>NC_034595.1:76000226-76035922 GCF_900095145.1 Mus pahari | reverse complement strand
TGTCTTCAGATACTCCAGAAGAGGGCGTCAGGTCTTGTTACGGATGGTTGTGAGCCACCATGTGGTTGCTGGGATTTGAACTCCGGACCTTTGGAAGAATAGTCGGGTGCTCTTACCCACTGAGCCATCTCACCAGCCCCGAGACAGTGTCTTTCTTTGTAGCCCTGGCTCACCTGGAACTTGCTCTATAGACCAGGCCTCAAACTCTGTCTGCCTCTGCCTCCTGAGTGCTGGGATTTATGGGATCAAGGGCATGCACCAGCACGAACTGGCTGTGCAGCATCTCTTGAGAGTCTCCAGTCTCAGCCCCCAAAGGTGGCTCACTCAGAGAGCCGAGCGAGAGGCAAGTCAGAGTGGAAGACTATCCTGGGTCAACGCCCTTGTATGACTTTTGGGGGAACCAAGAAGAGGGGAGCCACTAGTAATAGGTGAGAGATGAGGGCTCTTCCGGGGTCACAGCAAGGAGGTCCAGCTGCTTGTCAGCTGATGTGACCCTGAAGCAGAAGCAGCAGGCCGGGGAAGATGCTTCTAATGCCTCAACCCGAAGCCAAGTCTACCCACCTCGCAGGTAAAGATCAGCTCCCAACCCAGGAACGTGCTCTCGGCTCCTGTCTGCCCCGGGAGGCTGTGGGCCCCAAGACTGCCTGGGTCCAGTCATCCATTACTCCCAGCTGTCTGGAAACTCTACTCTGCCAGAACCCAGAGTTTTCTCACCCAGTGAGGACTGGGGGGCTGTGTCCAGGACAAAGCATGCACATGCATGCTCTTAGGCCCTTGGTGCTCTGTGCCAGGGATTGAGAGAGAGAGTAATTGTAACAAGTTATCGTTTGCAGAGTTTACAAAGTGCCACATTCAGTATCAATCGATTGCCGCTAAGGCCTCAGAGCAACACTTTTAAAGACAGGAAACCTAGGGGCTGGAGAGATGGCTCAGTGGTTAAGAGCACCAACTGCTCTTCCTAGAGGTCCTGAGTTTAATTCCCAGCAACCACATGGTGGCTCACAACCATCTGTAATGGGGTCTGATGCCCTCTTCTGGTGTGTCTGAAGAGAGCAATGGTGGTGTACTCATATGCATAAAATAAATAAACAAATCTTAAAAAAAAAAAAAAAGGAACCCTAGAGGTAGAGAAGTTAGACCACCTGTCTGGGGTTGCTATAGCTAGCATAGTTTAGTGGTATTGGATAGAGTAACTTCAGAAATGAAGGCAAGTCATAGGGAGAGGGCGGGAAGAAAAATGGGAGCTGGGACCAAGGCTTTCACTGATGGCCTGAGATAGGATTTATTCCTCCTTCAGCAGAAATGGGGAAAGCAGAGAGTGACCTCACAGGCAGCCTGATTGACCCTAGCACTGCCCAGGCTCTGCTCAGAGTAACAGAGAGGACTCCCTACCTGCCCATCCAATCCATTGCTGCCCACTGGGCAGTTGAAAATGCCCCCCCCCACACAACTGGACCAACCCTTTCTTGGGTCGCCTTTGTCTAGGGCTACAGGCAGAAGAATAAAGAGGGGGGACCAAATAGTGGGACAGAGAGAGAGAAAAACAGCTTCCCAGCTCCCTACCGGATTCTGCTGGATGCCAGGGCCTGTACTGTGACCAGACAACACATCACCTTGAAGAGCCCCTTGTTAGACAGCAGTGACTATGCAGCGAGGAGGCAGCACGTTCTGGCTGTAGCGCAGCACAGTGGGGGAGGGCCTAGCTCCATCCTTTTCTACATTTCAGGATAGATGAATACAGAGACCAGCAAAATGAGGCGCTCCCCCCCCCCACTTCACCCCACTGGCAAAATACTTTGTGCATTTAAGACCCTTTCTTGTTCCCAGGGACTATTTCAATCTTCTAAATTCTTCAGGAAAAGAATTATAAAGTCCTTTTGTATTTATATTTATATTTATATTTATATTTATTATAAAAGCATTTGAGCCTCAGAATGGCAAAGAACTTTATGAGGGCATAGCCAGGCAGGGGCAGCATAAAGAAGCCACGATTCTTGTACAGCATGTGGAGCCTCCTGGATCCTGCTATAGTTGGCAAATGTTGGGGCCTGAGCTGGTTCTGAGCCCACCTCCCACCAATGGGCAGCTACAGATGGGTTGGCCACTCTTACCTTGAGAGCAGCCCAGCCCTGTGGCAGGCAGGCGGCAGGAGGAAGGTCTTCGGGACACGTGTTTCCACTTGCAGTGGAGGGGCGCTCTAATAGCAGAGAAGAAACCTGTGAAGCTGCTAATGGGATAATGGAGAACGTATTTATTTATTTTTCAAAGGAGGCCTGTGAGGATCTGGGGGAGGCAGGAGGTCAGCTTGCTGTTAACAGGGATTAAGCACCCCTGAGGAATGAGGGGGGTTTCCGGAGCAGAGGCTGGAGGCCTGGCTGGCCTGGTCAGGAACATCCCCCCACTTCTGCTCCCCTATGGAGAAAGCAAGGTTGGACTTGATTTGAGTCACCTCAAGTAAGGGGTTTTCTCCTGGGAGTATCCATCCACACCTGCCTCTAGCTCTCTTGAGCCCAAAGTATCGGTTCCCTCTAGACAACCTCCCTCCTAGGGCAACATATGGATCCAAGCACACCATTCCTAGGGAGCTTGTTCTGTGAGATATGACTTGTTCCTGAGCAAGGTGTCCTGGGGTTGCCCACTGGGATCTCTGCTACCAAACATGTATGCCTCCAGTGCTCCATCTAGGTGACAGCAATGCTCTTGGATCTCCCAGTTTAAGACCACTTGGGAACCCTTGTTGATCAAGGGCAAGAAGTCCCTTAGAGGTCATGCAGCCTGGCTTCCAGGCTCTGTGTATGTGTGTGCATGTGTGTGTGTGTCCATGTGTGTGTATGTATATGTACATGAGTGTGCATGTGTGTATATGTGTGCATGTGTTTGTGTGTGCATGTGCATGTATGTGTGTTCATATGTGTGTGCATATGTGTATGTAAGTGCATGTGTGTGCACGTATGTGTATATGTATATGCATGTGTCTGTGTTTGTGTGTGCATGTATGTATGTATGTATGTGTGCGTGCATGTTTGTGTGTGTATGTATGGGTTGCTCAGAGGCAAGGGGGGGCAGAGCGGGTGGGACCCCAGATCCCTCCCTCTATCCAGAGTAGCTCTGCCTTTTTTTGGTTTACATATTGACCTTCTCTCCAAAATACAAGGCATAAAATAAGTAATAAATAAATCAATAATAATGACGATCAATAGTGAGGGCTGGGGATGTAGCTCCGTCAACAGAGTGTGTGCCTAGCACGAGGTGCTGGGGCTGATTCCCTAGCACCGTGTAAACAGAACATGATGACACACACCTATAATCCCAGTACTCAGGAGGTGGAGGCAGACATATCTCCCCTCCTCCATGAAGGCGACCTAACTCTGGATTCAGAGGGGAATTTCCCACTGTCCGATGAAGCTAGACTTGGACTTCAGTCTTCTCTCATCTGCCAGAGCAACCAGAGATGCCAGAATGGCTCTCTCGGGGGTCAGGATATGAGAAGAAGAGTTGGACTGGTGTCCTCTCCTCATTCAGGAAGTGTTTTACCTTTCTGGGACCAGTATGAGATTTACAAGGAAGAGGCAAGTGGTACTATCTAGATTGGGGTAGAGGTGTGGGAATGGCAGTTAGCCCATCTCCAATGGGTCTGCCTTTGACTATCCTGACACAGTCCTGCTTTCTGCTCTGCCCAAGGCCAGCCCTGGCCCACATTCCAGGATCACATCAATCAAGCTGGCCAGTGTATCTCCTCTCAAACCCAGGAAGTGACAATTTGATGGCCCCCACCCTGACTGCTTCTACGATGCCCAGCAGATATCCCAGGATCCTGGATGGCTTGCACCTGCACCTGGCAGCTGCCATGCTCGGGAGGCCTGGCTGCCTGGCTGGAGAACGCTATGATTTGGGTCAGATGCAGGTCTGCCTTGCCAAGTCGGGCTCACCACAATGACATTCCATTTCCTGAGGAACATAAGCCTGACATTCATTGGTTCCGTTTCCACTTCGCCATCTGTGCTCCCCTGTTCTGGTCCCTCGCACGGTCAGAGCCAGCTATCCTTCAGTGCAAGCTCTCTCTCGCGTGAGAGTGCACACACACACACACACACACACACACCCCACACCTCTTCTTCCATTGTCTGAGCCATTGGTCAGAAAGTCCTTCCCCATGGAGGTGAGGTCCAAGGAGGAGTTAGGCACTCCCCAGTACGAGCTGGCCACGGGCCCGAAGTCTATGTTTGAGACGTATTTACAGGGCTTCTCTTTTGTGCCCTGTGTCCTGTAGGTTCTGCGGAGGGCAGGGAGCCATCTACACCCAGTACCTGCCCATTTTCAGTCATGAAAAAAAAAAAAAGCCCCAAACCTCAACCTCATGGCTGTAAGAAGAAACCTATCAGGCCACCTGAGCCAGACGGGGGGGGGGGGGGCGTTCTTGAAGATTTCCTCGAGGAAGAGACTCCCTGAAGTAAAAATCCTGTCAGCTGACCTTGGAAAAAGCCAGGAGATGGTGACCAGGAGAAGATCTGAACCAGGAGGTTCTGGTCAGAGGTCATCACAGGTTCTGTGCCTCGTTAGGTACAGCCGTAAGCTCAGCCAGGCAGTATCAACAAGCCTCCACTGGCTTCTTATTTTTGAGACAGGGTCTCTCTACTACTATGTAGCCCTGGCTATCCTGGAACTTGCTGTGTAGACCAGAATGGCCTTAGAACTAATTCATGGGGATCCATCTGCCTCTGCTTTCCAAGCGCTAGCGGATTAAAGGCATACACCACCATGCCTAGACATTGGAAATTCTTACAACAAAAAAAAGGGTAAGCCAGGCAGGCCTGGGAGCGCGTGCCTCTCATCCCAGCCACTCCTGGGGCTACCACAGGAAGATGGCAAAATCAAGGCCAGCCTGAGTAACTTAATTAGACCTTGTCTCAATTTTTTTTTAAATCTTTTTAATTGACTGTGTCTAAAGCCTTGTGGTAGAGCAATTACCTAGCATGCCAAAGGCCTGCATTTCAATTCACAGCAACACACACACACACACACACACACACACACACACAATGGTGGGCCAATGACTAGAAAAATTAAGTCAGCAGGTCACATTAATGATCATGGTCCTAACTGGTATCCCTAACTGCGCTACAGTTTTAGCCTACTGCCCAGCACACAGTAGGACCTCTGCATTTCATTGTATGAACAGAGAAAAGCAGGATGCTCTCTGCTAACAAGTGTTAGCTCCACCGTACGGAGGCCTGTGCTCCTACAGCATGTGACACTTCACATAGTGTCCCCAGTGGTCACGGGAGATGGGTACGGTCCTGATCTCATTCGCAGAGTTAGAAATTGGAGTACAGAGAGGCTGCATTCCTCTGCGGATGATGGGAAGAAAATCCTTGTGTGTACCTGTGGGGGCCTTCTGTAGGGTGTCAAGCGCATTTGGGGTCTTCCCTCCACACAATCAACAGAAGCAGGAACCACACATCTTCTAGTGAGAAGATCTACCATTCAGATCAAAGGCAATTAATTGCCTGGCCTAGAAGCTGGCCCCCTGCACGTTATCCGTTAATACTGTGCACTCTCTCCCACACTGCATCAGTTTCCTGAAACATTTCCCGAGCTGCACCCCCCTCCCCCCGGGCAAGCTTCGGGAAGGAAGCCGTTCCAGGAGAAGAGCTGGCCCAGTGACTAGGCAGCAGAATTTAAGTCCTGTCCAGGGCGGACAGTTTGGCTGCTGTTACGAAAGGCTAAGCAGGGTGCAAGCATGGAACTTATTCCCTGTAAGTGACTTCAAATGTCAGGCAGCACAGCCCAGAACTTTTTGCGCACGCACCCAGCTGCTGGAGGCCAGGCCTTCGTAGTGAGCATGCCCGCTGACCTCATGGCTACTCCAAATGCCATCAGAGCTCGCGAGGAGACAGAAGGTTCCAGTGAAGAGCTAGAGCAACATGCTTTGCAGGGGACACAGGGGCCCCTCCCGCCTGAGAGATGGCACAAGGACAGAGGGTGTTGTTCTGATCTGAATAAGATCCACTCCAGTGCAGATGGAGCAAGAAATTACCTGCAGATGTGACTAGGCATCATCACTGTGACTTGCAGGGGCTGTCACGAAGGCTGGGGAGTCAGGGGCCTCTTAGAGAAGGCTTCATTCCACACAGCGATTCACACAAACCTCCAGGCAACCTAGACTTACGCCCGGGCCTAAGGGTACTTAGGCCTGGCTTGCCCATAGAGTCAACTGGTGAATTAGTCTGCAGGGGGTCTGCTATGTGGCCTCAGGAAGGGTTTTTCTGCAGGGATACCCAGGAAGGAAGTTGTCAGTGATCCTCTGGGCACATGCCACATGGGGGACCAAGTCCTCCAGGAGTGCGGTAGAGCCTTCCTTTCTGGGTACATTGTAAGCTGTGTAAAACGAGACAGTATGCTCTCTAAAGAACACAGCGAAAGCAGTGGGTTACACACTGCAAATAAGGGACCAAGCTGGAGAGATGGCTTAGTGGTTAAGAACACTGGCAGTAACTGCAGTTCTAGGGGACTGGACAGTCTCTTCTGGCCTCTTAAGCTCCAGGCATGAAGGTGGTACATAGATGTATAATGCAGGCAAAAACACATGAGATAAGATTTTTTAATTTATTGTTATACATCAGTACACTGTTGCTGACTTCAGATACAGCAGAAAAGGTCATCAAATCTCATTACAGGAGGTCTGAGCCAACATGTGGTTGCTGGGATTTGAACTCAGGACTTTCAGAAGAGCAGTCAGTGCTCTTACCTGTTGAACCATCTCACCAGCCCTAAAAAAAAAAAAAAAAAAAAAAAGTTTTTTTGTTTGTTTGTTTGGTTTTTTGGTTTTTCGGAAAAAAGGTTTTTAAAGGGACTCTTGTGGATGGAGATGGAGGAATACATGCTAGATGGATGGATGGGTCGATGGGCAGATTTATTCATTTACTCACTAAATTAATGTCCAATCTAGTATCTAAAGGGCTCCAAACTCTGTTTCTGGCACAGATACATAGATCTCTTCTATGGACACATAGACACACAGATACACAGATCCTGTTCTGAAGAAGTATACACCAGGGAAAGGTGACACCACAGGTCAGACAGGTTGTTACCCTGGAGCACAGAGTGGAAGGGGAGATAAAGGAGGACAGTGACTTGTCTTAAGTGGTCAAGAAAGACTTCGTGGAGAAGTCGATAAAGAAGCTGCCCCGTGAAAGGGACCAGAAGGCCAAGGGGGTGTCTGAATCTGTACAGTGCCTACCTTGTAGGCATGAAGACTTAAGGCTCTGGGCGTGGCGGCAGACATTCGGCACAGGAGAAACAAAGACAGGCAGATCTTGGGGGCTTGGGGGTCAGACAGCCTAATTCATTTGGTGGGCTCCGGGCCAGTGATAAATCCTGTCTCAAAAAACCAAAGTGGATGGTTTCTCAAGAAATGGGTCCCAGAGTTGACCTCTTGCTTCCACACACATGTTCACACCCACATACATATGTATACCCCCTCCACCACATATACAGATGCATCGCACATACATTAACCATCCTCTGGACATGCCCCCAGACATCCCGGCAGATGTCCCCTGAGACAAAGGTGTAGGGACAGTGGAAAGAATTCTGTGCCTGTTTAGAGAGGACCTGAGACGTGTTAGGAGCCGAAGGGAAAGTGGTGAGCCCAGGAGGGGCCTGGAACACCATGCCAAGGACTTTTTGTAGGCCCTGGGGGACTGCAGAGATAAGAACGCTGTTGGACTTTTGGAGTAGAGCCATCTTCTTGGCCAAGAGTAAGTTGGGAAGATAGAGACGGGAGCCAGAGGCCAGCCGCTGCCAGATAGCAAGTACGGAATAAAAGGACACACTGGAGAGGATGGAAGTACTGTCCTCTAAGAGACTAGTAGTGTGCCTTGGGGATGCCATTGCAGGAGAGCAGGCAGCGTCAGAGACAATAAGCCTGGGTGGACCAGTGTGAGAGAGGCAGCCTGTGTGGGTGAAGAAGGGGGCAGCTTACATAAAGATGACCATCTGGTACTCAGTCTTAGCTTGGTTCTGGTTACCTTAAAAATTTTTTCCAGGGGTCCTTTCTCAGCATCTGCTTCCCTACATGAAGGTGGGATGCGCAACCCCTCCCCACTCTTCTTTCTGTATCCACCCACAGTAAAGGAGACAGCCAAGAACACAGGGGATGGGAGGGAGAGCTCTTGAGGGGAAACACAGTTGAAACTGGTGTATGTTGGCGTTTCCTGGATTCATTATGGAGAGAGGATAGAAGTGTCCCACGCCTGGGCTTCCTGATGGCCCCCTGTGGTCCTGCTGGACTTTCTGCTTCTTGTTGGCATTCAAGCTGTCATGCCACCCTGGTCCCTCTGGGCACATGGCTCTGCCTCTAGCCTGCCACCCCCTGAATTTGCTGTAGCTGTGTCTGCCCTGCCTTCCCCTCTTGCTGAGCCAAGCTTGCCACCTGTGCTCTGAGCGTCTGTGCCACCCACCATGGGTTCTCATAGGCGACCTCTCTGATGCCTCTGCCTCCAGCACATTCCTGACTCCTCCATCCTGAACCGCAACCTGCATCTGCTTCCCCATCACAAAGGCCGTCTACACCCTCACCTTCGCTTCATCTCCATTCACCCTCAGTCCCCGTCCGGTCCAGACCCTCACGCCCGCCCTGAACCCTTCCCCTTCCCTGGACCCCCATGGCCTTCTGCTTCAAGACCCTCTTCCTGACTTTGGGCCGCATCAGCAAGGTCTGGCACTCCCATCAAGACCCATGACTGGCTCTCTATCTGCACAATCGCTCTCCAAGTTTGTTCTCACTCTAGCCTGACTCCCCTTGAGAGCTCCAGACGCACGCATTCAGCAGCCAGCTGGACATCCTCCACCTGGGACACGGTCATGACTCAGACTCACTCCGTCCCCTCCTACCTACCCTAAAGCTCATTGTCATCTGGGTCTCTGACCTTGACCATCGATCCAGAGTCACCCCGCACCCTACCCACCCTGCATCCACCACATGCATCACTGGGTCAGCTTCGAGGATTCTCTACCGTCCTCATCCTAGTTTGCCTCATCCCATAGGATGCCTAGCTATGAGCTCAGTCTCTTCCTCCCTTTTATCCCCCCTTAAGTGATTCTATCCCATGACTACTCTTGCATGCTTTTGTCATTGTTTGAGATAGCCTTCCTATGTAGCCCAGGTTAGCCTGGAACTCTGAATCCTCCTGCCTCAGGCTCTCTAGTGCTATGATTAAAGACCTGTGCCACCCATGACCAGCTGCTGTTTTGTTGTTGTTGTTGTTGTTGTTGTTTTAATCTGCATCTGTGTGCATGCTCATTGGAACTGGTTCTTGCCTTCTGCCTCAACTAAAGCAAGTTCTCTCTTGTTTCCACCATGTTTCCTACTCCTGGCTAGTTGGCTCACAAGTTTCTAGGCAATTTCTTGGTCTCTACCTCCAATAGTCACACTGGGATTACAGGTGAGGTCCACTTGCATCCAGATTTTTGTGGGTTCCAAGGAAATAAACTCAGTTTATCAAGCCGGCATAGCCATCTCTTCTGCATGATAATCCGTCTCTCTAGCCCACTTCTGTGTTCTTTTTTTGAAAGTTAACTTTATGTGCATGACTTTTTTGCCTATGTCTGTGCACCTCCTGGTGTCCATGGAAGTCAGATCCTCTAGAACTGCACTTATAAATGGTTGTGAACCACCATGTGGGTGCTGGGAATTGAACTTTGGTCCTCTGAAAGAGCATCAAATTCTCTTTACCGCTGAGCCATCTTTCCAGCTCCTACTTGTGTTTTCTTTATCAAACGTATGACCCTCTGAAATTAGCTCTCCCCACACCCACCCCTTGCTTATTTTAGCTCTCCTCACTGGAGCACAGGCTATCCCTGTGTTGGACGTGGCCCTGCCTCCGTGCTCCTCTACACCTGCTCTCTGCCTCTCCCCTGACCCATTGCCCCCACGCTCCCTTCTCCCCTCTGGATCAAGCTGATGGGAGAACCTTCTAGGAGGCCCCCTCTCAGAAAGGCTCTCCTCAACCTTGACTCCTTTGCGCTCTGAAAAGCTGAATGCCCCAGAGCGTTAGTGTGTGTTCCTGTGGAAATCTCCATTACTGTTTACCAAAGTTTTGTAAAATACACAAGGGCATATCCCACAATGATGTCATCACATACCACAAGACATCGGAAAACTCTCATACACTCATGAGACAATGAGAGTGGAAAAGGCAAGCGAGGCCTCAGCATTACCCGAAGTTTCCCCTCGAAGGTCCCCGGACGGCATCTTGAGCCCAGGCAACACTTGGATACCTCTGCTCCAGACAGCTGCACATCCTGGACACACACTTCATTTGGGTCCCTGTAAAAATGGCAGCCCTTGGTCGGAATAGAAGGCTTCTTGCTCCTTCTATGCCCTCCCCAAATCGTTCTATCCCATTACTACTTCCATGTTTCTCTCTCTCTCTCTCTCTCTCTCTCTCTCTCTCTCTCTCTCTCTCTCTCTCTCTCTCTCTCTCTCTCTCTCTCTCTCTCTCCCTCTCTGGGTCTCTCTTTTTCTCTTTTTTTTTTTTCAGCCCAGGCTGGCGTCTAAGGGACAATGACCTTGAACTCCTGACCCTCTGCCTCAGCTCCTGGGTTTGGGGATTCCGGGCATGTGCCAACACATCCAGCCCCTTCCCTGGTTTGTATTTCACTTACTACCCTATGACTAGATGGGTTCTTTTTTACATTGATTTTGTTTCTCTCCACTGCAACACAATCTCCCTAAGGCAGGAACTCAGACTCAGACCCCGTATGTATTCCATGATTGATGCAGCAGATGCTCGGGAAGAATGGTTAGTGGGTGTGTTCCGTCAAGGCAGCTCTCTTCCACCATCGCTGCATTTTCAAGTCACGGGAAGGCAGGGTTGAATTCCTGTCTCCTGTACCACAGTCTTTAAGTGAACTTGAGTCTACACGGTGTCCGTTTTATAAAGTCTCCCACATGAGTCCAATGTGCAGCCAAGAACCAAAACCACTGGTCAGGGTTGTTCCATTCTTACTGATGGAGAGACTGTTTATGTCGCACTGGGCCAGAGTTCCACAGGATACAGATGGTGACTTTGCCAAATTTGGCCTGCCTCCTTCTGGACAAGCCAGCAAGCTGGAAGGCAGCTGTACACAGGAAGCTGTCAGGCGGTCCTGGGTGGGAACACCCGGCCTGAGTGCCAGGCATAGCTCAGAGGTCAGGGCTGGCAGCTCGTATGGGTGGTGATGGTTCCCATCAGAGGCTCATCGGCAGGGCTTGCTGCCCTGGGGACACTTCTCTGTGCTATGATGCTCAATTCAGTACTGGAGAATTACTGATTTCAGGGTGCAGAGAGAAACTCTAGGATATTGCCAGGTTGCCCTGGGCAGAGAGAGGTAGCTCACACCACCAGCCTCTCCTCTAGTGTGTAGCCAGAAGATGACACGCCTATGATGTTGCTTGGGCTGTGCTTCCCAAATGAGCTGTTCCCAGGAGCTCTTGCCTGCTTCGGGGATCTTCAGGTTAGGTTGGGATCTGAGAAGACCAGAACAAGCCACTGTCCAGCTCACAGCTACTTCTGGGCCTGGGTGCCACCTAACAGAGGCTGTTTGTTGGCTCTGAGAAAGGAAATGGGCTGGACACTTACTGCATCCCAGTGGTAATGTCCCCATTGCATGGGGAAGCAAATGGAGCATGGCTCACCCTCTCCATCAGCATCCTTGTCTATAAGATGGGGAAATCACAAAGCTCACAACATTGCTGAGTTAGACATGAAGACATGAAGCACAAAGCAGAGAAAATGTGAGAGATGGCAAATGTCTTCTTCGAGGCTCCCAGATCTTTCTCCCAGCATGCCCTGCCACTCCTCAGAGAAAACCTTCTTCCGTGAGTCGGATCGTTTCCTCTTTCAAAGCAGCCCTTAATGTCCGTACCCTTTGACTTTGCTTGTCTTTGAATAAAAAAAAACCCTAGGTCTGGAAAGGTCAAGACCCAAGCTCAAGCTCCCATAAGGCTGACTGGCAGAGCTGGGTCAAGGCTCCAGGACTTTCTCTACCACACAGCAGTAGCCACAGAGAGCTGTGGCCTAGCCGGCCTCAAGAGAAGTTCCACCCCACTTCTCCAGGAGGAAGGTTCCCTTGAGGGAAGCTTGAGGAGGGAGGGGTGCTGAGAGGAGGGTGGAGCTGGTTCTTGATGTGGTACAGGAATCCAGTCCGGGCTGTCGCCACAATGCTGGGATTGGGACAGCAGCCCCCACTTCCACCCGTGTGGCAATGCTGGGTGGATCTGGGTCTGCCCGTGTGTGGGCTTGGGGTAGGGAGGATGTTCTTTCTGCACAGGCTGCCCAGAGGCTCTCGGCTATTGAGATGGATAGGGTTAACCAATCTGGCCATCTGTTTCATGGCTGTCATCCACGCAACCTTTAACTCACAGGTAGCCAGGGACTACATCCAAAGCCCGCCAGGTTCCTGATAGGAAGGAGTGGGTCTCAACCCCAAGTCCTCTTCTAGGGACGGATGACGAGTCTAACTGGTTAAGAACCTACTGGGTGCTGGGCCTCGTGCCCCTGCTTTGAATGCATTAGCTCATTTGATTTTCATAGCAACCTTATGAGGCAGGTATCGCCATCCTGGTTTTACAGATAAGAAAGGGAAAGCCCAAGGCCATAGTCATGGGTGGAAGGGCCAGGACAATATCAAAGACCATGATCCTCCCAGGACATTATTGCATTCCTGGAGGCCATGGTAGCTAGCTAGCTTTGCCAAGGCCCACCACCAACCCTACCAAGCAGAGCAGGGCCTCCCCATACCAGGCCACACGGGGTCTCTGTGCCATTCCAACACTGGATCAATTCTAAGATGGATGGAGCCCTTCCCTGAGCTGGAAAGGAAGGATTGGTAAGAGAAAAGGAAAGGGCTATAAAACCGGAAGTGATGGGCTGAGGAGAGAGAGTCACTCTGACCAGAAGGGTAAGAAAGGTCATCATGGTACAGGTGGCGTCTGAGCTGGGTTTGGACAAATAAAAAGGGGGTTCCCTCCCCAAGCAGGAAACAGTGTTGTAAAGTGGGAGATAAGGAGCTGTTTTCTGTAGCAGAGACCCCAGCGCCCTCATAGGAATAGACAGTTTCCCCCAAGTCAAGTGTGCTGACTAGAACACTTTTCCAGAAGGTTCTAAGAAGAGACACTGATGATAGATTAGTGAGTTGGCAGGCACATATATGGGGCCTGCCTGGGCATAGAGATCCCTGTGACGAGAGAAGTGAGTATTAGCAGCCTTTGAGAGAGAGCTAGGAAACTCTGGCCTAGGAGTCTTTTAACCCCAAGGACGAGAACCCACAAACAGGAAGGCTGGTATCTCAGAGGTACAGGTTGGAGCCCCAGTCTACCTTTTCCAAGGGAGGTATGCTCTGCGGGGGCCTGGTCCCCTGCACGGACGCCTGGCTCCCCCTGAGAGTCTAGGTCTTACCTGGTTTGGAAAGGGGCATGTGAATTTCATCTCTGCAGTGAGGGAACTCAGGCTGCTGGAAAGGATGTCACAGTTGGAGGCCATCTGGAGAAGAGGCCTCTGGAGCTGTTCCCTTCTTTCACAGAACTGACAGGCAAGGGTAGGGGCCTCTGGCAAGCACACGGGATGATGGCCCGGGGAAAAGTGGCCGAGTCATCAGGATGGGGCTCTGTCAACCCCGCCCTGGCTTCATGTGGCTGGGAAGCCTGATGTCTCTCTTTTCAGAAGAGAGATCCAAACCAGTGCTCGGAGTGACAGGAGCCAGGGGAAAGTTTTAGCACAGATGTAACTTTCTAGCTTCTTCTTTTCCTGCCCCTCAGTTTTTTGCTTTTTTGTTTTTTGTTTTTTGTTTTTTTTTTGTTTTTTTTTCCAGTTGCCTTTAAAGAGGCCGCCGAGAGCTGAAAAACAAATCCAAGTTTAAAGAGACAAGTGCAAAAAATGCAAACTGGGCAAGAGGACAGAGCCTCCAGCTGGATGAAATGTGCCTGGGGACCGGCACCCCCTGCTTGCCAGGTGCCGGGGATTTATGACTGAGTTTTGAAGACATTTCATCGCGTTACGAGCCAGTTCAGGAGACCCTCATAAAACTCTGCTTATATGACAGAACAAACTAGCTGATAAAAGTCAGCTGCTGCCTATAAACTCGCAGTGGAGATTGCAATTGAGTAGCGGATTTATTAGTCTGGGCTCTCCGAAAATGAAGAGCCACTCTGCACATTTGAATCAGAAGAGCTGGACCGCAGAGGGTCACTGCTCACAGCGTGGTCGATGGACCACATTGCCCCTGGCCCCATGACTCATCCCACCAGAGACCAGAGGGTAACAGGCTCACTAAGGCTCTAGTCCTGCATTCCCGTATTCGCCTCCTACAGAAAGAATCAGCCACTATCTCCACCCTCTGCACTCCCGCACATTCTTCATGATGGGACCTGCTCACACCAGACTTGCACGGACTTCTCTTATTTACCTTGGTATCAGGGTGATCCATGTGGGGCTGGGCCCGTGAAGAGGTCTAAGAGCGGGTGCATGGGCATGTGGCTGAACTGCGTTTTATGACTGTCCCACTCCTGACATCATGCATGCAGGGCCTCTGCGAGCTGTCTGTTGGAACTGGAGACTAGCTGGGGGCTGGAAGCTTCATGAGGAGAAGCGCAGTGTGGATGTTAGAAAGCTGGTTCATCCTTGGCTCTGCTCTGCTCTGCCATCCCTATCCACACTGCTGCTTTTCCTATGGATCAGAGAGAGAGAGACCTGGCCATGGTAGCGCACACCTTTGATCCCGGCACTTGGGAGGCAAAGGCAGGCAGATTTCTGTGAGTTTGAGATCAGCCTGGTCTACATGTTGAGCTCCAGGCTGGTCAGGATAATGGCATTGCAACAGAATGAGGGTCACTTGTTAGGAATACACAGAGCAAGCCCCTCTCCACCATGTGGTTCCAGGCCTCTGGTTTGGGGCGGGGGGGGGGGGCTCTAGTTCACTCCACCAGCACCAGGCTCAGGGAAACTACTTTCCTCTGCCCTTTGCAGAAACTCAGAAGGGACCTTCCAGGAATGATGGAGAGGATGAGTGCCTGGAACGGCCACCCCCTGTCATTCTTTAAGAAGAACTGGCATTCTCTCCCGAGGCCCTGGCATAAAGGGCAAAGTATAAAGCTCTGGCAGACAGCCTTGGGAACCACTGCAACCCTCTTGGCTATGGGATCAGAAGGGATGGCAGCTGGCAAGGTTTGAGCTGCCCTGAAAGGACAGTCCATGTGCTGCTGCCAGGATCATTGGGTTGGCTCTGCACAGGGCAGGGCACTCAGAGAATAGGCATTAGGTAGACTCTCACTTTTGGTGACAGAAAAGGGACAGTGGCCGTTAGGAAAGACCCTGTCGTCGGAGCCAAGATTCTGTGGAAATGCTGTAGTGTTCTTGGCCATCAGTGGCGGCTTAGGAAACTCGCTGTCTCCACAGTTCAGCCTCTTTATCTATCCAATGCAGAAAAGCATCAATGCTTGCAATAGCTTGAATGATATTTAAAGATGTTCAAGAAACCGGGCATGGTAGTGAAACCTGAAATCCCAGTAAGGGGGCTGCAAAGAGGTTAAAGCTGGACTGGGCTATAGAGGGAGACCTTGTCTCAAAATCAAATGACTAGATGATACTCGTGATCCTAAAGAGCATACCAAACTGAGTGTAGTGGTGCACACCTTTAATCTCAGCACTTGGGAGGCAGAGGCAGGTGGATCTCAGGGAGTTCAAGGCCAGCCAGGGCTATAGAGAGAGTTCCAGGACTGCCAGGGCTAATCAATCTTGAGAGTATCCTGATTCCTTGAGTGTTGACAATTGTCCCTGAATCTGACCCATATCCTTTCTTATATGAACCTTATAACCTTATATGAACCTTACAAGGACATAGAGTCCGCTCCATCATGCAAATGGAGCAATTGAGCCTTAGCCAGGGGAAATCCCTGAACAAGACTACTTAAGAGGTTGTGCTGAGGACTGACCACATGGCTCGGTGACAGACTGTGAGTACACTTTGTAACCTTCCTACACAATGTACTCATGCCAACCCCCCTCCTCACAGGGAAAAGGAACCTAACGGACCCAGGGCTCGGGCAGGCTGGAAAGTACCTGGCTTCGGTGAGCCTGATGGATGTCACGCACAGCAGTCACCAGGGAGCCTGGGCTCCTGAGGAGCTGGGCTGAGGACAACACTTACTTTGTCTGAGAGCAAACATTTTTTTCCTTGTTTTTCAGTGTTAGGGATGAGTCTCACACACTGGGACGCTCCTTACCATGAAGTCACAACTCCAGTCATGAAAGAATCTTTATATGTATATTAGGAGGTATAGGTGTATGTACATGTGTGTGCGTGCATGCATATATGAAGGCCAGGGGTCATCTCTGCTCTAAGATTTTGTTTTGGCTTTGTTTATTTGTTTGAGACAGGGTTTCTTTATGTAGCCCCAGAACTCTCTCTGTAGACCAGACAGACTGGCATCAAACTCACAGAGACCATCCTGCCTCTCCTCTGGCATGCTGGGATTAAACACCATGCCCCACTCCACTTTAAGTTCTGAGACAGAGTCTTACTGAATCTGGAGTTCAGTGATTGGCTCTAGACAGCCAGGCCAGCATGGCTCTAGTATCTTCCTACTTCCATCTCCCAGCGCTAGGGTTTCAAAGGCTCCTCCCTCGCTGGGGATAAAAGCTCGGGTCCTCAGGCTTGCACAGTGAGCACTTTACCCTCAATGCCATCTCCCCAGTCCCGAATCTTCAGGCCGATTTCTGAACATGGACATGGAAAGTCAACTTTCTTCATTTTACTGGAACACTCTATGGCTCACAGGGCAGGGAAGGGTGTGACCAACTGGGAGGTATAGGGAAGAACACACCCCATCATTCAGCAGTACACCTAAATATAGAGTTATCCTGGGACTCGCACATGGTGATTTTTCCTAAGTTACTAGAAAGTTGATAATCCCAGTAAGAAATATTAACAAAAGTTTGCTGTTTTTGTTATAAGGCCTATGACGAGCTAAATAAAAATTTCTGGACTGACTGAGGCTGCAACTCAGGGGCAGAGCACTTGCTAGCATGGACCAGGCCATGGCTTTAATTCCCAGCTACTTCCCACCCAAAGTATGTGGGAGCAATTAGTGTACTGAGTAAATGTGGACGTTCAGAGAGCTGACTTTGGGAACACCCTGAACATCCATCAGGAAGAGACGAGTTCAATAAATTAGAGCAACATAATGCCAGACTGTGTAACAGCATTCAGTTATGTGCATGAACGTTTGGGTGTGTGGGCACGCAGGTGCCTGTGGAGGCCAGAGGTCTAGCTCAGTGTCTTCCTCTGTTGTTCTCCACCTTGGTTTCTTGAGAGACAGGGTCTCACTTTGACCCCGATGCTTACCAATCCTCTAAACTGATGTGTGCCAGCATGCTTAACTCATGTGTGTACTGGGGACCCAATCTCAGGCCCTCATGTGTGAGGGGAACTTTACCAGCTGAGCCATCTCCCAGCCTCTGTAACTTTTGAAATTTTTAAGGAAGATATAGACTTACACAGAATGAATTCCCATCATTTGTTTCCTATGCCAGCCATCTGCTGCCACGGGAGGAAAGTCACCCTTCAGCATAGTGATTTAAATAAGTTTCCCGTTTGCCTGTGCCAGCCAGGAATCCGAGCACAGCTTGGCTGGCATCATGGTCAGACCATTGTCTAGGGCTGTGGACCCATCTGAGGATTCAACCGGCACAGGGTCGATGTCTCCAAACTCCCTCACCATGCTGCCCAGCAGACCTCTTGGGCATCTCCCACAAGGTGACCTCACAGCATCTCAGCTAACATCCCCTAAGAGGGGTACAAGAGAGAACGGGAGGCAGCATCCAAGATAAAAGCGGTGTCCTCTTATTGGATGGTTTATTTTCATTTCATGTGCATTGACATTGTGCAGCATATGTCTGTGTGAAGGCAATGGATTCCCCAGGAACTGCAGCTACTGGAGTTGTGGGTACTGGGAATTGAACCTGGGTCCTCTAGAAGAGCTACTGGAAAAGCAGTGCTCCCTGTAACCTACTTCTGGAAGTAACCTTCACTGTTCTACACATTAGAAGCTGAACTACAAAGCAGCCCACATCAGAGGGTGGCAAAGTGTGAACAGGGGCACAAACATCAGAGGTGGCTTCACCAGGGGCCACCCCAGAAAATACCCGCTACACAGAGACACCAGAGGTGCCTAGCATTGGCTGTCTGCAGTGAGGGGAACTGGGTAGATGGGGGAGAAGTTTCCACTGGATTTTACACTTTAGATGATGTGTACCTTATTCAACAAGTAAATCACACTCACTTTAGATCTTAAATCTAAAATAACAATCAAGAAGACAGCACTTTAGGGACTAGAGAGAGGGTTTAGTAGTTAAAAGCACTTGCTGCTTTAGCAGAGGATCCAGGTTCAGTCCCCAGCACCCACATGGCAGCTTACAGCCGTCTGTAACTTGCAGGGATCCAATCCCCTCCTCTGGCCTGAGATTACAGGTGCATGTTACTGCACCTGGCTTTACTGTGAGTGCCAAGGACACTCAGGTCCCTGTGCCTATTCTGCAGGCACTTTACTGAAAGCCATCTCCCCTGGCCCCTCACCCCCAATACAAACTGTTAAGTAAAAACTCAAGATTCTACCCAATCTGGGCCAAGCTGCCCTCACAGGTGGGATCTTATCATCCCATCCTATGAACTCCACACAGCTGTTGTTCTGAATTTTATTAAGGTGCCAGGCTCTGGGAGTAAATGTGACATGCATGGTGCCGGCACACAACAGCAAACTCTTCAGGCAGTCCCCATGCAGTCAGCGCCCCTCTTCTTCCTTCTTTTGACCTCACCTATACTCATTCTGTTACTTTATAATACAAACCTGAATCAGAATCAGATTCTTTACAATTCCTAGACCACCAGCATTAACATTACCTGAGACCTCATCAGAAACAGACTCCTGGGTCCGACCCATACCTACGAGATGAGTGTAGAAGGTCATTATTATCCCAGGACCTCCAGGACCAAGTTCTCAGCACAAAGGAGATGTATTTGACCCAGAGGGTCACAGGGCAGAGAATAAGAGGCAAAGACAGGAGACAGAAGACAAGGAAGAAGGGGAAGGCCAAGGAACAAGGGAGAGGGGAAGGGATATCTGTCCTGGAGGCTAGGCAACTGCCTCTGGATAGAAAGGAGACAGATATGGCCCACAGGAAAACGGCAGTTTATAAAGGCAAAGGGGAAATACTGGGTTAGGATTAAGTGTTTAATTTTAATTGGACAGGTTAATTAGGTGAGTCAAAGGGGGCTTTTGATTGCTGGACTTCAATACTTTGATAGCTTGACCCTGGTGGTCAGCCTTAGTTGGAGGAAGTGGCCAAATAAGGGAATAGACCTTGGAGGCTAGCTTCAGGACGCCTTCTTCTGGCCTCAGTTAGCACTAGGCACACAAATGGTTTACAGACATATATGCAGGCAAAACACTCATACACATTAAAAAAAAATCCTGTCGAACTATAATACTTCCAGTGGCTTTCTTTCATCTCTATACCCAGGGCTCAGCCTAAGACTCAATACTAATGGTGGGCATAGTGGCACACACCTCTAACTCTGGCATTTGAGAGGGTGAGGCAGATTAGGTGCTGTGGCAATCCCAGAACTGGGGAGATGGAGGGAGGAGTCCCTAGCTCCCTGGCCAGCCAGGACAGTTTAACCGGTAAGCTCAAAGCCCATGAGAGACCCTGCCTCAAAAGGGGAGGAAAGCATTCCTAAGGATGACATCTAAAGTCATCCTCTGGTTACCACACATACATGCAGGCACATACGCTCACATACACAAGCATGCATGCATATACACAAACATGCATAAAGAGCAAAAAAAAGTAATATATTTACCAAATGTCATATAGTCTATATAGTCTATATAGTATATATTTTATTGACTTATTTACAGATGTCCCACTATCCACAAATTTAGAAAGAATGAGTTTGTATCAATGATTTTGTTTTGAAATTTATGAAGAACGGTAAATGGATCCAGATCAAAATATTATTGCATTATACTTTTTTGTATTTTTCTTTAATTGTAAACAAAAAATATAGTAAGAAAACAAAGCCACTTTCTTTTTAAAAGTCTCCATCCTTAGCTGGGTGGTGGTGGTGGCGCACGCCTTTGATCCTAGCACTCGGGAGGCAGAGGAAGGTGGATCTCTGAGATCAGCCTGGTTTAGAGTGAGTTCCAGGACAGCCAGGGCTACAGAGAAACCCTGTCTTGGAAAATCAAAAGCTAAAATAAATCCATTCTCTGCACTATGCCCTGTACACAGTGGCCCTGACTCATTCTCTGCACTATGCCCTGTACACGGCAGCCCTGACTTGTAGGGTACATGGGAAGCTGGCACCCCTGGGCAGTGGCCGTAGCACAGAAGGCAAGGGTCGGTACCACTCGAGGCTGCCTCTCAGTCTCTTTCCTGGTACTGCATGTGATGGCTAATCTTCACTGTCAACTTGACATCTGGAATCAACTAAGACTCAAGCAACTGGGCATGCCTGTGAGGGGTTTTCTTGATTGGATCATTTGAGGTGGGAAGACCCACTCTAAATCTGGATCATTCCGGGGTAGGAAGACCCACCCCAAATCTGGGTCAAACCCTGTGGTGGGAGCCCACATAACATCATATGGGAGAAGAAAGCTTTTGCTTTAGGCACGCCGGCCCTCACCCTCGCTGCCCCCAATACCTCTCTCTTTATATTCATTCATGCTATCATTAGTTCTGTTCCTTTAGAGAACCCTAAAGCATGATAAAACCTATTGACAGATGCAACTGAAGGGAGAAAGGACTTATTAGGCTTATAATTTGAAGTTAGAATCCATTACTACAGGAGAGTCTCTGGCAGGAACATGAAGCAGTGGTCACAGCACATTCACCGTCAGAAGCGATGGGTTAGTGCATGCCTGCTAAGTGCTCAGCCTGCCCTCTTTCTCCTTTGATCCTGGCTCCAGCCCATGAAATGCTGCCACTCACATTCAGGATGGGTCTTCTCACCTCAGTTAAGAAAATCTTACATGTCTGCAAGCCAACCAAATCTAGAACATTCCTTACTGAGACTCCCTTCCCAGGTGGCTTTGCATGTCAAGTGGACCATAAAAACCAATCGTCACAGCTGGCATCCCCTCCCCTGGCCAGTTACCCCAAACTCAGAAGACCGTGGCCAATGCAAGGTCCCTCAGCCCTGTCACCACTATTTCTCCATTACCTCTTTCTTCTTTTCTGAGACAGTCTCAGTATGTGGCCTTGGTTGGCCTGAAGCTATGGAGACCAAGATGATCTTAAAATCACAGAGATCCACCTGTCTTTGCCTCCCTAGTCCTGGGTGGGATATCCAGCTCCCCTCTGCCACCTCAGTGGTTTTTAACAGCAACAGGAGACCTCCCTCAAGAACAAGGCATTCAGAACCACTCACGCTGCACCATCGTCCCCTGGTGGCTGATTTTGGAAATGGAAATTGGCTTCATAATGAGCTTCAGAGAAGGGGTAAATATTTTAAACATTCCCTTTCCTTCAGTCCCTCCCTTTTTGGGGGTTTGCAGGGGATTGACTTTGTCCCCCGACCCCCCCCCCAACACACACACACACTGCTCCTGCCCTTGACTCCCAGACCCACTCCTATCTTTAAGCCATTAAGGACTCAGATACTGACACACACAGAATCAGGACCTGAGCCAACCAGAGAATATGGTTCAGATGACATAGACAGCGGTGGCCACACAACCTTGCATTCTGCCCTTTCCTGTCTTGGTGGACACTGTTTATCAGCACTGTCTTTCCTGTCTCCTCCACCTCTATCCACTTCTCAGAGCCATAGGTGCAGAGGCCATGGACCCTTGGCCTTGGCCTTGGCCTAGCATGGAGAAGTCCCAGGGCCTCTACCGTAGGCACTGCTATTCCAGTGAGTCAGGTAGCAATGCTGACCCACACGTAGAAAGAGCCTAGGGTAGCAATGGCAGCCCTCAGCTGCGGTGCTCCAGATCTCCAGACACTGCACAGCCTCCTGGCTCCTCCAGGAAGAAGGAGACACTCAGCAGGACATCTAGAACAGGAAGCAAGGGACAAAGCATCAGGTTTATCAAGGCCCAAGAGCACAGCGGGGGGGTGTCTAACCCCTCCAGAGAGGCAGCACAGGACTGACAGACACCAGTACCTGACACAAGGCTTTGGCACTCATCTTCTGAAATCTGGTCCCAGGCCTTGGGCAGTGCTTGGATACCGGCCAAGTCTCCCCAGTGGATGGAGGAGATGAGGTACTTTCTCTTCAGGTACCTTCCCAGAAGTTAAGGACTTGTCACAAGAAAAAGGAACTTACAAGATGTCTGTGTCACTAGGTCATGCGCTCTTTTGGGACTACTGTTGAACGTGGTCCATCTCAGCCATGTGATCAGAAACCAAGGCAGGGTAGTAGAGCCGACCAGTGGCTCCAGCGCGTAGCCCATGGCAGTGCTTAGGGCTATCAGGGTTAGCGGCCCCACTAGCACACCTAGTACCACTACTGCAGTGATTAGAGGGGACAGAGGGGCAGGAGGAAGATCGTCCCTACATATCCAGATTGGGTGACAGTCTCCTCTGTCAACTTGTCTGAATTTAGATTCACCATGGAAACATGACACAGGTTGTGTCTGTTATGTCTCTAGAAAGGTTTAGCTGTAGTGGGAAGACTCCTCTGAATGTGGATGGTGTCAATCCCCGGGCTGGGGGCCCAGAATGAACAGAAAGTGAACGGCAGCAGTCAGCATTCCCTGCATCCTGATGCAGGTGCAATGTGACCAGTGGCTTACGCTCCTGTCCCTGTGTACTTCCCTCCATGATGGACATATCCCTCCAGCTATGACCGGAAACAAATCTGTCTGTCCTGCTTTGTGTTCGATACTTGATCACAACATGAAAATCAGTCATGCAGTGGGCACTGCTGGTCCATGTTCAGCTTTAAACTTGAATTTGGAGTTCACTACATGAGCCAGCTGGAGGCAGCCACAGGAAACTGAGACTCAAGACCGGAAGCAACAGTAAAGGGAGCAAAACCAGGGTCAGATGACAGTCGCGGACACAAATGGAGAAAAGGCCAAGACTGCGGCTAACTTCCTGCTCTCAGGCTTGCTCTGCCATGCCAACTGTTCTTCAGAACAGAGCACTGTTAAGCATAGGCCTTGACCACGTGGTTCTGCTTAAAGCTTCTGAGAACTTTGATTTCAGAGTAACAGCCAAAACCTTCAAGATCCTTCTCAAAAATCAAGGCCCTCTGTTTCTCTCCTCATGCCCTGCCCTCACTCCCACTGGCCTCACAGTAGTTCCTACACGTACCAGACAAGCTCACTCCATCTACCCTCTGCCTGGACCACTTGTCTTCCAAATACCCACATGGCTCATTCCTTCCCTCTTTCAAACTTTACTCAAATGCTGTGAGCATCACTGTTTCAGGATGTCACTGCCTCATGGGTCCCTGTACTGATCACACTATTAAAGTCGCAGCCCCACCTCCCCTCACCTGCTCCGCTTTATTTAGCACTCACCACCTCTGACACTATGCATTCCCCCTTTTGATGCATAGCAGATAAACTATAAGGAACGACTATTTAAAAAAGGATAAATGCAAGAAGAATCCCAGTCTAAGCACTAGAAAACTGCAGCAATGTATACAGCCTGCTGACCCTGTGAAGTCTGACCCTGCTGCGGCCTCTAGGGGCAGCTCTGGGCAGTCAGTCAGGAAGCACTCGAAGGATATGAGCTTCCATAATGTCTGTCGATGTCTTGCAGCCACTCCAACATGTCAGCCACAGAGGGGCTCACAACTGAGGGGCGCAGGACGGCATCAATGTCCAGCACAGCCGCATGCTGCTCATAGGCCTGAAATACCTGCTCCACATGGCTGCTGATGGTGTTACGGACCTTGAGGAGGGTGGCTCTGTGGGAAAGGTAGGGTGTTAGGCAGTATCCCCAAAAGAGATGGGGATGAGCCTTCTCAAACCACTACTGTCCTTCTAAGTTCTGTTTCAGAGGAGACTCAAACCCTTAGATGTGTTAGGGAAGCATCTACCACTGAGCTACCCCTGTTAATTTAGTGTGAAGGAAGGACATGCACATGACAGAGCGTATGTGTGGAGATCAGAGGACTACTTTGTGGCATCCACTCTGTCCTTCCACCTTTCCATGGGCCTGTGGATTGAATTCAGGTCATCAGGCTTGCACAGCAAGTGCCTTTACCCAATGAGCCATCTTAACTGCCCTTGTTTGGCCAGTTCTTCAATGGCAATGTGGGTTCAGTGTACACAGACCACTTGAGAAAGTGAGTTATTTCTTCTGTGCATAAAGGCTCCACTGCTCAGTGTCTCCCAAGAACAGCAAACACACAGTCCATCAGTGAATGAATTGTCACTGGAAAGATAAATACGATGATGTGTGTAAAGTGCCTTTGGCAGTATCTACATATTATTCTAATGCTGACTCTAAGGAACCCATCACTAAAACAAAGGCTGCAACTTCCCAACGGACAAGGGATCCCCTAGCCCAGAACTCTAGCTCTAAATATCCTACTGTGGCTTATGGGGTAAAAACAGGAAACAATCCAAAACCCGCAAGTCTGGAAGACCTGCTTATAGACTGACTAACATTAAGAACAAGCCGAAGGCAGAGTATCTGAGTAACACCTGTGTTGTTACTGTTTCCTGGACTAGTTACACATGCATCCACTTGTGGGTGGAACCAGGTGGTGGTGAGAAGCCCCAGCTTCAGTGGCAGGCAGGCAGGCTTCAGATTCCCAGCTCTACTTCTCACTGGCTCTGTGATCAGTACAATCAGTTTGATTTTCCCTTTTCTTGCTTCCAAATGCATGATAAGCCAGAGGTGTACAAGGTACCAGACATACAGTCCTTCATTCTGGCTCTCACTGAACTACAGTATACCAAGGACGGCCACAGAAGAGGACCGCACTCTTCCCCACTCTTATGCTTTTCTGCCTTTGTAATTTCTTCCATTTAGTTGGTTTGGAGTTATTTTTATTTATTTACTTATTTATTTTGAGTCTGGGTTTCTCTGTGTAGCCCTGGTTACCTTAGAACTCTCTATGTAGACCAGACTGGCCTTGAACTCAGAGATCTGCCTGTCTCTGCCTCCTTAATGCTGAGACTAAACACCTGGCCTGATTTTTTTTTTCTTTTAAAGACATGCATGAGCCGGGTATGGTGGCACATGCCTTTAATCCCAGCACTCGGGAGGCAGAGGCTGGCAGATCTCTTGAGTTTGAGGCCAGCCTGGTCTACAGAGTGAGTTCCAGGACTGCCAGGGCTACACAGAGAAACCCTGTCTTGAAAAACCAAAAAAAAAAAAAAAAAAAAGACATGCATGACCTTACAATGTAGTCTAGGTTGGCCTCAAACTCACGGACATTCAACTTAGCTCCAGCATGATTACATCTGACTTGCTTTTGTTGATTTCCGTAGGACCCCCTGACTGAGGCTGGGATGCCATGCGGCGTTAAGATCTGTGCATCAAAGAGGGACACAGAGCCTCTTACAGCCTCTCAGCTAGCTTGTCCAGGACAACGTCACCAGCCTCCAGCTGCTTGCACCTCAACCGCTCCTGTAAGTCTGGAAAGGGACGAAGGGCTGGCACATCCTCAAACCGCAGACTCTGTGCAGCTTGCAGCTGCTCAGCCAGGTTACTGAGAGAGGACAGGAGGGGCGAGCAGTCCTGCAGGGTGCTCTGCCACAGGTCCTGCTGTTCCTCCACCACAGGGAAGCACTTCTTCAGGGCCTGCTGCACAACCAGCAGAGACTGGTCATGAGCCATTTTCTGGGAAGAAAAAAACAAAACAAAAGGGAGTCAGGGGGCTGGAGGGATGGCTCAGTGGTTAAGAGAACTGCTCTTCCAGAGGCCCTGAGTTCAAATCCCAGCAACCACATGGTGGCTCAAAACAATCCATAATGAGGTCTGATGCCCTCTTCTGGGGTGTCTGAAGACAGCTACAGTGTACTTACATATAATAAATAAGGAACTCTTTAAAAAAGGGGGGGGGATCAGGTTACCGGAAGGGGAGGGCCTGCATCAAGGGTGAGTCATTTCTTTTTTTTTTTATTTTATTTTATGTATGAGTACACTGTGACTGTCTTCAGACACATTAGAAGAGGGTGCCAGATCCCATTACAGATGGTTGTGAGCCACCATGTGGTTGCTGGAAATTGAACTCAGGACCTCTGGAAGAGCAGTCAGTGCTCTTACCTGCTGAGTCATCTCTCCAGCCTTGGTGAGTCATTTCTGACATCATGAGAAGACCAGCTGTTGGTCTTCAAATAGTCCCAAGGCAATATTGAAAGGTAAGGAGACTTTGGGGGACATGAAAAAGAACTCCTCATCCTGGAAGCAGGCTAACACCTTTGGCCAACAATGAAGGAAGAATTCCAGCAAGTACATTTACCAATTGCATATTACAGCCCTTCTTCCTTCCCTGCTGTAAACCTTCCATGTTCTAGAAATCTCACCAGGAATCCCATTTACAGAGAAAGGATACACACTATCCCATTTACAACTGTAGGAGTTCCTGATTTCACTTTATTAGATTATAATACCATCAAAGAATCCTGAAAGCCACCTCACTTACTTCTCTTATCAAACAACTTCTTGTTTGAAGGGAGTAAAAAGGGTGTGTGTTGTTTTTGTTTTTGTTTTTTCCTGAGACAGGGTTTCTCTGCATGGCCCTGGCTGTCCTGGAACTCACTCTGTAGACCAGGCTGGCCTCGAACTCAGAAATCTGCCTGCCTCTGCCTCCCAAGTGCCGGGATTAAAGGCATGCGCCACCACACCTGGCCAACAAGGGTTTATAGAAACCCTTTTGAGATTAACCTGAAAGCCACCAAAATAAGTATACGTGCCTAACGTAACATGACTTTAATTCCAGCACTCTGGAGGCAGATCCAGGTGAATCTTTGGGTTTGAGGCCAACCTGGTCTCAAGAAACTGGGGGAAAAGAAAGAAAAAGAAAATGAACTGCTGATCTCCCTAGAGAAGCTCATACCCATGTGGCTATATCTAACTTTCTGAGATTCACTGAGCAGCATGCAAGTGTCGTTTATACCTAGGTGCCTCTCTCTCTCTTAATTCTTGTGCTTAAGCCTGTATTTAAAATAGCTTTAGGCTGGGAGTTGTTGAATTTACCTTTAATCCTAGCAGTGGGAAGACAGAAACAAGCAGATCTCTGTGACTTGGAGGCCAACCTAGTATACACAGAGACTTCCAAGCTAGCCAGCATTATATGGTGAGGCCCCGTAGCAAATGTGTTCATGTAACTCTGCTTCATAAATCGGCTAGTGCTGGATCAGCGTCAGAGCTGTCAACTGAACTGAAGTCCTTAAAAGGTTTAAGGGAACACCTCACGCTGCAGAGTGGAGCTGTGTCTCCGTCTTGTAACCGCTGACACTCAAGAATAGAGATTCTGGCGGTCCTCTTACCTGCTCTCGGCGGAATTGCTTCAGGTCTTCCGAAGGGGTTTCTTCACGACGGGGCAATCTGCTTTAGACTGCGAGTCTCTGAGGTCTGTCTATTCCCGGACCTGTGCTTCTGGAGTCAGTCTTGTCGCCTCTCTTTACGATTTCCAGCCCTGTTCCTAAATCAACAGGAAAACGTAAATCCTGCGATGTCAACGCAGAGTACATCAAAAAAAACTACACCGCGCTTATTCCCAAGAGCGAACTCACCACTCTACTTCCAGTTAGCACTACTCTGGAGTCGCGAAAAGATGGCGCATGCCGCAATGACTTCTGGGCATTGAAGTCCTCCCTGAGGATTGGCTGTAGGAGGGAGAAGTCTTATTGTGATTGGGTGTGGTGGGAACAGTCCTAAGACGGCGATTTGCTATTGGCTAGGCTGTGCCCGTTTGAATTGGGTGGCGGTTGGCCGAGTAGCCGCCCGTCCCTTTAGCAGAAGCTGTGAGGGTTCCTCAGTCTGTGTTTTGAGACCCGCAGGTACGTTTCGGCAGAGTTCTAGAAACCTAGACTCCAACGACTGAACTTTCGCTGCTCTCCGGCCGCTCACACCCTCTCTCCCCGTCTCAGTCGCGGAGCCGGCCGCTTGGCCCCTCGCTCGACGCTGCCGGGCGTCATGGCTCCTAAGAAACGCAGCAGCCGCGGAACCAAGACCAACACGCAGCGGAGCCGGAAGCTCGCCTCCTTCCTGAAGGACTTCGACCGCGAGGGTAAGGGGTGGATTCGCGTGATCGTGGGCTTTGGGTGGGTTGGGACGCGGGTGCGACGGCTTCGCACACCTGACGCGGGATCCGTCCGCTTTCACCTCTTTGCAGTGCAAGTTCGAATCAAGCAAATTGAGTCCGACAGACAGACGCTCCTCACGGAGGTGGAAAATCTGTACAACTTCGAGATCCTTCGACTCCCCAAGGCGCTGCAAGGGATGAAGTGGCTTGACTACTTCGGTAAGAGCTGCTAGCGTTTTCTCAGCATCTCTGTGTCCAAGGGGAGAGTTTTGGGAGAACACATCCGTCTTTTGGGGAGACCCTACTGCCCAGTCCACTGGAAACTGCCATCCAGTCTGTGGGTAGGCAAACCATTGCCCTTAACAGGCTAGGTAACAAATAGTTTAGAATTCTGGAACTGGATTTCTGTTATAGTTCCAAAAGAGCCGTGATGAATTTGATTTCCGGGCGCCCTGAAATGTCAATTTCACATAATTTCCACACATTTGGGGAAATACTTGTGCAAACTCAGCCTTCTAAAATGAATGAATAAATTAAGAAAAAAATTATTTGGTTTTGGTCAGAGCTCATTTCGAACAGTAACCTCAAACAGCTCTGTCTTACGGAAATTGCCGACTTAAAAATGAGCACATCACTTGTAAACTACAAAGATAGGAGTGGGTTTTCTGACCAGAGAAAAATACCAGCCCCCATCCCACTACGTGTGAGACCTCTGAGGAAGCATCGAGGCTCCTTTTTCTCAGCCGCTTCCTCTCCTTTCCTCATCACTAATATCTACCAGTGTGTCTCCTTCTTCCTAGGTGTAAGTGCATGTTTTGCTCACAAGGTTCTTCTGTCATGCCTTATTAATCTATCTGTTCATTCATTTCTACAAAGTTAATTGTCAGTCACTAGGCTAGGTACTAAAGATGCACCTAGGAAAAGCAGGCATTGTCCCCGCCCCTAAAAATTTACAGGGTAGTGGAGAAGGATCACTTAAAAATTCATACAGAATTTAGAAATAAAATACTACAAACAAGATGGGAGTAGTAGCCAGTTAAGTATGAACTGAATAAACATTAATAGGATGAGCCAGTTTTGTTTTTGAGACAGGCTCTCTTTGCAGCCCTGGCTATTCTGGAACTCTTATGTAAATCAAGGTGGCCTTGAACACACTTGAGAGCCACCTGCCTCTGTCTCCAAAGTTCTAGGATTAAAGGCTTGTGCCACCATGCTGGCAAGTAGACCAGTTTTAGAATGACAAGATTGGGGCCCAAAGAGATACATTACTCAGGTTTTCACATATGGAGGCAGAGTCCGTTTGCTCTCCAGCATTCTGTCTGTAAGGCCCAGGATTCCATGAGGAAGTTCTTTGTCTTTTTTTTATTGTGTTCATTTGTTTTGTTTTTTGTCTTTTTCTTGAGACAGGGTTTTTCTGTGTAGCCCCAGCTGTCCTGGAATTCATTCTCTAGACCAGGCCTATTGATTTAACAAAATCTCAGTAGTTTGATTTTCCCTATAAAGACTTGGGAGCCAGATGCTGAGGTGAGAGCCTGCTAGCTCAGAGAGGCAGAGAGAGCACCCAGCTGACCTCCCCCTCAGCTGATGTCCTAGAAGGCATGCCTCTCTCAGACCATCTCAAGAAACCTTCAAATTGAATGACCCTCCCTTCTACTTCCTATTCGTCTCTATCCACCCTCCTGACTTGTTCTTATTCCCTATGGTTTTTCCTAATAATCATATGGTCATTTCCTCTCAGCTGGTTGCCTGCTCTACCTCTTGACCTATGGTTGACTTTATTTAGTCATGTTTATAGTACTCAAGCAAAAAGCTCTTGAATTAAAGGTGTGTGTTAAGACTGAGCCACACCGGGGCTGGTGAGATGGCTCAGTGGGTAAGAGCACCCGACTGTTCTTCCGAAGGTCCAGAGTTCGAATCCCAGCAACCACATGGTGGCTCACAACCATCTGTGACAAGATCTGACTCCTTCTTCTGGAGTGTCTGAAGACAGCTACAGTGTGCTTACATATAATAAATAAATAAATCTTAAGAAAAATATCAAAAAAAAAAAAAAAAGAGTGAACCACACCACTAAAAATGAGTTTTTCCAGTAAATAACACAGTCCTGGGGTTCACAAATATTCTGTAACACAGGCTGGTGTCAGACTGTGAGATCTGCCTGCCTCTGCCTCCTAAGTGCTAGGATTAAAGGCGTGCACCATCACCTCTGGGACCGTGAAGACTTGTAATGAGGAGCTTACCTAAGCTTTCATTCTGTATCTTTTTGCCAGTACCAAGGGATATTATCAAATTCAGTTCAGGCAGGAGTAGACATCTAAATAGCTTTAATAGCTTTTGAATAATTTGCTGTACTTTGTATATAAGTATTTACAGTTACGTAGTTTTAATGTGGCATTTGAGCTGAGTTTTATAGAATGAATAGAAGTTTTTAAGGCACAGAGCAGTCTACTGATGAGAAGAAATACTTATATCCAAGCTCTGAGCCTGAGGATAGCCTGTTTGGGAAACAAGAGGAACTCTGAGGACAGAGATGGTAGAGCCAGTAGCTGCGACCAGGAGGGCCACACTGGAGAAGACCTGACGACAGTAGTCACTAGAGGGAAGGGAGGGTTTGCTGCTCGGATTGAGGAAGAAAACTGGTGGTGCCGGAAAGGCAGTCGTCATTCAAACCTGAGAGTAACGAAATACCTTTTTAAGCCCTAGGAGGAAACAAGCAGGCCCTGGAAGAGGCAGCAAAAGTAAGTGAACCATCTTGGTTTTGAGTTGGTTGGTTTGTAAGGTTAATTATGTCCAAAAAAATCCAACTACTGTGTGTCTACTGTAGAAAAGGTTTTGTCGGGATATTAATTGTGTCAACTGCAAAAAAAAAAAATTATACTTGTGTCAAGTTACTGTATGCATGAAGTCCAAATAGATCTTAGTCCTAAAAAAGGAGTATGCTGTGTTACAGCCCCTCCCTTCCATCTGTGTGTTTCTTCTCTGGGCTTGCAACAAACTATGGGTCAGAAATGTTCAGAAAAAAATAGATTGTATCTACACTAAATATTTATGCACTTATTCTCTAAGGGCTACAACTGAGCAACTATTTATATACAACTACTTATATAGTATTTACGTCATGTTAAGTTCTAACTTGTTTAGAGAAAATTTAAAATAAACAAACTATAAGACCTTTTAAGTTCTACACAAATGCTACTCCATCTTATTTACTTTTTGATTTCCTGAGTCAGTCTCACACGGGCTGGCCAGGCACTCATGACCCTCCTGCCTACCTCCATGGGACCAAGGAACGCAGGGTTATATGCATATTTGGAGGATTTGTCTACCTTCTTGCCCACATGTTCTATATTACCTTTCCTTTTTAAGGATTTATTTATTTAAATCCTTATTTTTTTGCCTGCATGTATGTATGTATACCACATGCATGCTTGGTTATGGAGGTCAGAAGAAGGTGTTGGATCCCTTGAATTGTTACAGAAGTTTGTGAGCCACCTTGTAGGTCCTGGGAATTGAACTTGGGTCCATTGTAAAAACAACTAGTGCTTTAAACCAGAGTTGTCTGCCCAGTTCCTACTCCCTGCCCTCTTAGTTTCATAAGACTACAGAAATGAGAGCATCTTGTATTAGAATATTTGGCCTTTTGTCCTGTGTAGCTCCATGGTTACAGTGGTAAGAGTTCTTTGCTAGTCACAGTGAACATCTGTTAACCTTGCCTGGGTTTGTATTAATGAAGTGACCTATAGAAAGTCCTCAGACATACTGGATGGGGTGCTGTTTGCCAGGGAACTCAGCTATACCCTCAGAGGATTAGAGCTCAGAGCACATCCTATGGAATAAAGGCCTAAAAGTAAGCTGATCGCCTGTGGCCAACAGTCATCCATGCCTGTGTTCCTCTACACAACCCTAAACAAACAGGGTTCAAGAGCCACTGGGGTGGAAGGGAATGTACAGAAAGGCCTGGGAGTTCCGAGGCCTTTCCCCAACACTTTGGTAGGCAAGTTTGTGTGTTTCCTCTTTCCTCTGAAGGATGAATAATGTTAATCTATGAAGTAAACTGGAAATGGTCAGATTACTTATAAACATACACATGTAGATGAACATGGGGATTCATCAGAGGGTAGGGAAAGAAACTTGAAGGGCTTATACATAGGGCCTTGAGACCCTTGGAGGAAAGGGAAGTGAGGAAAGGGGCCCGTGGAGAGCAGAGGTCACCCTGTTTACACAAGCAGTCTCCTAGGCCATCCAGCTAACCTCGGGCTAGGCCAGCATTAGCCTTGCAGCCTATCTGTGCAGATCTTAGGCAGCTAGGACCTCCGCTGACAAGTCTCTGCCTGCCTCTGCTGTTTGCTACAGCCGAGAATGTAGAGTGGATTTCACCAAAGAGCTTTTCAGGGGTAGCTCGGGTCCACCCGTAGAGGCCTGGACTTCTGACTAGCCAACTAGAAAGGTGTGTTTGGGAAGGGGTCTTTCTTTCCCCCACAATCGCTTTCTCTTTACCCTTTATAGTAATTTTTATCATAAACTGCCAGATGGAGGGCTGGCAAAATGGCTCAGTAATTAGACATTACAACAGGCAACTTGGGTTAAATACTTGGAGCCCAGATAGAAGGTAAAAGGAGAGAGCATTTGATCAAAGTTGTCCTCTGACCACATGAGGGCTTAGACCCGTGCACACACCCGTGAGTACATGAAGTAAAGTACTTCTCTGGGTTGAGAGAGCAGCTCTCGGCTCACACAGTAGTGGGGACCCTATTTGTAGCCATGGATCAGAATGGAAGGGAAGGGAACTTAAGGCAGCTGTCAGGTAGGTCGTGGGGAGGATCACAGGACCTAACAGCATTCTTAGATGGATAGTGTTAGAGTTGAACTAATGCTGTCCATCCTCAGATCCTGGCTTGCTTTGGGAAAAGCTAATACTTTTGATCACAGCCATGGTTCATGTTATGCAGAGTATCCTAGGAAAGGGTGGACTTGGCATTCCTAAACCATCAGAGGGAATCACTTCCGTTTTGATAGCCTACTTGTGGTTTTTCACCCTAAACTTGCAAGGGAAGTAGAGAACCTTAGAGCTTAAGTTCCTTTAAATCTACTAAGTTGTGACCCAGCCTAGGAGACTGGGTAACAGAGACTGACCTTGTTGTGCCACACTGCTGAAGTGATACTGATACTTCCTAGAGGCTCAGTACACCACAACCCTTTTTATATCCTCTCCTAGCATCAATCCCAAGACTGAAGGCAGCAAAGAGAGAGGCAAAAATGAAGGATTTATTTGTTCAGACAGTAGCCACATCTGTGATGGCCAGCACCCATGTTACTAGTTGCCACCATTTTGGACAGGACTGAGAAAGAATGATCTTGGCCTTGCAGAAAGTTCTATTGGACAGAGTTGGGAACTAGTCTGTCATTGACTTCCACAGAGTACATTGGCATGATAAAAATGTATATAAGAGCCGGGCATGGTGGCGCACGCCTTTAATCCCAGCACTCGGGATGCAGAAGCAGGCGGATTTCTGAGTTCGAGGCCAGCCTGGTCTACAGAGTGAGTTCCAAGACAGCCAGGGCTATACAGGGAAACCCTGTCTCGAAAAAATAAAAAAAATAAAAAATAAAAAATAAAAAGTATATAAATTGTGTGTCCACACACTTGTCTATTTTCGTGGGAAGAAATTTTATCATAGTTTGTATGAGTTCATCAAAACTGGAGTCTTTGGTTGAAAGGATTCAGTGACTTAGGGTTCGTAGTCTCACTCACTGAGTAGCAGGTATCCATCAGCTTCAGCAGTTAACTTACTTAGAAGCCAGTGTTGAGTTAGGGAGGTAAAGCGTTGAGGACGTGTGCCGTAGAAGGGTGGAATCACGTGGGCAGACCAGGAGCTGGTTAAGCATCTTAGGCCACACTCTTTCTCATTGCAATAGGTTCCCTGACTCATTTCACTCATCCCCCTGCAGAGAACCGGATTTAATGTTTCAAAACATTCGAGATGACTCACACTCATTAGCTAATATGTCTCTGGTTTTAAGTTAGTCAGATAATACAAAACTGCAAATAAGCCTTGTGCTGCAGTGTGGGAGATCCAACACTACCACACCAAACTGAGAGGATTCCATCTTTAGCTTCGATTTGAAACCTAGCAAAGGCATGATACTTTGGCCCCAAAGCTCTGGCCTAGATTTCTCGGGGCTCCTGATAGCCAGGCTTTCCTTGAGCATGTTGGTCCTCCTTCCTCAGCCTTGCAAATGGTGGAGTTTCAGGTGTAGTGATTCCCTAGGGAGACTCACAAGCCTCAGCCTATAGTTATGCACATGGCGATGACACTTATCCCAAGCATACAGAACAGTGAGCAAGGTACAATAGGACGTGTCCCGTGTCGTTCAGAGAGAAGTCACGCAGCTGGGCATGGTGGTGTATCCTGCTAATTCAAGCATTCGGGAGGCAGCAGTAGCTGGATCTCTGGAGATAGAGGCCAGCCTAGTCTACATAGTGAATTCTAGGATAGCCAGGGATTCATAGAGTGACCTTGTCTTAACAAAACCAAACCAGGGGAAGCCAGGTATAAGCTTCCAGGAGTCTCCCTCCAGTGGAGTCGCAGGACAGGCTTAAATCAATGTACCTGAGCTGTTGTCTTAGCACACAAGCTCATTCAAGACGACATATAGCTATTACTGAGTCTTCTCTGCCTAGCAGAGAAAAGCAGGTGTTAATAACATGTTAAGTATTTATTTGCATGAAAATTAAGCACAGAGAGAGCTATTCTAGGACTCCTGGAATCCTTGGTCTCAGTAGACAGCCAAGATCCAACCTTGCAGTCAGGCCTGTGGTGTTAACTCTTACACTGTGTTAGTGGCCTGCCACCAGCAGTGAGCTCGAAGCCTGCCGTCATTACTACAGACGGTGCAAAGTTGGCAGCAGTGTCCCGCTTCCTTTTTAACAGCATGGTAGACAACATTAGTCTGTTAGAGAACTGTTTCTTGCTGAGCATAGATAGTCTTGGAGTGATCTCCTGATCACTTTCTGCATACTTGATCCACTCATCCTCCTGTGTCAAGTCATGGTTACAAGTGTCCCATGAAGAAAGGACTGACCATGAACCCAGTCCCCTCTGGCTGAGTAGGAAGACCCTGTCTCAAACAACTAATATGCAAATAAAATGGAAAAAGGTTTTCGAATTCTGCAAAGTGTGTATGTGTGCGTACATGTGTATATGTACATACATGTGTTTGTATGTGTGTACATACTCACACACGCTCCCTTCTAAACAAGTGAAGTAATTCATCGTGGTTTGCCTCTGAGGAATGACAGAAGAGACAAGGAAACAGAACAAGGGAAGAACGAATGCATGGACAGAAGTGGGTTATTGGCAAGATCTTGGGTTGTGTGGTGGGTTTATAATTAGTTTGTACCTTAACTTGCTATTTCTTTTTTTTTTTTTTTTTTTTTT
>NC_034595.1:75975249-76000201 GCF_900095145.1 Mus pahari | reverse complement strand
CCTGGCTGTCCTGGAACTCACTTTGTAGACCAGGCTGGCCTTGAACTCAGAAACCCGCCTGCCTCTGCCTCCCGAGTGCTGGGATTAAAGGCGTGCGCCACCCCCCCCACCCCCCCCACCCCCGGCTGCTTGCTATTTCTTATACCTGCTGGACTAAGCCTGCTGCTTTCTGACTGTCACAGGCTGACCAAGACATCACAGAGATAAACAATTTAACAGCTGAAGCTATTCAGACACCTTTGAAATCTGCTAAAAGTGAGTACTTTCCCCCTTTCTCTGTATAATTTTGTTTGTATATGTTTATGGTGTGTGTGAGAGCACAGATAAATGTGTGAGTGTGTGTGGAGGCAGAGGCTGCTGACCTTGGGTGTCAGCCACTCTCCACTTTAATGACAGTCTCTTGCTGAACTCAGAGCTTAGAGCTTGCCTCTTCAGACAGTCTAGTTAGCCAACTTGCCACATGCCCTGTCTCCATCCATCAAAGGCTGGGATTATGGGCAGGTATTCCCCTGGGTTCTACGTGTCTGAAATCCGTTCCTCACACTTGTTTACATGGCAAGCATGTATCCACTGACCATCTCCCAAGACCTTTAATGGTGTAAGTCAGAGTCTCAGTGTGCAGCTTAAGTGAACCTGGAGCTGGCTATCCTCCTGCCTCAGTGCTGAGATTAGAGACAGTGCCAGCACGCCTGGTGTAAGTGCATTTGAAACCCTTGTGTCCAAGGAGCTTTGTTGGATTCTCAGACCAGGCCTCACTGGTGTCTCTCTCTGGACCTTGGTTTTGTTAAGTCTAAAATTTTGATTTGGGTCACTATTCAGTGGTTGCAAGACTAATGTGTGAGCTAAAGTAGAAATGAAAGGAGAAGGAAATTGGTGCTAAAGACTGGCCTCGGTGCCTGCGCACTTTCTCCAGAAGTATGAATGAGACTCCCTGGCATCCTCAGCATGCCTGAAGAGATACTCAGAGAAACACTTTTGTCAGCATTAAATTGTGACTGCATTCACAGATCTGCCTGTGCAAAATCATCTCACATGTATGCCCCATGCTGTGAGACTTGTTACATTTACTTATTTGGGAAAAGGGTGGTGTGTGCTGGTAGGACAAATTACAGTAGCTGGTTTTCTCTTACTGTAGACATGGATCGAAGGGACTGGACTCAGGATATAAGACATGGCAGCAAGCAAGCTTACCCCCTGAACCATCTTGTCAGCCCCTTGGGAAGCCAAGCTAAAGTAATGAGCATGGAATCAGGTTGGGTGAATTAAAACCTGGACCTTAAAAAAAAAAAAAAAAGATGGCCAGGCAGTGGTGGCACACGCCTTTAATCCCAGCACTTGGGAGGCATGAGTAGTTCAAGCTCAGCCTCAGCTACAGAGTGAGTGTGAGGCCAGCCTGGGCTAAACATGCATGCACACACGCATGCATGCACACAAGCACATACACTTCAACCACTCCTATTGTTGATTGTTTGCCTTTGTTTAAATCCTCTTTTATAAAAGATTTCCTAGAGGGCTAGAGAGGGCATGGTTAAGAACACTTGTTGCCCTTGCAATGGATTCAGATTAAGTTCCCAGCACTAATGTGGTAGCTCACACCTGTGACTCCAGTTCCAGGGGATCTGATGCTCTCCTCTGACTTCCTCGGCCCCAGGTATGCATGTGATGTATACATAATTTTATGTATTGCACACATAAAATAAAAATTAACAATCAACAATCGGAGTGATTGAAGAACTAGGTAATAGTACTGTAGGGCTAGTCCGGCATTCTGAATAAGATAGTTGTCCCAAAAATGATGGCATACACTTGTAATCCCAGCACTTGGGACGCTAAAGCATGAGGATTCCAAGTTCGAGAGCAGCTTGGGTTATATAGTGAATTTAAAGCCAGCCTAGGATATGTAGCAAGGCCCTATCTCAGAAACACACATACCACAAATGGGAAAAGTACTAAAGAGGAAACTGAGGTGAGTGTGAGGCCTGGCGCTGCGGCTGTCTAGTCCACCCGGCTTTAACAAAGACTGGCCGGTTGCCTTGTCTGTAACTGAGGCAACTAAATCTGTGCTGTGGTTGTTATTTGTGGACCGAATGAACAGAAGGCCCGTTGGCAATATGAAACACAAGTTAAGAACTACTAATTACTACATTACTATTTATAAATGACATGATTATCTTGGAAGAAACAAAGATTACCAGGGATGTTTAAGATGTATGAGTGATTCCAGTGGAAATAACAAGTATTCATGTTTAAGGGGCTTTTACATGGAAGGCAATGCTATGGACCCTGCTGAGCAGAACAGGTTCTCACAGAAATAACTCCTAAAACTGTTTCTTATAGAGCGAAAGGTAATCGAGGTGGATGAATCGATAAAGGAAGAAGAAGAAGAGGAAGAAGGAAGAGAAGGAAGAAGAAAGAGCCATAAGAATCTTCAATCTGCAAAAGTAGGGAGTCAAGTAGTTAAGAATAAGTGCTAACGATACGCAAATACAGAAATGGGTGGGGTGAGGCTGGAGAGATGGTTTGGCAGTTAGCACATGGGCTTCTCTGTCAGAGGACCCGGGTTCATTTCCTAGTGCCCACATGGTGGCTCACAACTATATAACTCCAGTTCCCAGCTTTCTGACATCTTCTAGCCTCCACAGCCCCCAGGAGCACAATACTACACACATACATATCCTCAAACAAAACACCCATGTGCATAAAGCAATTTCTTTTTTCCAGTGTAAAACCCAGTGCTGTGCTGGTTTTCCAGCGTAGAACCCAGTGCTGTGCTGGCAGAGCTCATAGACTGAGAAGATTGCACTCAGTGTCAGATAGCACAGGTACTGTCAGACAAGTGGGAAGTGTGTCAGGAAGAGGAAGGAGCGGGAAACGTTAGGACACACACAGCCCGTCCTTCCTTTCAGAGCGAGCTTCGCTAGTTAAGTAGTAGACAAGAGCTTGGGACAGGCGAGGGAAAATCTTTCCGAGGAACGGAGGGAGGTTTGGTTTGGCGGGGATAGAAGCTGTGAAAGAAATGGAGGACAGTAGAGACCAGATAATGGATGGCCCAGTGGCCCAAGCGTGAGTTTCCATTCTGCTAGCTGGGCAATGCTAAGAGCCAGTGATATTTCAAAACTATTCTAAATAAATGGAAGAGGGCAAGGAACCAGCCAGGATAACCTAGAGTTCAATGCCTTGAAAGAAACAGGAAAAAAAAGTAGGGGTGATTTTGGGGTGAGTTCCCTCTCTGAACAGGGCATGCTCGGTTGGCCTAAGAAATGAGGAAGCAGAGATGATCAGTGCTCTCTGGAGCAGCAGCTGCCGTCCTAGCTGTAGGACCCTGGAGGCAGAGTGGCTGGTGAAGGTGCCGGGCCAGCTGCCTGCCCTGCTGAGTTAAGGACTTTCAGAATTGAATTCTAGCATGGAGCTCTGCGGGGTGGAGAGAGAGGAGAGAGGTTCTGACGTTTGGGTCTTAATACTCTCATGTGGGCACTAGAGGGGAAGTGGAAAGGAATTCCTGACGAAAACTCACACAGACAACCAGAAGAAGATGCAGGGTCCGGGGAGAGGCACGGGATTCTTGTCAGGCATTCCTGGATCAGGTGAGGACTGCAGAGCGTTCCCTGCATTGGGCACCCGGGATGTCCTGAGTGACCCTAGAGTGGTACTTTAAGGAACATAGTGGGAATGAACCACCCTGACCAGCTCCAAATTCAGTGAGAGAACAAGTGTCTCGAACAAGGTGGAGCACTGGAGGAAAACACCCAGCATCTGATTCTGCTCTCCACAGGGCCACTTGTGTCTGAGTGCAGGCACATGCATACACACAAGAGTTCCCTTTAATCTTGGCCCACATCCTCTATTTCAGAGTCCTCAGGGCAGTCTCACTGTGTAGTCCAGGCTGGCCTTATGCTTCAGCCTACCTGGTGCCATTGTGCTCAACCGGGATGAACCTTCTTTTTTTTTTTTTTTTAAAGATCTATTTATTATTATATGTAAGTACACTGTACCTGTCTTCAGACACACCAGAAGAGGCCATCAGATCTCATTATGGGTGGTTGTGAGCCACCATATGGTTGCTGGGATTTGAACTCGGGACCTTCAGAAGAGCAGTCAATGCTCTTACCTACTGAGCCATCTCTCCCCATGATGAACCTTCTTTTTATGTTTTCAAGACAGGGTTTCTCTGTGGTGTAGCCCTGGCTGTCCTGGAACTCACTTTGTAGACTAGGCTGGCCTCGAACTCAGAAATCCGCCTGCCTCTGCCCCCCGAGTGCTGGGACTAAAGGTGTGCGCCACCACGTCCGGCTGAACTTTTTTTTTTTTTTTTTTTTTTTTTTGTGATGAGCCTTCTTATATTGAGTTTTATTTTTCCTTTCAAAAGCTGATTCTTCTCCTCCGTTTTTTATCTTCCTTTTCTCCTTTGCCAGTCTTTGAGTGACTTCAAGTTTGTGCCTTTAGGTCAAAAGATGCCTTCCATCCAAGAAGAGAACCCAGTCTGTACAAGGAAGAGGCAGAAGCAAAAGGTGATTGATTTTTTTTTTCAGGAATAGATGTGTCGTTTGCTTTCCTTGGCCAATCCCTCCAGTATGGCAGAAACAGAGGCAAATGAGCTCTGGGGAATGAGATGAGCAGCTGGAGCCACCTAATATGGGCACCGGGGACTGAATTGGGTCCTCTGGAAAAGCAGGAAGTGTTTTTAACCATAGAGCCCCCTTTCCAGCCCTGTAATTTCTTGAAATGTCCCTCCTGGACCTACTAAGTTAGGAATCTCCATGGTTTTAAATGGGTCTCGGGGACTCCACAGGAACCCTTTGTGAGGAAGGAGGAACAACTCAGGGACTTGGGGCTGCATGTCTCTGAAGGAGAGCAGGCCATATCAGGACACTGATAGTAGCCAGCTGCCAGAGAGAATGGGAGCCTTTCATGGTCCACAGGCTCTTCCACCTGGCTGGGAATTTCACATGTTGCCACAGACTGCGAGGTTCAGCCTCTCTGCTCTTCACTACTGTGTGATCATAGGGAAGTTCTTTGCAAGGGTGAACATCTGCAGCCATAAATGAATGTAAACAGTGCTCCCTCCCGGGCAGCTCGGAGGCTGCACCATGTGATAGGTGCAGGACACCATCTGACATGACCTCTGTGGCTACTGTCATCCTTGGCACCTGTGACTTGAAACCCCTCATGCCTGTCTGTATCTTACCTGCAGGATAAGCCATGACTTTGTGACACCAGCTATGAGCAGGCTGGAGCCGTCATTGGTGAAACCAACCCCAGGCATGACACCTAGGTTTGATTCCCGGTGAGTACGGAGAGCGGCAGTTGGATTGGGTGGAGCCCAGCAGTGAACAGCATGGGGTAGATCAGCTGATGCACCTGAGACACCTCAGAGCACGCCTGAGGTTCACTGTTGGCCCCTGCCCTGACCCTGTTCCAGTTCCTCACCCTAGGAACATAGGTCTGGTGAGTGGGAAGCCACCACTTTTAGCCTTCTCTAACTCTGGTCAGATGACATTTAAATATGAATAGTTGCTTACTTCTATACCTTTGGAAAAAAGAAAAGTCATACCACCTTTCCTGAAGCTGTTTACAGCAGAAGTGAATCCCTGCCCTGGGCCTGGTTGATCCATAGGAAACCTGTGCAGTCTTTAAGGGAGGGGTGGGTAGCATGGCCTGGTGACCCCAGCAGGTAATCCCAGCCTTCTGGAGTTGGAGGCAGGAAGATCAGTTCAAGGTCATCCTTGGCTATAAAGCCAGTTTAAAGCCAGCCTGGGTTACGTGGGACCCTTCTCAGAGAAAAGAAATGAGAATGCTGTGTGTTCCTATTGCTCAGCTCCACGAGGAAGGATAAGGAATTAAGACCGGTAACGTACTCCACTCTAAGGAGTAGACCAAGACGTGAGCAAACTTGCTACTTTTAGTTCCTGCCCCACTGTTTCTAGAGACAGCTAGGGAACGGCATTTTGGAAGAAATGTTATCAGTGTCCTGTCTTGAGAAGGGTGGTCTGGGGGTCGGTGTGATGTAGTCTGGGAGTCAGCTGCCTCAGGACGGGAGCACAGGACCCCGCGCATTTGGTTCTGAGCACAGGCGGGTGAGGCGCCTGTTCAGAGCTTGAGTTTGCTGGGTACAAGTTGGCTTTCCCTGGGCGCACGTTTGAGTGCGGCCTCCTTTCTCCAGCCCTGTTTAGTCATCACAGCTTGAAAAACGTTTTCCTGAAATTTAGAATTTGCCTTCTTAGAAAGGTGACTTGAAAAGTTGTGCTTGTGATGAGATGGGTTGGAAGGGCTGGTGCCGGTGTAGTGATTCAGTCTGCCCAGCCATCTTCACAGAGTTCTCCACCCTTTAGGGTCTTCAAGACTCCAGGGCTACGCACTCCAGCAGCCAAAGAGCAGGTTTATAACATCTCCGTCAACGGGAGCCCCCTCGCAGACAGCAAAGAGATCTCCCTCAGTGTGCCCATAGGTGGCGGTGCGGTAAGTGCCATCCTGGAAAGCCAGGCCACAGTGCAACCTCCCTCTTCCCTGAGGTAGCTGGGCTTCACAGACTCTGAAGAGGCCCTCAGAAGGCGGAGCCTCAGCTCTCTGAGCCTAGTGTTCTCTCCCAGGCTCCAGGCCCATCTGCCCTTCAGCCACCTTCTGCTGCCCTTGAGAAGCATCCCATCGGTGGGGTGTGCAGCAATGGGCACTAGAGGGAGTGCAGAGGAAGGCACGGCTTGGTGGGCCAGTGGGGCTCCAGAGATCCTAAAACAAGCTGAGCTGGCCTGGCTTCTTGGTGCTTTGGAGAGCAGGCTAGCCGTTCAGCCTGCATGAGAGGAGGGGACTGACCTCCGATGTGGTTGTGTGCTATTGTACTTGTATAACCGAGCCAGTGGTCCATGGACAGCACTGATGGTGTCATTGTCTCCTGAGGTCTAACATCCAGCTGCATTGTCATTTCTCCATCCCGGCTGATTTCTGTCACTATATGCAGAATATCAGGGAGACCCTGAGAGCACTGGCTAACTGGAGTGTTCCACGCTTTCTCCCCCATCTAGAGCTTGCGGTTATTGGCCAGTGACTTGCAGAGAGTTGATATCGCTCAGCTGAATCCAGAGGCCCTGGGAAGCATTAAAAAGCTCTCGGTGAGTCCCAGATTCGTCTCCACAGGGAGGAGGTTGCCCTTGACACTGGCCTTTGTGGGGCTCTGAGGAGCCCAGTCCAGCTCTTACTTTTCTGTTCATTCTCAAGAACAGCCTGTCAGCTGTGCTTGAGTGTACATGGGAGCTTGGGCTAAAAGGCATGGCTGCTGAAAGCCCACCCTGTGTCCATACATCAGTGAAGGGTAGGTACCACAGGAATAGGACAAGCCTGGAGCTGGGACCCTAATCTACATCAGGGGAGAGCCTGCACCCGTGTGCCTCACTGCCTCGTTTAAGAAATGAGTCTCCGCTCAGACCCAGGCTTGGGGAGCTGCAGGGGGATAGCTCAGTGCTTAAGAGCACTTGTGCCTGCAGAGAACCCAGGTTTGGCTTTTGGCAAACATGGCAGTTCATCTGTAACTCCAGTTCCAGGGGATACAGTGCATTTTCTGGCCTCCACAGACACTAGACACCTCCACACACATAAAATAAAAATAAACAGATCTTTAAAACCAATCCTGTGCTTGAGTAGACTAAGAGCTGACTGGGCTAGTGTGCCAGGCACATCTTGAATGACCTTTCCTTGTTTCAGAGCCGCCTTGCCCAGATCTGCAGCAGTATACGGACGGGCCGATGAGAGGACAACAGGGCACACAGGTGGCAGCAGGGACTGTGGTAGCAGAGCACGCACATCTGACCTCCTTCTGTGGGGTGCTTCACCTGCCAACACCTGCAGCCGTGCTTTGTCTCTGACAGCTATGGTGTCTTGCTGCGCACTCCTAGTTAGTGGGAATTGGGATGGGAACAGGGCTAGTCAGGGCCTTTGTGTGCTTGGTGCGGAGTGACAGAACCGCCTATGGATCGAGGTCCCACTGGGGCTAAACACTGCGTAGAGCACTGTCCTAGAGGGCAAGTGTAGCCTTGGTTCCCGGGCCCAGGCAGGCTATGTGGTCAGCAGTGGGGTCTGTGCTCCATGCAGGTCCCGGCGCATGGCTCTCCCTGTTGTGTTCTGTTGTCATTTCTGCGCTCTGTGGGCAGATGTGTTTCAAATTGTTTTTCTGTTGCTGAGGCTTTCATACACATAGTTACCATCTCAGCTGATTTGTCTACTGAAAGCTTGCTGTTTTCAATAAATCTTAGTTTGCTGTAGTTTTAAGTCAGTACTAGGTCATCTGCATTCACTCAGGTTGTTTGGGAGCTTCAGCTACATGGGTATGCCTAGACAGCCTCCTCGGAGTGTGGAAACGTTTCCTGTGGACGGAGGGGACCCCAAGATCCAGGACTGTGGTAACTCAGGCCAGGTGTGTTCCCGACACATTGTCCCAGGAGCTAAGGAGGATGAACCATCCAAGGGTGGGACTTGGCCAGGGGGCAGGGCACCCACCCATCATGCTTGCTCACTTCCCAGTCCTGGGGCTAAGGAGGTCTCTTCTCTCCCGTCTTCCAGCTCTCCACACTGATAGACCTCTCCTTTCTACTGTTCCGTGCAGTTTGGTTCCTGGGTCCCTCCATTCAGCTCCCTTGTAGTACTGGAGCTTCTCCAGGATCCCCCCCACTCCCTGTACTCACTAAGGGCCTCCCTCCTGTGCTGGCTTCAGCTTTCTGTGGTGACCCTAGAGGTCAGTCTCTAGCTCACATCTATGCTCCAAGGTCCAAGATGTCCACCTGTATCCTAAAGAGTCTTGGAGCAACTCCCACACACATCCATATAACCCAGCCAGTCATTCCCTGTCCCCAACTCCACAGAAGCTGTAGGTACCGCTTCCTCCAGCACCTTGACTAGACTGGTTTTGTGAAGCAGCCTCGTGACCCACAGTGTGTCCCATGTGCAGAAAGAGATTTCTCAGGCCCACACATGCCCAGGCTCTGTGTTCGTAATTCCCACTCACTGCTCAGCGCTTCAACAAGGACGCACAGGAGGACCATAACACAGACAAGTTTTTATTACTTGGTACTGCAGATAGAACCCAGAAATATAAACACATCTCTAGAGTTCTGCAAAGGAGCCTCCACCCACAACCAGCCCCTCCCCTGGGTGGGTGACAGGGCAATATGGGTGGCAGGTGACCTCCCTCTGTCCAGTGAACAGCTCCATATATAAAAATAAATCTGTGGAGGGTCCCAGTGACCCAGCACCCTGTATCATGCTGGTGCCTGTGCAGGGTTGAGGCCTGGGACCCCTCAGGATTCTAGGACCTCCTCGTGAGAGGAGAGGTCTACCCTGGACACCGAAGTTCCTGCCAACACAGCCAGGGACCCCTCTGCAAACAGCTGGGGAGGGGAGGAGTTTGACCTTAATGACTGATGTAGCTGGAGATGAGGGTGAGCTTGATGACCCAAAACAGGGCACTGGTCCCCATGATTCTTGGATGTTGGGCCAGTTTTCCCTGGAGGGAGGATGAAGGAAGAGCATGTGGGGATGCTTTGATTCCCCCAGTTCTGTCAAAGGTGGGAACAGTGTCCCAGTCTACCCCAGTATTCCCCAGTCGCCGAGCTCAGTCAGGTGCCCAGGGAGCAGACAGCTGGAAATGGGGAGGCTCTGAGGGAGCTGCTGCTGTGGGCAGGTCAAGGCCAAAGGCACTGCTGGGAGCCACTGCTCCCCACTCTGTGGTACTCCTCAAAGATGCATTGTGGCTTCCAGGCTCCCTGTTAGACATCCTCGCTTGCACTCTGAGCCTGCTGATGACGGCATTCACCCTCAGGAGAGGACACCCTGCCCTGCAAGGCCTTATTCAGTTTTGACTTTACGAAGCCTTTTTGAACACACACACACCCGCCCCCGCTATACAAACATTCACATTCCTCCTGCCCATTCCCCTGTGTCTCGGGGGATCCCCTCCAAAAGCGTTCTCTATCCTGCCCACCCCTCTCCACTCCCACCTGCTCTGTCTCATCCTTTGCCACCCCTCCTCCCTACATAGCAAAACAGGCATCCATCAGGGGTCATGTAGACAGACTTAACCCCGTTGCCCTGTCCACATCCAGCGGCCTTTCTACCCTCTCAGGATGGCTTTGGTCTCAAGGCCCTTGCAGATAGGTCAGCTTAGCACCATACTCCTTCAAGAGCTCTAAAGAGCATACAGGGAGGCTCGCTGGAGGGACTGAGCAGCCTGAAGGGGCTCACCCAGAGAGGATTCACTGTGCTCCCAGGGACGAGTGCTAGTACCATAGGGCCGGGCAAGCTCTCTCCAGGGCTAGGCTTCTCCCTGGATTTTGGTCTGGCATTGACCCCAGCTCTGAGACTGTATATAAGCTCTGACTTCCCCAAGTATATAGTGGGGTTAGACCAGCCTATCACACCCCTTCCTCAGTCTTTCTCCTCTCCACCCTCCAGAATGCAGAAGAGCACCCCTATTGTGCTCCTCTGAAATCAGTTCCAATCAAGTCAGACATCCAGGCCCAGGGCAAGTACCAGGACTGTGTGTGGCGAGTAGGAGCTTGGCCCTCATCCCAAACTGCCCACCCCCAGGCAAGAAGCCATCAGCTCTGGAGTGTCCACCTGGGGTCCAGACCCTGAGCTCAGCACCACTTGCCTGCTAGGGCCTTGGTACCAGTGTGCAGATAGACATAGCCAAGGCACAGGACATAAGGGACACTACCCACTGGCTCAGGCTCCCTTACTCAGGTGCCTAGGAAGCTGTGGTCCCTGCTTGAACCAGTGGGTCTCTCTCAGGGACCCTTACTGCCTGGCAAGTCAAATGCTCTCTAGGGAAATGAGATGCCCACTGATTAGGCCCAATCCCCACTGAGTGTGGAAACCCAAGGGGCCTGATGCAGGACAACTGAAACTTTCCCGACCAACACCCTTGACACCCCAATCTTCCCTTGACACCCTAACCTTCTTCCTACTGTTATGTCTGGGGTCCTCTCCAGGGATCTGAACCTCGTCTTAGGACCACTAGGTCAGCAAGGTGTTGAGAGGAAAAAATGAAATGGGACAACGTGGTACCAACCAGCTCAGAGCCCACTAAGGAAGAGCATGCCTCCCACCCAACGGGAGCGTAGCTTGCAGGTCCTTGGGCAGGGTTGAGCTGCTCACACTTGTACCCCCTGACCCTGTAGTTGTAGCACTCGAGTCTGCAGGGCACTGATTCCACTAAGGAGGGCTTCTCGATGTTCTGCAGAAGAGATGCCAAGGCTCCCCAGGTCCCTGCAAGGAGGAATCGTTATGTCCAACTGAGCCAATCCTCCTACCCCTCCCATGGAACCAACCCTCTGCTTCCCCTTCTCTGGACAGGGACAGGGACCAGGACAGGTGGGGCTTCCCAAGTAGGAAGGGGCTCTCTTGGGTCCCCTGAACCCTGGCCTTGGCTTCTTAGACTCACTGGGCAGTCATCTCAGCCACGGCCTCTAGGCTCCCGTAGCCCGCTGCAGAGAAGTTGTCCTTGTAGCGGCATAGGTCTAGGGCCTCCAGCCAGGCACCCACGGAGCCAAAGGAGGGGAAGGTAGAAAAGGCACGGTCTGCCAGGGGCGTGGGAGGCCTGAGGAGCAGAGGAGCTACAGTCTGACAACAGCCAGGGTGTGGCATAAGACCCAGTCACTCTAAAAGAGCAGCTCAAGAAAAGACAAGGGAAAAAGTAAGGTGACCACACCCAGTGATGACTGTGCCTCTGGTGGGCACCCAAAAGTCTCTAAAGACATTGGTCAGGATACTCAAGCAGGTGGGGAGCTGAGCTGATTAAAGGGCAAATTCCAGGACACAACTGCCTGATGAGGTAAGATGTGCCTGAAGCAGCCAGGCATGGTGGTGGCACACGCCTTTAATCCCAGCACTTGGGAGGGAGAGGCAGGCGGATTTCTGAGTTTGAGGCCAGCCTGGTCTACAAAGTGAGTTCCAGGACAGCCAGGGCTACACAGAGAAACCCTGTCTCGAAAAACAAAAAACAAAAACAAACAAAAAAAATGTGCCTGAAGCAGGTGGGGATGCCACATGGGTCTGGGCAATGGGCTGAGCTTCACACCTGAACAGGTAGGATGAGGTGGTTGGTTGCCATGGGGATCTGGGAGACTATTTACAGACAGGTGATAGTTTGGCTTACTGGCCTGGCTTAGGGGTCAGTGAGGATGTACCTGAGACAGGTAGTCGAGGCACACTTGGAGGGTTCTGGCTCCTGCCCCATCTTGCTCAGGATGCTGTGGATCTGGGAGAACCTGGGCCGCTCACTTGGGTCTCTCTGCCAACACTCAAGCATCAAACGGTGCAGTTGGGAGGGACAGTTCCTGGGGGGTGGCAGCCGGAAGCCATCCTCCACGGCCTTGATTACCTAGGCTCCAGAGATGGGGAACAGACAGGATGCTTCCAATTACCCAACATCCACACCACACCACCGCCGCCACCACCCACCATCCCAGGGACTCTAGGCAGGATGGGAGTGAAAGAGAGGTCTGGGAGCTAAGAGGTCAGGGAGCTGGAGCCATAGGTCACTTACATCTTGTCCAGACATATCCCAGTAGGGCCGCTCCCCAAAGGCCATCACCTCCCACATGACAATGCCAAAGCTCCACACATCACTAGCTGAACTGAAGTGGCCAAACTGTAGAGTCTCAGGAGCTGCCCAGAGCGCTGGGCTTCTGCCACTCTAGGTGGGTAAGCAGGGGCAGAGCAGGAAAGCATTAAGTCACCAGCAGGCTTCATCCAGGCAGGCCACCAGCACCTACAGCCGGTCCCACATGTCTTCCCCTCACCCCTCCACATCTAAGGAAGCTGCCCGCCTGAGGGAAGAGACCAGGCAGGGAAGGAGGCCGAACGGAGAGAGGCAGCACATGGGCGCAAAGAAGGGGAGCTCCTTACCATGGTAGTGTAGACAGCTTCTGCTCGGTCCCGGGGACCGCGCCCAAAGCCAGAGATCTTACAGAGGAGGCCACTGCTGACGAGCACTCGGCGGGCTGCAAGGCCCCGGTGAACGTAGCCCATCTCCGACAGATACTTCATGGCCGATGCCAGCCCGGGCAGCAGAGCCATCAGCTGCGCAGCCACCAGCTCCTCCTCATGATGCTATGGGACGGGTGAGGACTGAAGCCTGGGCTCTACACTCAGATCACCCAGGGAACCACTATGTCCCTCTGGGATTCGGTGTACTGTGAGCATCAGGCCAGCCTGCCCAGTGGGAGCACTGGCAACCCCAAACCCCAAGAGAAAAGAGAAGAGCCAAGAAAAACCTATGGCATCGCTACTTTCCTACCCAGGGCTCCAACCGGCTACTCACCCTGAGGAAGTCGTCAAGGGCCCCGAGATTCATGTACTCAGTGACAATCATCAAGGGGTTTCCTGTATCAGGGGCAGAGACACACCGAGTTACTGCCACTGCCTATGGACAGCGCCCCCTACCACCTCCACCTCAGCCCAAAGGGCCAGAAGCTAAGCCAAGTTTTCTAATCTTGCCACCCACCCAGCCCCACCCCCACCCACCCTGGTGCTGAGGCTTAAAAAAAAAAAAAAAAAAAAGTCAACTATGCATAGTGGGACAAAGTCAGAGCTGCAAGGAGTCAGCCGAGAAAGATCATTAAAAAGGTCATTCTGGGGGCTGGTGAGATGGCTCAGTGGGTAAGAGCACCTGACTGCTCTTCCGAAGGTCCAGAGTTCAAATCCCAGCAACCACATGGTGGCTCACAACCATCTGTAACAAGATCCGTAACAAGATCTGACACCCTCTTCTGGAGTGTCTAAAGACAGCTACAGTGTACTTACATATAGTTAAAAAAAAAAAAAAAAGGTCATTCTGGGGTCAGCATGGCCACTCCAAGAGAGGGACCATCCTGAGTCACTAAAGTGGAAGTGAACTAAGGTTTGTGCTAGGGCCCACACCACAGCCTAGAGGAGCACCCCACCTGATACTCACACGAAGGATGTGTAATGCCAGGCCTGCCTCGGGTGTGCTAAGCACAGGGATGTGTAGTGCCAGGCCTACCTCGGGTGACAACGCCTTCCAGCCGCACAATGTGGCTGTGGTCAAACTGCCCCAGGGTGAGAGCTTCAGCCAGGAAGCTGAGCCTCTGGGAGTCTGAGCAGCCATCCCTCAGAGTGTGCACGGCCACGGGCAGTTCCTGGCGACCAGGCAGCTGCAGGCAGCCGCAGCACAGGTCCCCAAATCGTCCTGTGAAGAAACAGGCATCTCAGACTCCCACCAACAAATGGGGTAGACTGAAGCAAGGTGACTCTGGCTCATGGGGTCCTTCCCAGCTGCTGTGGGAGGCTCTTGAGTTTGAAGCATTGTAACCTTGGTCTCCTTTTTTTTTTCTTCTTTCCTCTTGGCCATACTTAGTCTCCTTCTCTGTGACAGAGACACAGCAACTTTGCACATGCTTGCCCATCAAAGGTCATTAAATGCAGCAATGCCCAGGGCTAGTGATGTCTGCATCTGTTCTGCCCTACAGCTCTTCCTGCCTTCTGTGGTGTGGGTTCTGGAGAGAGGCCTGTTTCTCGGAGCACAGTAACAAGCCAGCAAGGTGCCCTGAGCCTGGGGAGTGAGTACCTGTGGCAGCCTTTTAGGCGAGAAATTGAGGCTCAGAGCTGAAGAGGGTGAGCCTCTTCGTCACTTGGCTAATCCATCACCAGACCTCGGGTGTGTCTGGCCCGAAGCTTCCTGGGAAAACCTTTCCTCACTACTCCATCAAAGCCTGGGATAAACTTGAGACTGCCTGGAGAAAGGTCCTGAGGCAGATGTCCCACAGTGACCTAGGGAACAGACCAGAGAGTGCAGAGCCACAGACACTTTAGGTGGGTGAGGGGCTTTCTGGGAAGGGGGTGCCCTCGGTGCAGAGGCGGGGCTTCCGGCCATGGGTGGGGGACAAGCTTTCTGAAAAGAGGTGGCAAAGATGTGGGGCTTTCCATAGTGGGTGTTGCCTGGTGGGTGGGGCTTATCCAGTGGGCGGAGCTCCCTGATGGATCCAGGCTTCTGGGGTCCAGGGCTTGCCTGCTCCCAGGCTCTTCTCCAGGGTGACACTTTTGGCATCTAGCTCTTTGGCAAACAGATGCACAGCCTGCAACGGGTCCCCGCAGCTTTGGGGGTCCAGGAACGTGCGTCGTGTCGGGACTTTGACTGAAAACAGAGGAAGAGAAAGCGAGACTGAGGAAACGGGCCTCATTGCTGGGGTAACAGGAGGTGGCAGCTGGGAAGGGGCCAAAGACAGAGGTATGTGCAGCATGGACAACTCACAGTGGAAATACAGTTCCTCTTCGTCATGGGCGTTGCCACTTCCTTTGCCATCGCAGGGCCTGTGGGGACGCAGAGGCATCCTTTCACCAGGCGACCCCAGCCCTTCCCACTTCACCAGCGCCCAGGGCAGCACCTCTTGGTCCCTTCAGAAAGAAAAGCTCTGTGCCCCTTCTGAGGAGCGACTTTCTCGTCTTGTTGGCTTCTTTTCGTTTTTAATTTAATTTATTTTTAGATTTATTAAGTGTGTGTATGTGTGTGACAAGTTGCAGAAGTTGGTTCTCTCCTTCCACCTTGTGGGTCCTTGCATGCCCTTCTCCACTACGCCATCTTTGTTTGTTTGTTTAGTTGGTTTGATTTTTCAAGATAGGATTTCTCGGGCTGGTGAGATGGCTCAGCGGTTAAGAGCACTGACTGCTCTTCTGAAGGTCCTGAGTTCAAATCCCAGCAACCACATGGTGGCTCATAACCATCCGTAATGAGGTCTGACGCCCTCTTCTGGTGTGTCTGAAGATAGCTACAGTGTACTTATATATAATAAATAAATAAATCATAAAAAAAAAAAGACAGGTTTCTCTGTGTAGCCATGGCTATCCTGGAACTCACTCTGTAGATCACTCTGTAGACCAGGCTGGCCTACCGAGATTGTGGTGGCTTGAATATGCTTGGCCCAGGGCATGGCACTACTAGGAGGTGTGACCTTGTTGGAGTAGGTGTGTCACTGTAGGTGTGGGCTCTGAGACCCTCCTCCTAGCTGGCTGGAAACAGTCTTCTCCTAGCAGCCTTCAGATGAAGATGTAGAACTCTCAGCTCTTCCTGAGAACTCCTGCCTTGATATAATGGACTAAACCTCTGAACCTGTAAGCCAGTCCCAATTAAATGTTGCCCTTATAAGAGTTGTCTTGGTCATGGTGTCTGTTCACAGCAGTAAAACCCTAACTAAGACAGGGATCTACCTGCCATTGCCTCCCAAATGATGAGATTAAAGGTGAGATTAAAGGTATGTGCCACCATGCCTGGCTCACTAAGCCATTTTTACAACCCCCCCACTTTCTTTCTTTCTAAAATATTTTAATCTTTTTTTTTCTTTTTTCTTTTGGTTATTCGAGACAGGGTTTCTCTGTATAGCCCTGGCTGTCCTGGTACTCACTCTGTAGACCAGATTGATCTCGAACTCAGAAATCTGCTTGCCTCTGCCTCCCAAGTGCTAGGATTAAAGGCACATGCCACCACTGCCCAGTACATTTCAATCTTTTAAAAATTACCTTGGAGTCGGACAGTAGTGGCGCACGCCTTTAATCCCAGCACTTGGGAGGCAGAGGCAGGCGGATTTCTGAATTCGAGGCCAGCCTGGTCTACAGAGTGAGTTCCAGGACAGCCAGGGCTACACAGAGAAACCCTGTCTCAAAAAAACAAAAAAACAAAAAAACAAAAAAACAAAAAACAACAACAACAAAAAATTACCTTAGGGCTAGACAAATGGCTCAGCGATTAAGAGCATTGACTGCTCTTTCAGAGGTCTTGAGTTCAAATCCCAGAAACTACATGGTGGCTCACAACCATCTGTAATGGGATCCAATGCCCTCTTCTGGCATGCAGGTGTACATGCAGATGGAGCACTCATTAAATAAATAAATAAATAAATAGTTTTAAAAATTACCTCTTTGTGTGTGTGTGTGTGTGTGCGTGTGTGTGTGCGCGTGTGTGTGTGCACGTGTGTATGTGCGCGTGTGTGTGCGCGTGTGTGCATACGCGCGCGTGTGTGTGTGCATGTGTGTGTGTGTGTGTGTGTGCGCGTATGCGTGCGTGCGTGCGTGCGTGCATGCTGCCCTTGCATGACTGGCACGCCTGTGGAAGTCAGAGGACAACTCGAGGGAATAGTTTCTCTCCTTCCACTATGTGGGACCCAGGGATTGAATTCAGGTCACCAAACTTGATGGCAAGCACTTTTATGCACTGCACCACCCCTGCTGAAAGATACTTTCTCTCTCCCCTCACCCCCTGCCCCACACCCTCCCCTTTCTTCAGCTTTTGCTGCCTCCGTCACAGCTGTAGCCATGGTTTGCAGTCTGGCAACCTCCTCCCCTCAGCACACAGACAACCCGTCCCTCTAGCTCTTCAGTGCCATCATTGTTCCTGGTGATTTTGCTTTGAGCAAACTCCAGAGATGTGCAAGTCTACACTCCTGGCCCAAAGCTCCCTGCTACCCTGTCAGGAGTAACAGGCTGATCTTTCCTGAGCCAGAGGCAAAGCCCAGGGCAGTCTGGATCCGGAGACATAAGACAGGCCTTTCTGGGCCCCACGAAGGCTCTGGCTTTTGTTCTGGAAGCAAAGGAAAGCTGGTGGGGACCTGGAGCAGGGGAATGCCCTGACTTAATTTGTATTTTATATGGGTTTTTTCCCAGCTTGCACTTGAGAAAGAAGACCCCAGCAGCCAGAAGGGAGCCATCTATAGTTCCCTCAGGAGATGGCAGTAGCTTGAGCTATGGGGTGGCCAATCCTGTGAGAGATCTGTGGAAGGGCAAGATGACGGGACTATGGGGCTTGGAGACTGCAGGTAGCTGACCGAAAGAGCGAGGAGCCCAGAGAGCTAACGGAGAGCCACTGCCAAGCAAAACGGGAAAGTTCAGATCCCTTAGCTTGCTACATCTGGCTTATAGTGCGGATTTATTAACTCCTGGGTGGTGGGAGATGTAGAGGAGTCTATGAGTAGGGAATCTGATGGAAGGTGGATCTGCTCTGAAAATACAAAGTGGGGCTCTGTACTCTGCCCAGGGAGACGAGGGAGCCTGAAAGGAAGAACTGGGAATGATCAGGCTAAAGTGAGGGGAAGAGAGCTGCAGAGGGGGATGAGAAGAGGATGGGAAGAGAATGGAAAGAGGATGGGAAGAGGATGCAGAAGGGGATGGGAAGAGAATGCAGAAGAGGATGGGAAGAGGATGCAGAAGGGGATGGGAAGAGGAGGCAGAAGAGGATGGGAAGAGGATGCAGAAGGGGATGGGAAGAGGATGCAGAAGGGGATGGGAAGAGGAGGCAGAAGAGGATGGGAAGAGGATGCAGAAGGGGATGGGAAGAGGATGAGAAGAGGATGCAGAAGGGGATGGGAAGAGGAGGCAGAAGAGGATGGGAAGAGGATGGAAAGAGGAGACAGAAGGGGATGGGAAGAGGATTCAGAAGAGGATGAGAAGAGGATGCAGAAGGGGATGGGAAGAGGATGCAGAAGGGGATGGGAAGAGGAGGCAGAAGGGGATGGGAAGAGGATGCAGAAGAGGAATAGAAGTGGGCAGAAGATGAGCTGTCACAGGAATCGAGGAAGGAAAAAGCACAGGAGACAAGGTCCTACCAAGGAAGGAATTAGGGTTGGGGAACAGTTTGCCAAAGGGAAATGTGTCACAGGAGAGAAAGGCATGAAAGGACTCTGACGCATACCCTTTGCAATCCACTGTGAGCTCTTGCATCCCAGCATCCCTACACAGTGGCTGTGGAACTGGGTGGCTCACTTTTTTTTTCTATGTAATAAAACCATAATAAAGACAGCCCTGCCACAACATCATGGTAGCAAAGAGCTTGCAGGTATAGTGTGGGTTTTACTTTTGTGTCTTGTTTTGTTGCCGTGAGACAGGGTCTCATTTTGTAGTCCTGGCTGTCTTGCAACTCCATATATAGACCAGGCTAACCTTAAAGGTGTGTGCCATCACACTGGCTTATGGTGTGGATTTGAACTGTCCCCCAAAGGCTTGAGTGCTAAACGACGGGGTCCATGGCCTGGGTTAAAAAGGAGGTGTTGGGGCCTTTGGGAGGTGTGGTCTGGGAGAAAGAAATTGGGCCACTGAGGACATGCCCTTTAGGAGAACATTGTGACCCCAGTCCCTTCCTGACTTTCTGCTTGCTGGCTGCCAATGAAGTGAGCCTCTGCTATGATCTCCTATCATGATGACTTGCTACCCACAGGACCAAGGCCAAGTGGCCATGGACCAAACTTCTGAAATTGCGAGCCCCCCAAAACTTTCTTTTGTCCTGAGTTAACTGTATTGTACATTTGTCACAGCAGCAGACGGCTACCATACTTACTAAGGCTCAGTGTGTGTGTGGTCTGGATGAGGACTGCCTCAGAATCTCCTATGCTTTGTCTCAAGCTAGTGGAACTATCTAGGAAGGATTGGTGAGGTGTGGCCTTGTTGGAGTAGATGTGATCGTGTGTGCTCACACACACACACACACACACACACACGAATATCCCACATCTACTCTCGCCCATAAATAAAACTACACATACCTAAAAACAAACCTTTAAAAAGAAAATCTTGTAATTCAATCCATTCCTTACTCTCTGGTTCTCCTCACTGAAAGGTGGCTTGTCCTGAAGTCAGCAGCTAGCCCATAGCTAATCCTAGCCTGTTCCAGTACACTGGTCTCTCTCCTGCCTCCACAGCCCTGATGGTTAGAGCCAGGATACTCCCAGCAGCTGCCCATCCCTGATTTCCCAGCAGACCCAGTTAGACTTACAGTTAGACCCTGTGAGGAAGGAGTTCCCATGCTTGCCCTGCTCCTCCTCCTCCTCCTCCTCCTCCTCCTCCTCCTCCTCCTCCTCCTCCTCCTCCTCCTCCTCCTCCTCCTCCCTCCCCCACCCCTTTTGAGACAGTGTCTCTCTGTTGTGCTCTGGCGATCTTGGAACCAGGCTGGCCTTGAACTCACAGTTCCACTTGCCTCTGTCTCCTCAGTGCTCATGCCTTTGATCCCAGCTTGTCACATCTACCTGACACAAATGGCTCCTGGAGCTGCAGGACAATCATCTCTCCTCTGCCACCAGCAGAGCTTTGGTCAAGGCCATGCAAATAGCCAGTATCAAAGAAAAACTCCCTCTTCCTCTAGCCCGCAGGTGGCTCAGACCCTTGAGAGGCAGCTCCCCAGCCAGCCCGCTTTGCCTCAACGCCCAGCTCCAACCCACCAGCTCTGCCTACCACAGCCCCAGAATGGGGTGGCCAGGGGCTCCTGGGCATAGAATATGGCCCTGGGCAGGGTGGGGATGCACACCGCTCACAAGTCTCTGCTTTGTGCAAAGGAAATGGAACCTGACCAGTCCTGGCCCCTCCCCTTCTTTCCCCCAGTTCCCTCCCTCGCTTTCCCCACCGTTTTTCTGCCTGCAAGCTTCTTAGAGAGGAGGGGCAGGGCTCAGACGGATGCGTTTCCCTCCTTGTCCCCCTCTCTCTCCCACCCACTTACTGACTTTTTCTCTTTGCTTGTGTTCAAGGGGCTTCAGATCCCCCGGGGGCCAGAGCCGGGGGGGGGGGGCGCGAGGCACTCGGGAGAATCCTAATCGCACAGGAGCAGCTGGAACTTGATTCCATCCTCCGCGATGCCTTCTGACATTTAATGAGTTAAGGAGCTAAATCCCCTTCATCCCAGCACGGCTGAGCTAGCTATCCGCAGTGCCTGCAGCTGGTGCGTGAGCAGCGTGTGGGGGAGGGGCCGCCCTGGTCACGCTGCTACCTTTTTGAAGGGAGGAGAAGACAAGGGCCCAGGCCGGCCTCAAATTTTCTATGTAGCTGAAGTAGGGCTTGAACCCCTGACCTCCCTGTCTCCACAACCTAAGTGCTAGGGTCGCTGGCGTGTGTTCCCTGGCGGCACTGGGATCTATGCAGGAGTGTGCTTGAGTCTCAGTCTGTGAACTTGCGTGTGTGTGTGTGTGTGTGTGTGTGTGTGTTGCACTTATAGGTACTTGTGTGTACATATTTTATGTACATGGGGACAGAACCTACGAGAGGTTACCGGGATGAAACCAACTGCCTACCTCCTCCAGATGGCCAGCACACTCATCATGGAGCCCAGGACCAAGAGGGCTGAGATGGTCACCACGGTGACAACCATTGCAGGGCTCTGGTCCCTGGACCCTGGGGCAACTAGAGAGGAAAAAAAACAGGGGACTGAGGCAGGCAAAGGACTAGGCGCCTGGTCAAGCACCAACGCCAGGAGGATCCCTCAGCCGTTTGGTGCACCGTGACCAACACCCACAGTGGCCGTTGGTGTGCCAAACCCTTCTGCTTGCAGGCAGGGCCTCCCAACTGCAGCTTAGCTCTGAGAGGAGTCCAGGTTGCTGGGGTTGGCCTCCCCTTATGCCTTTCAAGGCAACAAGAGACTTCCAGAAGCTCCGCGGAGTCACAGCCTCTATTCTGTGTCCCTTCCCCAGCACGGAAAATCCCACCAACAACAGCAGTGCCTCAACATTGAGCATGGCTGTGGCTAAGGCAGGCTGCGTCGTACCTGAACTATACCATCCTGCCGCATCACTCCAGAAGTCCTGGGAGGGTCACTGTCTCCAGTTTAAGCAGAGGAGACAAGTTGAGGAAAATTACCTAATTCATCCAAAATCACATAGCTTCTAAGTGGTGGGAACACGGGATTTTGTGGGGGTTTGAGTTCGTTTTCAAAATGGCGTATCAACTTGTGTAGCCAAGGATGACTCTGGACTCCTGACCCTTCGGCCTCTGCCTCCCAAGTGCTGAGCTTACATCATGTGCCACCACACCCAGGTGAACCCTCCAAATCCTCTGCCTAATGCCAAAGCAGCTCTAAAACTGGACAGACACTCACAGGACCCCAGGCTGCTTAGAGAAGTGCACAGGCCCAGACTGAGAGACAAGAGTAAATGTGTTAATACACAATATAAACAATCCTTAACTATAGAGAAAAGCATAACCAGAGCAGGGGTGGCAGGCTGGGAGACCGAAAGGCACAGAGTCTGCATCCCAGGCCCATAGGCACAAATGGGGCCTGGGAAATGACAAGCAGCCCACAGAACTGGAGGATACACCCTACAGAGGCAGAGGGGAGCCAGGTGGAAGCTGAATCTGGGAATGGAGGGATCTTGGGGAGGCACAGCTAGAGGACCTTGGATGCAGGCTAAGGAGAAGGGACTGCCTGGGAGGAGTGAACTGCCCGTTCCTGCCTGGCTGGAGAGGGAAGGACAGAGGTAGTTTCTGGAGTTGGGAGTCAGGATGGGAAGGAGGAATGTGAAGAGGCACTGGACACTGAGTAGAAACATGGCTGTCTGTAGTAGGCTTGGGGTGAGGAAGGAAGAGGAGGCTGGTTCAAGCCTGGGGACCAGGCAATATGGCCAGTCACACAGGGCGCAGTGAAGTGGGCTCAGGTGGCTTCCACTACCAAACACCTTCCTGACACGATTCCACTTGTTCAAATATTCCCCAGTCTCAAGACAAGGCTCTCATCTGCTCTTGCCAGCGCCTGTCCTCGGCCAGACACAGACAGGCATTCCTGCCTGTCCATCTTCCCCCGATCCAGGACTGCCTCCATATTCCATCTTCACCTCTCTTCGGGCTCCCAGCATTTCCTATCTTGGATTACAGTCTTGGAGCAGGTTGGGAAGAATTCTTATCTCGACAGCAGGTGCCAGAATGCCTCTTATGGGAGCTGCCTTTGTTGGGGTAAATACTAAGATGAGCTGCCCAGGGTAGATAGAGGTGAGATCCTGAGGGCTGGGGCCAGCAGGTGAGCAACAGAGAGAAAGCCAAGCTTCTGACTGAGTGCTGAAAGGGACCGGGGGAATCGCAAGGGGGGCGCTGGAAGGCAGGGGAAGAAGCAGGCACCAGGAAGCGGGACCAATGGGAGATAGGCAATTCTCAAGTTCAGCTTCTCTTTTGTTGTTGGAACTTTATTGAGAAGTGATTTATACACCATTCACTTCTTCCTCCCTCCCTCTCTCCTTCCTCCGTCCCCTCCATTCTTCTTTCCTCTCCTTCTCCCTCTCCCTCCCTCCCTTCCTTTCTTTCCTTTTATTTTTATTTTTATTTATACACTGTACACTGTAGCTGTCTTCAGACACACACCAGAAGAGGACATCAGATCTCATTACAGATGGTTGTGAGCCACCATGTGCTTGCTGGGATTTGAACTCAGGACCTCTGGAAGAGCAGTCAGTGCTCTTAACTGCTGAGCCATCTCTGCAGCCCCCTTTCTTGTTTCTTGAGGCAGGATTTCATGTGGCCCAGGCTGGCCTCAAACTCTTGGTTTCCCTTTCCTTCCCTCCCACTCGCTGGGATTGTGGGCATTCACCTCCAGCTCTGCCACTCGCTGGGATTGTGGGCATTCACCTCCAGCTCTGCCACTCACTGGGATTGTGGGCATTCACCTCCAGCTCTGCTACTTATTGATGTCATTTCTGCCGACCTTGAGTTCTGTGTAGAGGCACTTGGCCTTGAATACCTCTCAACGGTCCTTTCTCAAACTTTCCAAGTGCCCAGATTATTGGCCTGTGCCCCTTCCTGATGTCCTCCCTTTCTGGGAAGTTGGCTTCACATGCTAAGCCTGGAGAGGATAGCAGACAGTGCACCAAGGAGGATCAGAGAGAGGAGCAGGAGGGAGGACCCGAGGAGGACCAGAGAGAGGTGATGTTGACAAGGCTAGTTCAGGATGTTTCATAAAGAGGCATCCTCCAAAGAGGGGAGCACCAGCAGGCACAGGTTTTGGGGTCCCTGTGCTCCAGGGTAGATGCCCAGTGGGTTACTACAGATAGATCTCAAATTCTCTGACTAAAATGTGAAGTGGCTTTCCCCCTTTGTTTGTTTGTTTGTTCGGTTTTGTTTTGTTGTTGTTGTTGGTTTTCTGTTTTTCGAGACAGAGTTTCACTGTGTACCCCTGGCTGTCCGGGAACTCACTCTGGCGATCAGGTTGGTCTTGAACTCAGAGATCTGCCAGCCTCTGCTTCCCTAGTGATGGGATTAAATGCCTGAAGCTCTTCTGTGGCTCCCTTCTGGACTCGCTGAATCCCTTCCCTTATCTCTCCCTGCTGCCTGCATCCAGAATCTTCCAGGCACTCACACACATCACTCACCTTCCCCTGGGGTCTGCACTTCGATGCTTGGACTGAAGCTCTGGGCCTCCCACGAAGGCCCTGGGGAGGCCGCCCGGATCTGGAAAACATATCTGGTAGCGGGCTTCAGGTTGGTGACAGTGACAGCCGGTGCGCCTGTCTTCACTGTGGAGTAAGTCTGCTCACTCTGACCCTGGAGAGGATAGAGCAGTGAGGCTCAGACCCAGGAAGCTGAGAGGAGGGGGGACGACCCTGAAGTTGGGAGTTGGGGGTGGGGACCTGACCCACATCATCTGGAGACACAGCAACAAATTGTTCCATAGAATCCCCAGGGCCTCTCTCCTCAAGACTCAGTCCTATAATAGGCCAGAGCTTCCTTTGCAGGGGTGAGTAGGTGGTGGCTTGGCTGTCCAGAGGTGAGGCAGGCCAGAGCAAAAGCAAGCCCCACACAGCCACCTGCCCTGTCCTTGATGGTCACGTGGCTTTTCATCCCCCTGTCATCTGATTTGCAAAGCAGAGGAGAGCAAGGATTATCCTGTTGGCTTTGCTCTGTTTTGATTGACAGATGAGGCACCCAGACTTCAGGGGTAAAGACAGACTTAGCTGGAGACTCAGGAGAGCACTGACTGTAACCCCTGAACAGTTACTTCCTGTGCTGGGTCTTAGACAGCCCTTGTGAAGCCTCCCCAACTTGTCCTGCACCCTCCATCCCGAGCCCTCCACCCGGATCCTTGTTAAGGAAGAGTCAGCCAGGGTGGCACTTTTAAATCCTTCAGGAGGGCTGGTGAGATGGCTCAGTGGGTAAGAGCACCCGACTGCTCTTCCAAAGGTCCTGAGTTCAAATCCCAGCAACCACATGGTGGCTCATAACC
>NC_034595.1:75966556-75974359 GCF_900095145.1 Mus pahari | reverse complement strand
GGGGAGGGGGGAAGGGGGAGGGGGTTCCCTATGAGATGAAGACCAGACAAGGCTACACAGTAAGATTCTCTCAAGCAAGCAAGCAAACAAACAAAAACAAACAAACAAAGAGAAACCAGCAAATGTATCCTATGAAAACCAGCTCGGTCTCGGTGGCGCACACATAGTCCCTGCACTGGGGGGACAGAGATTGGGTTTATTGGGAGACAGAGACAAGATTTATCTTGACAGAGGTCAAGATAAACTCAAGGCCATCCTGGTATCCCAGACCAACTAAGGCTCCACAGAGATGAACCTGTCTCAAAGCAAACAAAAAAGTTTCTCACGAGACACTGTTTGCTATATAGAAAGCTGGGGATGGTGGTCTAGAGGCCGAGGTCAGCCAGGGCTACACAGCAAGACCCTATCTCAAAACTAAAATAACTCTATGGAATTGATGGTGAGCATTTATTTATTTAGACAGGGTTTCTCTGTATAGCCCTGGCTGTCCTGGAACTCACTATGTAGACCAGGCTGGCCTCCAATTCAGAGATCCGCCTGCCTTTGTGCACCATCACATCATATATACATACATGAGGATGTGTGGATTTAATAAGTGATGCACCACTTGCACCCTTTTATAGTAAGCCACAGGAATGCAAACCCCCATTCTGGAACATTCTCCACCCCACCCCACCCCACCCCACCCTCACCTTGGTAATGCACTCCTGTGGCTCACGGATATCTCTGTGTGCCTTTCCTTTGCAAAAGTGTCTGCAAATCGCCGGGCGCGGTGGCGCACGCCTTTAATCCCAGCACTCCGGAGGCAGAGGCAGGTGGATTTCTGAGTTCGAGGCCAGTCTGTCTACAAAGTGAGTTATAGGACAGCCAGGGCTATACAGAGAAAAAAAAAAAAAAAAAAAAAAAAAAAAAAAAAAAAAAAAAAAACCAAAAAAAACAAACAAACAAACAAAAAAAAGTGTCTGCAAATCATATTTGTAAACTCAGCAAGGCAAAACAGACCTGGAGCTGGCTGTGGGTGAGGAAGGAGAGAAAGAAGGAAGGAAGGGCCTGAGGAGGCCTTGCGGCTGAAGAAGGCCAGCAGGCTGGGATCTAGGCTGTTTCCTGCTAGGACTCACCTTCTCATAGTAGCGGATCTCATACTCTGTGCTGTTGGTTCCAGGAGATCCAGCAGGCACAGGCTCTCGCCACGACAGCGACACACTTTGAGGCTCCACGCGGTCCCTGCGGATTTCATCCTCCTCCCATGGTGCTAAGAGTAAGCAAAGCGGGATGCTGTCCTGGACTCTCTGCCCACAAGCTCTGGGTGAGGGCAGAAGGAGCAGGGCATGCATTGGGGAGTGGGGTTAAATGTGGGCGTGGCCTGTGAGTCCTGAAGGGCAGAGTCTAGGTAGGACCAAAGGCTTAGGGAGGATTTGTGGCCAAGGCTTCTCTCACTTTTGTTGCCTACTGGAAAGGAAAGCCCCGTTTGCCTTCCCAGTTTTCCTTATCCTGCTTGCTTCTCATCCTTAAGTCTCATTCTGTGGTTTGAAGAGCTAAGAGAGTGTGCAGCCCAGATTGGCTCGCTCACGGCAGTATGGCTGCAGACAAGCGAGGATTAGAAGAAAATCACCCCAACGTGATAAAGGACAAACGAGGGATGCCCACAGCGAGCATCTTTCCAGTGAAAGACTGGGAGAAAGGCCAGGATGCCAGTCACTGCTAAAAGCTCTAGCCAGAGCAACCAGGCAAGAAAAACAAACAGAAGTCGTGAATGGGAAGACACAAAGGCCTCATGGGATGGCAAGATCTCAATGTGGAAAACCCTATAAAGAATTCACAAAGGATTCTCAGAGAACCAGCCTCACAGCATGGAGAATTGTATATGAAGGCCTTGGGATGAGACTCGACCTAGTCAAGGGCTTGATCAAGTTCGCCAGCGGGAGCGACTGGTGACCAGCAGTGTCCTGCACAAGCAAGAGGCCCGTGAAATAGTGCAAAAAGCAGCATCAGATTCTGGGACGCCAGGGAGTCAGAAAAAAATAGACATCAGATAGCAAAGGGCAGAGGTGGAGACGGCACACACATACCCTGCCCTTTGACAAGGGCTGGATACAGCTTCCGGTCTCACGTGCTATACCCTGTAGGCCCAGTCTCTGCTCTCTTAAATTCCAGTGATGCCCATGGATACAGAAGGAGCCAAAACCCACAGTTGACAGCTGATTGCTGGTATAGGGGACAGGGAGGGAGTGTCGTATTTTTAACCTCTGTAAAGCCAGTGGGACTAGACAGACCCACGTGGCTGTAGTGAACCCCAGGCTACACTACCAACTGAGTGGTACTGTCTCCCATCCTAAAAATAACTTGAAAAATCCTTTAGTCTTTTCCCCAGTGCTTGACCCTTTGAGAAAAGCAATGTCTTTGTGAACCAGACAATAGCAGCCTGTCGCTCCACTGCACAGCTGCTGAGTGCACTGTCCCCTGTCCCCAGCAGGCTGAATTCACTTAGGCCTGGCTTAGAAGTAGAAGTGAGCTTTCTAGGAGGTGGTAAAGCCCTTTCTCGACCCAGGTTGGGGCAGAGTCAGGGAGAGGCGAGAAATGTTACGTTTGAACTTTGTCAGTCAAGAGCATCAGACGGCCAGGAGATCCACAGCCGGACACAGTTCCATTTTGGCCCCTCAGAGATGTATTAGATGAAGGGCAGATAGCTCTGAGAAGGAAGGGTTAGTAAGATGGCTCAGTAGGTAAAGTACTGGCCATACAAACATGAGAATCTCAGTTCAAACCTCCAGAAACCATATAAAGGTTGTTTTGGTACTGGAAGCTTTCTGGACAGTTAGCCTGGCTTGCAGAGATGCCCTTTCTCAAACAAGGGAGGTAAAAATGGACACCAGAGGGTAGCCTCTGACCTCCATATATACACGCCTGCACACACACACACACACACACACACATAATCATATTCACACATACACTCATACATACACACACCACACACACACAATCATATATACACACCACACACACACACATAATCATATATACACACACCACACACACACAATCATATATACACACACCACACACACACAATCATATATACACACACCACACACACACAATCATATATACACACACTCAAAACAAAACAAAACAAAACCTAACACTCAAACTAAAGCCTCAGCCTGAGCCCCAGCTGTCCGCGATGAAGTCATCACGGCCCAAGTTGCCAGGAAAGCAGCTTCTAGGGAGACCCACAGCAGCCTGTTCCGTTGTCTTATTGACTGAGCTCTGTTTTGATTGCAGCCGTGTGTGTGTGTGTGTGTGTGTGTGTGTGTGTGTGTGTGTGTGTAATACTTAGGTCAATACTGCCTGGCTGCTCTAAGACATTCTTTCCCTTCACCATCCATTGCTTTAGGGTTGGGCTTACTTCTGTTCTAGCCAATAAAAGATGTCAGCTAAGAGGAGAGAGGTTCAGCCAGGTGTGGTGGTCCACGCCTTTAATCCCAGCACTCAAGAGACAGCAGCAGACAGATCTCTAAGTTTAAGGACAGCCTAGTCTACAAAGCAAGTTCCAGGACCGCTGGGGCCTAGTGCTACTCAGAAAAACCCTGTCTTGGAAAAAAAATCAGGGTGATGTCTTGTAATCTTGTAATCATACCTGAAATCCTTGCACCTGAGCAGAAGGATTGCTATGAACTTAAGGCTAGCCTGGGCTAAAGAGTATGACCTTGTTTCTTTTCTTTTCTTTTTTTTTTTTTTTAAGGTAGGTGGTGGCTGGAGAGATTGCTCAGTGGTTAGAGTGCATCATGTCAGGTGTCTCCCAGCTGCCTATGATGAAGTTCCAGGGTGTCAGACACTCTGGCCTTTGCAGGCACCCACATGAATGTTTATATGATACACATAAATTCATTCAAGTACACACATATATTTAAAATTAAGTAAATGCATTTTTAAAGATGTATTTATTTTATGTATATAGTGCTCTATCTGCGTGTTCACCTGCATGTCAGAAGAGGACATCAGGTTTAGCTCATACTAAATGGTGAGACACCATGTAGTTGCTGGGGATTGAACTCAGGACCTCTGGAAGAGCAGATGGTACTTTTAACTGCTGAGCCATCTCTCCAGCCCCCACATTAAATATTTTTAAAGGGCCAGGCATGGTGGCACAAAACTTTAATCGCAGCACTCAAAAAGCAGAGGCAAGTAGATTTCTATGAGTTTGAAGCCAGCCTGATCTACATAGCAAATGCCAGGCCAGCCAGAAAGTATATAGTGAGACCTTGATGCACAAAAGGGGGTATACCAGGGCTAGAGAGATGGCTCAGTGGGTAAGAGCACTGACTGCTCTTCGGAAGGTCCTGAGTTCAAATCCCAGCAACCACATGGTGGCTCACAACCATCCGTAATGAGATCAGATGCCCTCTTCTGGGGTGTCTGAAGACAGCTACAGTGTACTTACATATATATATAATAAACAAATCTTTTTTTTTAAAAAGGGGGGTGTGTAGAGGCTTGACCAGTCTCAATTGGTAGGACATTTATCTAGCATTCAGGAAACCGTAATTTGCTTCCTAGTACCATATAGATTGGGCTGCTCCTAAAATTCCAACACTTGGGAGAGAGAGACCAGAGCAACCAACTCAAGAGGCCAGTCCTGGCTACACAAGACCCTGCCTGGGGCTCGAGAGGTGGCTTAGTGGTTAAGAAATTGATTGCTCTTCCAGAGGACCTGGGTTCCATTCCCAGCACCCATATGGCAGCTCACAACAACTGTCTGTAACTCCAGTTCAGGGATCCAGTGCACTCTCCTGTCCTCTGTGGCTACTAAGCACAAGCACGGTACACAGACACACACGCAGGCAAAATACCCATGAACATAAAATAATGAGAAAACATAATAATATACTATGTGTAAATATTATATTTGTTACATATATACACATATATGTTATAAAGAGAGTTTTATAGAAATAGTCATAAGTATAAAAAGATTGTGGCAATACATACTAGTTGGGTTGTTTTGGTTTGGTTTGTTTGTTTGTTTGTTTTCCTTTTAAGGTAAAGTCTCTCTGTAAAGTCCTGGCTGTCCTGTAACTACCTGTGTAGACCAGGAAGGCCTCAAACAGATTCTGCGTGTCTCTGCCTCTCACGTGTACCAACGATAAAGGAGTGTGCCATCAAGCCTGGCCACACTTTTACTCTTTAAGACAAAGTTTCCTGTGGCCCAGGCTGAGCTCAGATTCACTTTGTGTGTCAGAATGACCTTGAACTGAGTGCTGGGACTGGATCCGCCTCTCTGTTTCTTTTCTTCCTTCTTCGCTACTGTGAACCAACCCAGTGCCTCAAACATGCTAGGCAAATTCGGCACCATTGAGCTACTTTCCCAGGCTTGACCTGTTTAAAATGTAAACGCAATAGCAAGGGTTAAGTCTCAACAGAAACAATAAAGAACAGAAGTGTCCCAGAAAACCAGGTAGATTGGGAAATCGCTCCCAAAGCCCCAGGAAAGGGATTAAGAGCTAAAAAAAAAAAAAAAAAAAAAAAAAAAAAACGACGAAGTGACAAGATTAGAGAATTAGAAAAGGGAGAGACAACCCAAGGCTTAGAGATCCGGTTAAGAGAGACAGTGGGAGTGCCACTCAAAGCAGCTACCAAGAAAACTTCCCCAGGAGTGAACAAAGAAAGTTCGGATCAAAGCGCCTACTGTGCTCCAGCCAGGCGAGAGTGAAAAGAAATCATATTGGTTATATTTTTCATTTTCACCAGCAGGCTAAGAACTTATTCAAACCCCCCTGTGTGTGCACATCTCTTCACCCAAGGTACTTACAAAAGAATGAAAATCACCCCAGGCCTCGCTGGAAACCCAACCGACAGGGTAGGGTCACAGAAGACAGGGAAGGAGGGTCACACACCAATCAGATAGGAAAGACTCAGAAGCCACCGCACGCGCTTATCCATCTTGCAGAGGGCACTCGAGGGATTACTTGAAAGTGTGCACCAGAGGAGAGACAAATCAGAAGAAAATGTCAAGGATGTGGAGGGTGTGGTGTCGAAGGTGGTTTTCATCCCACTGGAGACTCAGAAAGGGGTAGCGCCGCCACTCTGTCGCCTGCGTTCTGAACCTGCCTGTGTGCCTGCTCCTGCAAGGTGGCTGAGTTCGCAAAAGGGGGCGGAGGGGAGAAGCGGGGACATCTAGGCACCACCTGGATCAGGGATTAGAGTGGGGGTGGAGGGTGGGGTGCGGTCACGTGGGTTCCTGAATTCCTGGGGATGCTTGCGGGGTAGCTGCATCTGGGAGTGAAGGAGGCTTTCCGATGGGGCGCGCGGCCTTACCCCCGGGTCCGGTGGACACTGTGACCTGCGCGTAGGTGGCTCCCGCGGCGGCGGCCGGGCCTGAGACGCCGTTGAGCGCGGCCACGCGCACGGTGTAGCGCGCACCCGGCCGCAGGTGCAGCAGCGTGGCGGCGCGTTCCCGCAGCCCAGCCTGGCGCGGGACGAAGGCCACGCGCGGCCCGCAGGGTTGGCACGCGCCCGCCGGACCGTCGCGCCCGCAACGCAGGCACAGCAGGGAATAGGTGACGTCGGAGCGGCCGCCTGAGTCCGCAGGCGGCAGCCAGCGCAGCCGCAGCGCCAGCGGGGAGCGGCTCAGACTGTACTGCAGGTCCCGCGGCGCGGACGGCGGCCCTGCGACATGGGGAGGCGCTGAGTGGAGCCGGGCAGGGACCCAAGAGCGCGAAGCATGGGGGTGGGGCGGGGCTTGGACACCCGGCGTGGGAGCAGTAAGGAAGGTGGCAGACGTGGGGAGCAGCGCGGGTACCAAGATCGAGGGAACCGGGATGGGATCATGGTCACAGGGAACAGAGAGCATGACAGATAGGAGGGACGTCCCAACCAGGCTCAGGAAGAGATGAAGGAAATGGGGAAGGTACTCCCAGACGGCCACCCACAGAGTCCTGCCCCCCTATCTCCATCCTTCTGGATTCCTCCAGTCCCAAGCCTAGGTTTCCAGACCCACACCAGGCCTTCCTCTTTGCCCTGTCAATCCAATTTGCAACCCCCGCCTCCTACCCTACCCCACCCCGCCTTAGTAGTTCGTGGGTGGCGTCCCCCCTCCCCAAGCCCAGCCAGAAGGGAAACTCACGGGTGCAGGAAGCTGAGGGCGGGTCGGTGGGCGAGCGAGCATAGGTGTCCTGACACACACAGAACGTAGAGGCGTTCTCCAGGGCCAAGCTGTGCTCCGGGCAGGGCGAGCAGAGGGGCCTCCTTGGGGATACCTTGTAAAACCCTGGGGGACAAGCTGTGGGAAGGGGTTGGTGAGGAGAAATCTCCTTCCTGACCATGCCCCACCCTGTATTGCTTTTTCTGGGCTAGAGTGAGGAAAGCGGGGTGACAGCTCTTAGCTCAGTCTCCTCTGGCCCTAACAAAAGCTGTGTGTGCAGAGGACGGTGACACAGTTCACTCCTGTGAATACATATGACTCCATCTCCGTGGTTACCAAGAGGAAAGTGAGGCTGGGAGAGGTTAAGCTGCCCAGTGCTGCACTGTTAGTGGGATTCCCACCCCAGCCTGCCCCTTTCAAAGTCCCAGCACCACTGCTCTAAGGTCAAAGATGCAATCCTGCCTGAGCAAGAGAAAAGAAGGGCGGGGCCTTGTTACTCAGACAGATACACAACCCCACTTACAGACAGGCAGGCAGGCAGGCAGGCAAGCAGGCAGAAACACACACAGAGACAGAGAGGGGTGGGGAGGGAGGGAGAGAAAGAGACCGAGCAGGAGAGGGGGAGGGGAGGAGGGAGAGGGAGAGGGGAGAGGGGAGAG
>NC_034595.1:75946374-75965370 GCF_900095145.1 Mus pahari | reverse complement strand
ACACCGTAGCTGTCTTCAGACACTCCAGAAGAGGGCATCAGATCTTGTTACGGATGGTTATGAGCCACCATGTGGTTGCTGGGATTTGAACTCCGTACCTTCAGGAGAGCAGTCGGGTGCTCTTACCCACTGAGCCATCTCACCAGCCCAACCTAAATACCCATTTTTTAAAAAGGTCTCAGCCTGGTTTGGGGCAGTGGTTCTTGCCCTTCTTGTGCTGGGTCCTCACCTGTCTCCCTGGGTCTTTCCTCTAGTCTATCTAGGGATGGAAGGCTGGATCCAAGAAGACAGAACAACCGCAGGGAGGGAGACTAACTCTTGGGAAGAACGCTATTCCCAAGAAGAGCTGAGCTGTTACACTGAAAGATTTAGACTTGGGAGAATCTCATCTTATCCAGAGTCCACTGCAGCATAGCTAGGGGTGGCCTGAACAGCTTCTTTCTTTTAGCACCATCTGCAGGGCCGCTACTCCTGTGGGTAGAGCCTGTGAGTGTAGTCAGAACCAAGACTTGAAAGCCTGGTGCAGTATTAGCTCTGCCTCTTTGGTCAACAGGCTATGATGGAAATTGTGATCATAGCCTGTTGACTGCTTGGGAGTAGAGTGGAGAGGGTTTGGAGAGGTGCCCTATGTGTAAGTCTCAGGGTACTGGGGGGAATATAGAGGTGCCATGCTTGAAGTGGTGAGGTGCTGTCTTACCTGTGGTCTTCATGGCCATCACAGGCAATTGTGATTCTCCCTACTCTGAGGGGCGTCATCTAGGGGAATGATGTGTGGAAGGACAGACTCGGGTCAGGACTCCCTGACAGCCAATACCTTTCTCCTCGCTTCAATGTCAGAGTCAGAAAGTCAGAGGTCATCTAGTTTAACTCCCACTGGTCTGACCCTGAAGAGATCCTTCATCAGCTCTGCTCACATACCTCATGATGTCTCCCTTCTCAGGAACTCTACCCTTCTCGGACGGCCTTTGCCACCAGAAAGGAAGGCTACTCGTAGGAGGAGGAGCCCAAGTTAGGTGCTCTGTGTAGAGTGAACCCTGTCACTCCACCAAGGGGGTCCCAGTAACCCATACGGCATCAGCAAGCAGGCCCACAGGAGACTTGATAACGGTCTGCGTCCCCTAAAGCCAAGTCTCACCGGTTCCTATGGTGACTATCGCAGGGCCAAGAGCCAAGGTCACTAAGGAAAAAGCAGGACCCCGGGCAGTAGTAGCACACACCTTTAATCCCAGCACTTGGGAGGCAGAGGCAGGCAGATCTCTACATTTGAGGCCAGCCTGATCTACAGAGTGACTTCCAGGGCAGCCAGGGTTATACAGAGAAACCCTGTCTCAAACCAAATAAAATACCAAGATAATCATGATATTAATCATAATCCGAAAGACGGGGGGCATCTTAGCTTTGACTCCTCCGCTACCTTTGAGAAAGTGTCCACTTGGTGACAAGAGACACTCAGACCGCCTGAAGGGACCAGTGCAAACCTGACCACGTCTGGTCCCTTCCTCTCCTTCTCCAGCAGCCCTCCCCCCAATGCCTACCCTGAACACAGAGAACATCTGACCCGTGATGTCTCACACCCTCTTCCTCTGGGCAGCTGAGTTGTGTATCTCTCCAAAGTCCAGATCCAACAGCCTCCCTTGGGAAATTTGTCCTAGATTTTCCCCATCTCCTCCACTGCGCTGGGCAGAGATGATGCCATTACAAGCGACTTTTATCTGGTCTCAGTCCGAGGGGAAGGAGCACAACACAAACCAGAGGTCTCCAGTCTCTAAGCATCCACGAGTTTATCATCTGCTATGAGCCAGGTATTCTTCTAGGTTCTAAAGACACACCATAAAACAGACATGAATCTGACTTCCCCGCCCTGTTACAGACGACTCCACACCTGGCAGAGCACACAGAGGTTCTGAGTTGGTAACTCCCCCAACAGCTGGTTATGGAAACCACAAACACCTCCATCTGACTGATATCTCCTCTCCTGCAGTCTTAGCGGTGGGGACAAGCCACCCTCTGTTTAAGGACAGCTAGCCAGCTCCACTCTGGACCCCTGGCTTCCACCCCTCCTCAAAGCTGACACTCCCTCTGTCATCTCCTCTCCTGGTCTTTGCAACCCTCTGTCTGCTGCCTCTTTCCAGTGATGTCACTGGGGGTGGAGCAGAAAAAGCAATCCATTTCCATGCAGGCATAAGGACTCTAACTATAGACTATTTTAAAACAATCCTAAAGCTGACTAAAAGTTGTCCTGCTTTTTATTAGCAACATGCGTCAGCAATTTTAACCCACGTCAGTAATAAAACACTCTTTTCTCTTGAACAGATCGCTCCCTGCACACATTTGGTGTGACACCGGCTCTCTCCCCCAGCACATAAACAAGTGTCTCTGCTCTACAATAAAGGCTCACTTTCTGTTCAAACAATATGTAATATGCTCACACACAAAGATTCTATCAACCCAACATTCTGCTGAAGATGCTGTCTCTTCTCCCTTCAGATCCTGGCTTCTAGAGTGAAATCTCTCTCTCTCTCTCTCTCTCTCTCTCTCTCTCTCTCTCTCTCTCTCTCTCTCTCTTTCGTGTGGTGTGTGTGTGTGTGTGTGTGTGTGTGTGTGTGGTGTGGTGTGTGTCTCACATAGCTCAGGATAGCCTCAAACTCACCATTCAGCTAAGGATGCCTTTGAACTTCTGATCCTCTTGTCTCTACCTCCCGAGTATTGGGTATAGATAGGCATGTACCCCATGACCGGTTTATGTGGTGCTGGGCTGGAACCCAGGGCTTTGTGGATGGGTGCCAAGTGAGCGCTCTTCCAACTGAGGCACATCCCCAAGGCTGAAGCGCTACCAACTGAGTTGTCTGGGATCCCTATACATCTAGATACTTTGACTCTTGCTCTACAGGGCTCTTCATTCTTCAGCCTGACTGACTACAGCCTGTTCTTTCCATTGCTCAGCTGAAATTGAGATCAAGTGACCACTGTCCAACCCTCGATGTGCCTGAGTGCTCACCATGCCCTCTCCTGATGCTCATCTCCCTGAGCCACCATGTTATTGCCTTCCCTTTTCTACCCTTAAATCTCTCAGCATGCCTCCCCCAATCAATCTCTCTCTCTCTCTCTCTCTCTCTCTCTCTCTCTCTCTCTCTCTCTCTTTCTTTCTTTCTCCCCCCGAGACAGGGTTTCTCTGTATAGCCCTGGCTGTCCTGGAACTCACTTTGTAGACCAGGCTGGCCTCGAACTCAGGAATCCGCCCGTCTCTGCCTCCCCGGTGCTGGGATTAAAGGCGTGAGCCACCACGCCCGGCTCCAATCTCTTTCTTTTTAGACGAGATCTATTATAGATCCCTGGCTGTCCTGGAACTCACTCTGTAGACCAGGCTCTGCTGGATAGCTGCCTTCCTCTGCCTCCCAAATGCCGGCACTAAAGCAGTGGCTCTCAACCTACAGGTCTCTACCCCTCTGGCCAATCTCTGCCTCCAGAACTGTTTACATTACAGTTCATAACAGAAGCAAAATTACAGTTATGGATGAAGTCGCAATGAAAACAATTTTATGGGGGGGGTCACGACAACATGAGGAACTGTATTAAAGAGTCACAGCATTAGGGAAACTGAGAGCCACCACTGGATTAAAGGCATGTGAAAACCACTTTAAAAAAATTTTTTTTTTTTTTGCTGGCTATAGACTGAACAGCAATTGCTTTTGCTTGCTGGACCATCTTGCCCCTTAGGGGTCTTTTGTTTGTTTGTTTTTTAGATTGAGTCTCATATAGCCTAGGCTGGCTTCAAATTCACTATGTAGCCCAGGATGACCTTGAGCCCTATTTTTCCTGCACTCTCAGGAGGCGCCAAAACAACATCATTCCACACCATGTCCCCCACCCCATCCCATCTGTCTTCATGACTCAAAGATGGCTGCTAACATTTCAGCTCACAGCTCAGTCTGTCTCCTGGACTCTGGGTCCACCCTCCTTCCTCCCTTCTGTCCTCCAGTGCTTCCCCTCCCCCATCCTCTCTTTGCTGGTGCAGCCCGAGTGTTCTTTTGAAAATATAAATCTGAACTTGCTGGCTTCCGTCCTCATTGGCCTGAAGCATAAGGTCTTTATTTCATCATTCTCTTGTGGCCCCGCCCCTCTTCCAGCTTATGGATTCTCACACTCCCACGTGCCCGCCGCGGTAACCACCCTGGGTTACTTATTTAGTACCAACCACTCTGTTCCTTTTTGTCACTATGCCTCTGCAGAATGTTCCCAGCCACCAGGAAGAAAAAAACCTCCCTTTCTCTGGAAAACTCTCCTCATCCTCGGAACAGGGCTCTCTGTGGGTAGGACACACGCCAGGGTGTAACGGTTCCACATTAACTGTCAAGCTGGTATCTAGGAGACAGGCTTCTGGGGGCATCTGCAAAGGATTTTTTTTTTTTTTTTTAGATTAAGGATAGCTGTTCCTAATGTCTGTGAGGGATTGTCTTGACTGAGTTAAAGTATAAAAAAAAAAAAAAAACAAAAAAACAAAAACCAAAAAAAAAAAAACCACCTTTTTGTTTTTCAGACAGGGTCTGTTTACATATAGCCCTGGCTGTCCTGGAACTCATTATGTAGTCTAGGCTGGCCTTGAACTCACATAGAGCTGTCTGCCTCTCCCTCTCGAGTGCTGGGATCAAAGGCCCATGGGAATTGTGGGTGGAACCGTTTCCTGAACAGGAGTTCTGGACTGAATAGGATGGAAAGAGCCAGTGGAGAACTAGCAGGCATGAATGAATTTGTTGCTCTCTGCTCTTGGCTGTGTATATAATGTGAGCAGATCTCTGTGGTCTCCTCGCCACAATAGACTGTAAGACAGAATTAGAAACCAAATAAACCCTTTCTTCTACGTTGTTTTTATCAGGCTAGTTATCAAAGCAGCAGAAAGAAAACTGAGACACACGGTCACTCCACATTTCCACGGTCTGCAATGGACCCCGGGGCTGCCGAGATCAATGCCTGAGCACAGGAACACGGACAGACCACTGTAGTACAGGCATAGAGGACGCAGTGAGAATCGGATGCTTGGGAGAGCTCAGAAGGGTTCTTGCTTCTGGGTTCCATATTAGCCACCATTTCCCAGGGAACAGACAGTTGTATTCTTCCACACCCATAATAATACCGGGAGAGGATACAGCTGGAGACAATCCTCAGCTCATTTGAACGGTGGATTGAGTGAGTAGGGAAATTGTGTCCTGGTTAGCTTTAACTGTCAGTTTGACCCGGCATAGCGTTACCTGAGTCTCAACTGAGAGATTTCTCGGATCAGCTTAGCTATGGGATGTCTGGGATAGATTGTCCAGATACAGGAGAACCCAGCCCACTGGATGCAGGTACCATTCCCTGGTCCGATGGTCCTTGGCTGCAGAAAAAGCTAGGCAAACATGAACCAGCAGTCTGCCTCTATTTTATGCCTTGAGTTCCTTCCCTGACTTTCCTCAATGACCTGTAAGCTGAAATCAACCCTTTCTTCCGTTGGGTTGTTTCTGGTCGGAGTGTTTTTATCATAGCAACAGGTGAAATGACAACATCAAGCTTAATGACTTCCGCTGACACCTACCACTCTGCAGCTGTTTTATAGCACGTATCACTTTCATATGAGTTAAAAGAAACAACCTTTGCCCCTTTCCACCTAGATGTGAGCTTTTCAAGAGTTGGGGCTGTGTCTGATGCATTTCTATCACCCTGACACCCAGAGAAAGACCTGTATTAGAAATTGGTAATGAGATGGCTCAGTGGGTAAGGGCAATTGCTGTCTAGCTTGACCACTTGAGTTCAATTGTAGAATCTACAGTGGAAGGATAGAACTGACTCTGTAAGGGTATTTCTGGCTTCCACTTGCACTCCATAGCATGACACTACACACACACACACACACACACACACACAGAGAGAGAGAGAGAGAGAGAGAGAGAGAGAGAGAGAGAGAGAGAGAGAGAGAGAACATTCCTTTGAATTTTCTGGTTAAATGCACACACTCTTGATCCCATCCTAACCCGTGGCTCCAAAGCCACGGACCCCCCAGGGAACCAGCCAGCCGCAGTTCTACTTCAGAAAGCTGAGTGAGATCCTAGGAGCCATGAGATGCAAGCTTCCATTCTTGAACTCTGAGATGCCCCCTGCTAGCCTCACTTGAACATGGTCACCGGTGAAGTCCCTGTAATACAGGCCTGAGGGCTGGGCTACTGTGGAATGTTTTGCTATGGATGAAGGCGGCTTGATGGAGAAGTAGGCCCACAGAGCTAGGCAGACCCGCATTCCGATCCTGACCACCCATTCCTAACTTTGCCAGTAAGTCAGGCACTCATCTCTTTGGTAATGGGAACCCATTATATTGCCTGAAATATAGGTTTGTACATTTTTGGTTTTGGTTTGGTTGGTTTAGTTAAGACAACATCTCACTCTTCGCCCAATCTTCCTGATTCAGCATCTGAGGGCTAGGTTTTACAGACCTATGCTACCACCCCTGGTTCCTAATGTGTCCTTAATAGGTGATCAGATTCACCTTTTCCAGTCTTGGCTAGAAGGCGCACAAAAGGTTTTGGCTTCTCCACTTCCACTCCTGTCTCTTCATCGAGAGAACACTCTATCCTGCCATCAGCACGATAGGTCCCCATCCCATCCCTCTGGGGCCCTGGATACCTTCACAGATGTCACCATGTTCCTGGAATCCTGCACTGCAGCTGCAACGGCCCACGGGCACCAGCCACTCGCCATCAGCACCACAGTGCATGCGGGGAGGGCTGCTGGGCTCCCCTTCCGAGTGGGCCACGCACGTTCCAGCCACTTCCACCAGCGTGGAGAAGGCACTCTCAGCTGCGGTGGCGGGGAAGGCTGCCAGGCCCCGCACTGTGGCGCGGCACTGCTTGTAGTAGACACGCACCGAGACCAACGCCACACAGGCACCCACGTCCTGGAAGGCCAGGTGGAAGCCTTGCCGGCTGAGGGGGCCGATCTCACGCACCTCTGTGTTCAGCTTCATCTTTCGCTCCCCCAGGTCGCCCTGCGTGAAGCTCTCATCAGCTGCGATGGTGTCAATCTTGCGGGGTCGGTTGCCTCCTAGGCGGGGACGCCCTCGGCCCAGGTCAGTCTCGGTTTCTAGGTAGTATGCGTTGAAGGTCTCTTTGCAGGTGCCCGTGGCACCTGGTATGCTACTGCAGTCGCGCAGTGTGAACTGCAGCTCCACGAAGATGCGCTGCCCGCGGCCGCGGCTAATCCAGCCCGTCTGAAGCCAGTTGTCCTGGTTGGGCTCCAGCACGTTGCACACTTGGTAGGTGCGGATGGGACGGTCATGTTCATCCACGCCACTAATCTCCTCCCACTGAGGCAACAGTACAGAGGACACCTCAGAGTCTGGCCTTAACCACTGGCCTTTCTCCACCTTTGCCCTTCTCCTGCCTTCCAGCCCCTACAAGCCCCTAAGATGACAAAATGCAGGGTGAGGAGTCACTTCACCAATTCACCATCTCACTCTCTTTCCAGTACTGGGGATTGAACCTAGGTCGTTGGACTTGCTGGGCAAGTTTTTTTGTTTTGTTTTGTTTTTTGACATTACATCAACTAAGTTGTCCAAATTGGCTTTTAACTCACTCTTCAATCGGGCAGACTGAACTCACAGTCCTCCTGACTCTACTTCCTGAGTAGCTGGGCTTACAGGCATGTACCAGGAAGCCAGTTGTGATTTTTTTTTTAAAACAAGAGTCTCACTCTGTAGTCTAGGCTGGCCATGATCTCACTGTATATTCCAGGCTAGCCTCAAACTCCCAGCAATTTTCCTCCCTCAGTCTCCAAAGTCCTAGGATTACAGACATGATCTGTCTGTCATACCTGGCTTCCTCTTTTCTTTTTAAAATATTCAGCATTCGCACGTTGTCCTTGAGCTGGACCACATTGATCTTCCCTGTACTGTTCTAACGTTAACATGTGTGCTGAGAAACAAGCCCGATATTTGTTTTTGTTGATGAGGAAACTAAGGTTGAAGCAGGAGACCTGCTTGACTGAATAGACGGACACAGTGACCTTTCCACCCCACCCCACCCCCGACTTGCCTACCCCACCAATAATTGACAGTCTCTCAGAGGTCTACTGTGGGTGAGGTGATGGGCAACATTTGCTCCAGAGAGCTCACATTTCTGTCCTTAGACACAGCCAGTTCTCCTGTTTGTTTATTTGAATGACTAACCAAAGACTTGGTGTTTTCTAGGAGAGCTCTGGAGAACATGAACTCCACATGCATCTTTAAAAATCCTTTCACGGGCAGCTGAGATGCCTCTGTGGGTAAAGGCTCTTACCCACCTCAAACCTGACCTGAGTCTAATTCTAAGACTCCCACAGGTGGTCTTGACCTCCATGTGCACACCATGGAACCAACACATATGTACACAACACATCAACACAATCAATCAAGTATTAAATTCTTTCACAGTTTCATAATGTTTAATGTACTCTAACTATATCTCCCCATTATTCTCTCTTAGCCCCTTCCCCCTACCACCAAACCACTTCTCAGCAAGTCCCCCTCCTACTCGTGTGTGTGTGTGTGTGTGTGTGTGTGTGACCCACTGCATTTAAGGTTGCCTGCATGAGCGTGGGTGAGGAGCTTCTGTGGTACATTTTGATCCTAAGTGAACACGGAGTTCTGAAGGGATTGATCTCGGGCCATTAGAGGGTCCTTGGGATGGAGAGACATTTTAACACCTACCCCAGTGCTTGGCAGTGCAGTCCAGCCCAGCTCAGCCTGGGAGGCTTTAGAGTCCAGAAGGATCACTAAGAGGAGGGGAGAACACGGATGTCAGAAAGCCACACTGTCAGACTAGGAGGGTGGGATCCATTGCTGGATTCATTACAGATAGCTACAGGAGGGAATAGGACATGAAACAACCCCCCTCCCCGGAAGATCTGAGTAGCTCAAATCTCGAGAGGGGCAGCCACCGTGAACACCGAAGGCACCTCCTTTCATTCCCCGAGGCTTGTGACTAATGACCATCGATGGGATGCCTTATGGCTTCTCCTCTATCTTCAGTGCCTGATTCCAGCTTCTGCTTCTGTGGCCATGCTACCTTCTCCTCTGGCTCCAAGTCTTGCTGCCCTCATGAGGGCCATTGTGGTTGCAGTGGAACCAATTTCCAATCCAGATTCATCTCTTCATATCAAACTACACAGTCACACTGCCTGTCCCCTGCCGCCGCTCCCCCCCCCCTTAAGGCAACATTAACAAATTCAGGAAATTAGATCCTGGATCCTGGCTTTCTTGCTTGCTTTTTTCTTCTTGAAGCGAGTACCATTATCAGCCTTCCAGCGAGTCCATGGCAGATGCTCTAAGGTCAGCTTTCACATTAGGGATAGAAACCAGTGACCCTCTCCACCCTCTCCAAATTCCCCAAGTTATATTTATATAATTTATTATATTAACTGACAGCTAGCAGGAGGGAATGAGCGGATCTGGGAATTCTTGGGTGCACCCCAAATCCATTCATATCTGAGGTCATGGAGGAGACCAATACTCTTTTCACTTGTCTCCTGGAGCCTCTGGTGAAAATGAAGTGGAACAGGAAACACCAGAATTCTTTGCTTCTCTGCCCAGCCCCTTTCCCAGGGGCTGCCACTTCTATTGCCTTTGAAAGAATGTCATGGGCCCTTTCACACAAAATCCATGACCCTCCCTACCAGGAAAGCTTGGCGTCACTTTATTCCCTCAGGATGTGATAGAGCAGCAGCCTGCATCCTTTCATCAGTTGGGCTCAGAAAAGCCTGGGTCTGGAAAGCAGAGCTTTCAGCTTAGAGACAGGAAGCCAGGCCATCTCCAAATCTCAGAAAATTACTTCCCTAGAGTGGTAAGGAAGGGGGTGGGCTTCCAAGGTGAGAGCCTCCAAGAGAGACTGACTCTCGAGTCAGCCGCGACGGTGGGCAGGGCAGCTGACAGTGCGCTGGGTTTTCAGCACGGACCATGCCTGGGAATTGCATCCTGGCAGGCATCTGCCATCCCGCGCCAGGACAGACCCTGCGGGCAGAGTCTGTTCCAGCATCTCAGGTTCTGCACCTGGTTGTGACGCGTCTGGATTCAACTGAACATACAGTTTCAAGAGCCTAGGCAAGACTCCGGCGCTAATGTCGCCGACAGACCCAAATCCTCCGCAACGCGGACCGCGCGCGGGGGACTCGATCTCGATTCAGCACTGCGGACAGTTCCACGGGCAGCACCTCCAGCAGCGCCCGGACTCAACCCGCGGGGTTAGCATCCAGCCCCCGGCTATCCACACTGTGATCCCCGCAGGCCCCTGCTATTCGTCTCCATCCCGCCTCATGCTCTGGTCTCGCCGCATCCCCTCGGCTTCTCTGCTCCCTTCATCTCCCCACCCCCACACCTCCCACCTCCAATCACTCAGCCTGTCCGTCTCACCGGCCCTTGAACCTGCCTCGGGCTCTGTGGTCCCTAGCCTCTTTCTTCCTCAGCCTCTTAGGTCTCCAGACCTAAGCTCCTCAATACCCCTCTCTTCTCTATCGCTTAGCCAACCTCCCCTCTTTCTCTTGTTTTTTCCCGCTCTGCTGCCCGCTGGTTTCAAGCCCCAACACAGAGTAGTCTCTCCAACGAATCCTTACTCCAATCTCCTAGCCCCCTCCCCAACTCCCTAATTTTTGGCATCTCGGGCTCCCAGGCACAACCCACCTTACCTTCTTCGGCTGTCCCGGGGCGACCGGGTCCCAGAAGCAGAGCAAGGCAGAGTGGTATCAGGCAGACGAACAGGCGCAGCGGGTGTGGACCGGCGCCAGTCTCCATGGTCCACAGACGGAGCTGTCAGTGCGGCGGAGGCTCCAACCTCGCCAGCCCAGCACCGCTGAGCAGTGCCCCCAGACCCCAGCGCCGGCTGGGGCGGAGTCTCGCTGGTCACCATCATCCATGGGGACCAATCGCTAGGCACCGCCGCGGGAGGTCCACCAATCCGGGTCAGCAGAGGATGAGGAGGTGGGGTTTCGTAGGCCAGGGGCGGAACGCCCAGCTGGAGGGGGAAACCAAGGGTCCCGCAGATCTCCAAACCGTGGGGGTAGGGCAGCTCTGAGCATTAGCAGGGTTGCTGGAGAGCGAGACAAGCTGGCGTCGGTGGACTAGAGAGCCTTAAACCTTAGCTCTCTGAATCCTGAGAAATAGGCGCTGTGGGCGTGGCTTACGGAGGGGCGGTTCGCGGGGAAGCGGTGACACTTGCAGCCTCTTAGCTAGCCTTGGGAGCACCCTTGTTCTCAGGACTTGTAGGGGGTGGGGGGTCCGAGCCTTATATCTTGACCTCAGGCTCTAGGGAGCTCTGGTGTCTCCCAGCCCTTGGTCTCTTCCTGTTTTTGCGATTCCCAATGTTGCACGGTTCGATCCCTCCTCTTTTTTCTCCCAACCTCATCACACACACACACACACACACACACACACACACACTGGCCGATTCCAGAAGCTGTTTGGGAAAAGAGTCAAATCGGAGACAGGGTCCCACCCTACCAGCACCGCTTCCTTAGGCTGGGAAACCATGTGGACGCTGAGATGCGGGCAGTAGCAGATTTTGCACCAACAATCCGGCTTCCCGGGTTTTTGCTTTTGCTCTCCAGACACACAAGCAACGTACCCCACAACCTCTGCCCACAGAGGCTGGGGTTCTCCTCTGAGTACCCCAGGAGAATGACGAGAAATGCAGCACCTGGAATCTGAGGTCCCTGGGAGAGAGGCGGAGCAGTCCTCGAAGAGTTCAGCTGGAGCTGAAGAAGCCGCAAGGAAACGTGGGACACGACCTCTATTTAATGAAGGTCACTTATTGCGAGCTGAAGGTTTAACCATCTGGTGGGGTGGTGAGGGCTGGGGCCCTCTAGGACGAAGGAAGCAGATGAGCTTCACCATTTGAGCTGAACGTGAGCGGAGGCAGTTGCATCCACCTTGTGGCTTTTCACGGGGTGGGGGTGGGGCGAAGCCCCTCTCCCTTCAGGTGCTACAGCAGCCAGACAAGCTTGGAGTGTGGGTCACGCATGCACTGGGGGGGTGTCCAGCACCTGCACATTTTGCTTAGACGTGTACTCCTCACCCCTCCAGCTAACACTTACTGGGTACCATGTTCTGTGCTGAGGGTACCTGGGCGAGTCACTTGTCTCTGCCACACCCCATATCTCTGGGCACTGAATTTAAAGGGAACTCATGCCATCCTAGATCACTGGTCATTTACAAGGCACTCTTGTGCGGTCTCTCTCTCTCTCTCTCTCTCTCTCTCTCTCTCTCTCTCTCTCTGTGTGTGTGTGTGTGTGTGTGTATGTGTCCAAAAGAACTTACTGCAGGTACAGTTGTTGGACAGTAGTAATGGAGAGAGAGTGGATGAAGGAATTGGCTTCCTTTGCCTCTGGGAAGGAAAGGCATCAAGAAGGACTGGGCTGAGACATTGGGAGACTGAAGCCCTCTGAGGAAGCAAAAGGAAGTGTGGCCTCTGTCTAGTTCCTAGGGACAGGCAGTATTTCTGAAATAAGACCTACCCGAAGAAAGATTCTTGTATCTCCTACCTTTCTCCTCTTTTCATTCTCCTCGAGATCAGCTTCCCCTCCCCCTCCCCACGGAGCTGGGAGATGGTATTTTTAGAAGCTGCTTAGAGACCCAGGACTTCTTTCATTTCCAAATGAGTCCTCACTCTACCTCCCCTCACCCACTTTCTTTAAAGCCAGGTCCTATCTCGTCGGAATTAGAGGAGGACTCAGGCTTCTTACCTGAGTTACAGGGACCTCAGCCAGAAACTTTCCACCCTGGGTACCAAACCAAAATGCTGGCTCCCTCTGTGCCACACAGGAATCTTTCAGAAGCCGAACAGATGAATGAGATTAACTGGGTAGGATGTCCACAAGACACTTCTGGCTGTTGGGAGACTCTGTTGTGCACAGAAGGGAGAAGTTGCCAGACAGAAACCCTAGGACTGGGAGGAGGGGAGGGAGAAGAGTGAACTTAACCCTTCTCATTCTCCCTGTGAGCAGTTCATTTATATATAATAAAACCAAAACAGAGAAGTCCTCAGGTTTGCAATTTGTGCAAATCAGCCAGATCTTAATAGGAGTTTCTCCAAGGTAGACCCCACCCTTCAAGGAGGCTGGTGAAGAGATTCTGCAGAGTTCCTTACTGCCCCTCACCCCACGTCCCTCTACAGAGCAGGACTAGGTCCCGAGTTTCCCTGTGCAGTGTTAGTTTCTTCATGGAGGAGATGAACGTCTCTGTTCGCTGAGATACTCCCTGTGAAGCCAGACTTTGCACATTTACTAAAATCCTTTTAGTAATATGTGTAGATGTGTAGAGGAATTTTAACCCGGCTACTCTGGTTGAAATACAGACACATCTTTAGTACACATCTTTAATCCCAAACAATGTAGGTAAGGCCAGTTTGTGGAAGGAAGCAATCCTGTTTGAAAGTGATGTCTAATTGAGGGGCAGACAAGGTGACAAATCAGAGTAAGATATGAAAGAATAAGAGTCAGAGACAGCATACGCTCTTGAGAACAGACAGGAAAGGGAGGGCAGTTCAGCAGGGAGGGGTCAGTTGAATTTGGCTCAGTCAGACAAGGCAGTTTTCCTGGGAGAGTTTGGTTGAAGAGAGAACAATCTAGACACAGGTGAAGCCAGAATGAGCCATAGAATGAGAAGGAGCCAGAAGATCAGAACAGATTGCTAGAGTTGGCTTGAGGTCAGGCAGAGCAATCCAGTCAGAAGCCAAGAGAAGGCAGTTTGAATCAGTCAGCTTGGAGAGGAGTTTGGGGCAAGAACAGCTGAGTTGAACCAACCAGCCAGAGTTCAGAAAGAACTGGAAGGGGCGAGCTTACTCAGCAATAAGTCTCTGATGTGACAATGAAAATAGGAGAATAAAAGCTACTTTACATAGATAGATGTTGGGTCTGCATCCTGTAAGAGCACATGAAATTATTTTTGGTGTTGAATCAGTTCTCACAGTCCTTGCAGTTTTCATGCTGTGTACAGCCTTAGAAGACAGCAGAGAGTGGCAGCATCCCCCCTCCCACCATGCTTCGGATGGCACTCCTATTAATCAAACCATTATTATTTTCTTGAAAGATTTATTTATTTATTTATTTATTTATTTATTTATTTATTTATTTATTTAATGCATACACGGTCACTGTCTTCAGACACACCAGAAGAGGGCATCACATGCCATTACAGATGGTTGTGAGCCATCATGTGGTTGCTGGGAATTGAACACAGAACCTCTAGAAGAGCAGTCAGTGCTCTTAACCTCTGAGTCATCTCTGCAGCCTTAATCAAACCATTATTTATCATAGCCTTTCGGTGTTAGGAGCTTGTCAACCTACAGCCTAGGTTAGACCCTTTTCTAAAATAGCTCTGAGAGGGGGAAGGGGGTGAAAGAGGGGTTGGGGGACTGGCCATGGTGCTGAATGAACCTTCAGGCCCCAGGAGCTCCTTGTCTGAGTTCTGCAGCTCCTAGTCTGGACACTTCAACTTTAGCTTGCCCTGAGGCTTCTCTGTGGCTGCATCTTCATATTCAGGCCATAAGTCGCTTTCCTACTCTTCCTGCCTGTAACCAGGGATCTGTGACAGGCGTCTTTAGGATCTAAGCAGCCTTCATTTCCTGGAGTAAGAAATGAGGCTGCCCTGGAAACATCTGTTTTCTCTCCCATTTCTCTCAGGCTCCCTCCTGAAGTATGATGGGAGGAAGTGAGGCTTCCTCTACAATCCTGTCCTCTAAGGCTACACACAGTGGGAAACCTGTATGTACTCTGAGACCAAATCAACACTGAAGATAATTTCAAGTGACCTTCCAGGATGGAGATCCAACTTTATTATAACATCCATCTACTCGCTACTGAAAAGATTTCTAAGTGTGTGAAGTCTGGTTCACAGGTGTAGGGGTATCTCAGCAGACTGAGAAGGTCATCTCCTCCATGGAGAAAACTCACAGTGCACAAGGAAACTCAGGAGCAAGTTCTGCTCTCCAGAAGGATGTGGGGCCACAGAGCAGTACAGAGCTTTATTCCAGAGGGGCTTCTTCGTTTGTTGTTTCCCTTGCCTGTTTCCCAGCTCCTTCACTGCCCTAAAGGAGGAGTCAACACAGCCAAGATGGGTCATTTCTGAGGTAATTGATTCGAAAGTAAAAAATGAAATGGAGTTTTAAACAAACAAACCCTTTTCAACAAGGTCTCATGTAGATCAGGCTAGCCTCTAATTCCCTATGTAGGTGAGGACAACCCCAAACTCCCGATGGTCCTGTCTCTATCTCTCAAGTGCCGAGGGTACTGATGTAGGCCGTTACTCCCAGCTTAAGAATCTAAGATCAGTATGTGGCCCGGCACAGTACTTGACACATAGGCTCTGTTATAGGAATCCTCAACTACACTCTTAATTAAAGTCAAAATAGGGAAGGAAAGAAAGGTAAAGGAAGGTTAGGTGGTGAGATAGGAAGAAAGATGGAGTTAGGTAAAGAGCTGTAGAGGAAAAGACAGTGGCGGATAATGACACACAGCCGCTTGAGATGAGTGGCCAGAAAGCAAAGAAGTCTGAAAGAAATGGCCTTGGAGATGTGGGAGTGTCATCAGGACTTACCCGGACAGCCACCAGGTGGTATCAGAAGTGGGATTTACCGCAGTGAGTTCATCTTGGTAAACCTGACATGATAGCGTTAAGAAGGAATCTATGCATTGGGAAGCTGGGGATGGCCACACTAGCCCAGCATCTATACCTCTATACTGCTGGGATTAGAAGCAGTGCATTAGTTTTTGGTGAGAACTGCCCGGGGGGTCAGAGTTGTGTAACTGTGACCTCTCTCATGCGCTTTCCTTTTTTTTTTTTTTTTTTAAGATTTATTTATTTACTTCATCTTATTTCATGTATATGAGCACACTATAGATGTCTTCAGACACACCAGAAGAGGACATCAGATCTAATTACAGATGGTTGTGTGAGCCACCATGTGGTTGCTGGGAATTGAACTCAGGACCTCTGGAAGAGCAATTGGTGCTCTTAACCAAAAAAAAAAAAAAAAAAAAAAAGCTGAGCCATCTCTTCAGCCCCTCTTGTGCGCTTTCCCACAGGCCACAGGAGGATTTATGCGGGGGAGCTGCTCTATGATGTGGGAGCAGCTGTGTGATGGCGAGGAAGGAACTGGAGGATTCTGGGGTTGATGGTATCGGATTCTGATAGCCTCAAACCTCCCATCCCCTTGGCTGGCCTCTAGTACAAAGAACAGGGTGCACCAACATGTGTTTCTCTAATAGATTGTTTGTTTGTTTAAACTCCATTACACAGTGCTCCCTTTTAACAGTGTTAATATCTATTAATAAAATTTGTAATTCTTGAATCAATGAGATGGTTTAGCCAGTAAAGGCCTGATGACCTGAGTTTGATCGCTGGAACTCACATGGTAGAAGCAGAGACTGAACTGTCATTAGATGTCCTATGACCTCCACATGCAAACCATGGTGTTCATATGCTACCACTCACACTTGTATCTATACATCATACACACATACACACATACACATATACATGTATACATACATACATACATACATACTGTCTAAGTTAGGGTTTCTGTTCTGTGAGGAGACACCATGACCACAGCAACTCTCATAAGGAAACATTGAATTGGGGCTGTCTTACAGTTCAGAGGTTCAGTCCATTATCATCATAGTGGGAAGCAGGGCAGCATCCAGGCAGATATGGTGCAGGAGAAGTAGCTGAGAGTTCTATATTCAGATCTTCAGACAGCAGGAAGAGAGAGTGACACTGGGCCTGGCTTGAGCATCTGAAACCTCAAAGCCCACCCCCATTGACACACTTCCTCCAACAAGGCCACACCTCTTCCAGCAGGACCACACCTATTCTAGCAAGGCCACATCCATACATATAGTGCCATTCCCTATGAGCCCATGGGGGCTATTATCATTCAAACCACCACACATGTATATTAAACCAAAGAAACAAATTTAGGTACCTCCCCTTTTGTGTTCCTGTCAATCACAATTGTTATTCCTTTCTAATCTAAACCATCAGTCCATTCTAAATAAAGTTTCTTTGTTACATCTTAGATAAACAAGTGAAAGAATATTAAAAAACAAACAAATGTAAAATAGTGAAGTCAGGGCTGGGGCTGTAGCTCAGCTGTAGGGTGTTTGCCTACCATGTGAAAGCCCTGGATTCAATCCCAGGCACAGCAGAAGCCAAGTGTAGTGATATACCCGTGCACGGCAGCATTCGGGATATGGGCATGAGGACAGAAGTTCAAGTGAACTGAGGTCAGCTTCAGCTACACAAAACCTTATCTCAATTTTCTTTCTAATAAGTAAGAACACCCATTTGTTACATTTCATGTGGTTGCTGGGAATTCACTTTAAATTTTAAGTCACCCTCTCTCCCCTGCCTCACCCGTCCCATCTCAGGATGCTGACACGGCCTGGGTTGATTTGGATGTTCTTGCTCTAGTCCTCACTCAAAGAAATCGACTTCTCTGCAATTTCCAAGATCAATAAGGATTATGATGGGCTAATCGTCTTCATCCCGGCACAAGTTACATCCCTGACCTTCTGAATTAAGGGTCTAAGAAAATAACTTCCCATCAGCAATGAGATGTGTAGTCAAGAATGGTAGCAAATCCCTGTAATTCCATCATACTGGAAACTCAAACAGGAGAATTCTGAGTTCAAGGTCAACCTGGGAAACACAATGAAACCTCCTTTCAAAACACAAACAACAAAACCAAGAGCTGGAGAGGTGGCTGGTATAGAGCAGTGGCTGTCCTTGCAGAGGACCCGAGTTTTGTTCTTAGCACCTCAGATAACTGTAACCATTTTATGCAATTCACAATCATTTGTAACTTCAGTTCCAAGAGATCTTTTATAGTCTTCTGACCTCTGAGGGCACGAGGCACACATGTGGTGTGCATATATACATGCAGGCAAAATGGTTATGCACATAAAATAATAAATATTTTTTTAAGAGAAAAGAAGTGGATTCATGGGCTATGTTCCACTTCTTAGGACTTTTTATTAAAAAGATTTATCTACTTTTTTATATGAGGACAATATCACTATCTCCAGACACACCAGAAGAGGGCATCAGATCCCATTACAGGTGGTTGTGAGCCACTATGTGGTTTCTGGGAATTGAACCTCTGGAAAGAGCAGCCAGTGATCTTAGCCGCTGAGCCATCTCTCCAGCCCTCTTTGGATGTTTAAATTACACTGGTCTGAGCTGCGGCAGCTGGTGAAGGGCGACATCTGAACACTGTGAGCAGTTTTCAGCTGGATGTCGCTGGAAACCCAGCCGGCAGCTGAAGGTGGCTCAGGCAGAAGAGAGATGAAGGGAACGGAGTACATCTGTGTTAAGCATCAAGATACTGTACTGGGACGGATGGTGGCCAAGTGGCAATCAGTCACCAAATCACCAGCGAGAAAGGTCACCAAAAAGAAATGCCAAGTCCCCAGCACAAAAAGAAAAACTACAAAGGAAGGTATGGCCTAGAAGCAGAGCTCAGGCGGAGCTCTTGGCTGATGTGTGTTACCTGAGGTTTCATTCCTAGCGATGGGGAGCGATGAAAAAGAAAAAAGAATGCAATTTAAATCCTACAACTGGAAATTCAAATGTCTAAGTACAGTGTACCAGATGAGTCTAACAACAGCAAATAAAGTACAACTGACTTGAGAGTTGATGTGTTGGGAGAGAGTTCTGTATTCAAATACTGAGAGTGGGGCTAGAGAGATGGCCCAGAGGTTAACAGCACCGGCTGCTCTCCCATGGCACCCTGAGCTCGGTCCCAGCATCCAGAGCAGGCTTCTCACAACACTAGTAACTTCAGCTGCAGGGGATCTGCTGCCCTCTTCTGGCCTCCATAGGTACTGCGTGCATGGCACACATTCACACAAACACACATTCACACTCAAAAAGTAACACATCTTTTTTTTTTTTTTTTCCCCGAGACAGGGTTTCTCTGTATAGCCCTGGCTGTCCTGGAACTCACT
>NC_034595.1:75908015-75944519 GCF_900095145.1 Mus pahari | reverse complement strand
AGAGAGAGAGAGAGAGAGAGAATCTCTCTCTCTTACACACACACACACACACAAACACGTACACACACAGAATTGTCAAAGTAATTGCGCCTGGCCCAATGCAAATATGTATAAGGAACCTTATTCTGTGTGGTTTTTACCACAAATCTGTGAGACAACCATTTCCCTATATTCTTTCCTGCTCCATGCACAATCTTAGAAGATCCACTGTTCAATTTTTTAAAAATCCACTCTCATTTTCCATCAAATATTATACATTGTATTAAAAGTCAAACCATATTTGCAAGTCCCCTAATAAAGATGTAATCCATCTTCGTCCTCCTCCATCCCCGAATCTCATTCCCTAGGTGCCAGCCGCTCCAGGTGCCTCTTTCCTGTCTACTGATACTTTCTGAGCATGGTTCTGAATTTGGACAGAGCGAACCCTTCCTAAATGGAACCTTTTCTGCCCAACACTTCTCTATAAACCCCAGGACTGAAGGGGACCCGATCACCCACCTGAAGCCACTCAAGAGCAGCTCTGTTAGTGCTTCCGTGCGCTGTGTCCTGGAACAGAAGACACTTGTGTGAAGAGTCAGGACAGGCTGAGGGTCCATGCCTCTGTTTGGTCCTCTATAAAGTGACAGGAGATGGATGTGAAGAAGGTGGCGGCGGTGGTGGTGGGAGGGAGATATCAGCAAGCAAGCATCCTTGGAGGTGAGATTCAGATGAAGAGGCTGCGGGAGAGATGGCTTGAAGCACGGATGGAATGTGAACAGAAAGTATGGATTGAGCAGTAGAATAGACATGGTATTTTTAAAAGATCTATCTATCTATCTATGTATCTATCTATGTATCTATCTATGTATCTATGTATCTATGTATCTATCTATGTATGTATGTATGTATGTATCTATCTATCTATCTATCTATCTATCATCTATGTATGTATGTATCTATCTATCTATCTATCTATGTATCTATGTATCTATCTATCTATCTATTTAATATATGAGTGCTCTATCTGCATGTACACCTGCATGCCAGAAGAAGGCACCAGAACTCACTATAGATGGTTATAAGCCACCATGTAGTTCCTGGGACCTGAACTCAGGTCCTCTGGAAGGTCAGCTGGTGCTCTTAACCACTGAGCCATCCATCCAGCATGTTTAAGAAGCAGTGGAAGAAGGCGAATGCACCTGGCATGTGTTGTTTAATTTATTACTGCTGTTTTAAGGGCCTCATGTACCCTAGGTTATCTTGAACTCCTCTTCCTCCTGACTCCTGGGTTCAGGGCTTTCGAGCTTGTGCCAGCACCTTGGCTTCTGGCTCATCTTATTTTACTTACGTTTTCATTCCAAGTGTCCATGAAGTACGTGGCTACAGGAAGTCCTTCACCCTCCCAAGAGCCGCCCCAACTCCCGAGAGGGAGGATGGTAGAATCCACACCCCGAGTGTATGCCACAGAGGCCACAGCATTGCTTCTGTGTAAATTATGTCCTGCCATTTTAGAAAAAATTTCTGCCTTAGTACTTTCTTATTTTCGAATGCTCAGTCATCATGACCCTCCTTGTCCCCTCCGACTTGATGTGTGAAGGCTTTTGTCTCGCTGGGAGTGTGTTGAGGCAGCCAGGGCTTGCCTGTACACTGACTTGAGATCAGTTTACTAAAAGTGCACACCTTGCATTAAACCAGGTTTATTTTAGTGCCAATATGGTGGTACAAGCCTTTAGTCCCAGCACTCGGGAGACTGAGGTGGCAGGTGGATCTCTGTGAGTTCAATGCCAGTCTGATCTACATAGCGCGTTCCGGGTCAGCTAGGGCTACAGAGTGAGCCCCTATCTCAAAAAACATGTACTTTATTTTTGATTATGTGTACATATATATCTCTGTGTATGGTGTTGTACATGTGTGAGCACAGGTACCTACATAGTCCAGAAGATGGCTTTGGATCTCCTAAGCTGGTGTGACTGGTGTCGTGGGAATGCGGAGTCAAACTTTTTCTGCAAAAGCAATATGTGCTCTCAACACTTTTCCTCCTATCTTTATCATGGTTTGAGACAAGTTCTTTGTATTGGTATGTACCAGAGGATGACCTAGAACTTCTGATCTTCCGGCCTCCACTCCCAAGTCCTGGGGTGATAGTGAGATTACATGCATGCACTACCCATGTCTGGATTTCTCAGTGCTGGGGATCGAACTCAGGGACCTTGTATCCTAGACAAACGTGCTAACCACAGACCTACATCACCCACTCTAGCCTTGTTTTTTAAGTAGGGTCTCATGTTGGGTCAGCAGCTGAAGGAATCCTCTGCAGAGGGGACAGAAGCTTCGGGTCAGCACCTGGGAATCTTGGGGGAAGGAGAACAGGATTGGAGGATGAGGAACCTCCCAATTGGGGCAGGGTTTGCCTGCAAGCATAGCTGAGCAGCCTCAGAGAAATTACAGAATGTGGCCCCAATAAGACCAACCCAAGGTTATAGCAAGGTTGTAGGACCTGTTAGTCCTGGTGGTGTTCTTCAATTGAAAAAAATAATTTGTTTTAGATTTATGTCTATGAGTGTTTTGTCTGTCTGTGTGCAAGTACATTACACACTTTTGTGTGTTGTTGCTTGTGGGATTCAGGAGAGGTTATCAGAGCCACTGGAACTGGAGTTAGGGATGGGTACTTGTGAGGCATCATGGGATTGCTAGGAACCCAACCCAGGTTCTGTGCAAGAGCAGCAAGTGAGCCTAACTGTTCAACCGTCCAGCCTGACCCTTGAGCCTAACTGTTGAATCATCTAGCCTGACCCTGCAACTTCTTTTTAAAACCTTTTTTTTAAAAAAAAAAAGTTCTGAGTGCTGTATGCTGTACGCTGTGGCGTGTGTGCATGTGCCACAGCGTGCATATGGAGGAAAGAGACAAGTCTTAGGAATTGTTCTCTTTCCCTCTTTCCACAGAAGGCCCCAGTGACTGAATTCAGGCCTTTACGATTGGCAGTAGGAGTCTTCACTATGGTGTGAGCCCTGATCTTTAATTTCTAACATTGTGTAATTGATAGTTGCAACATAATATAGAAAAAGAATCCAACCCCTGCTCCAGGGGATCTGACACCCTCTTCTGGTCTCATTGGGCACTGAACATATGTAACATGTAGGCCAGTAACATATAAAATAAAAATAAATCTGTATGTTTTTAATTGGGTTTTAATGTTTTTAATTTCCAAGAGATATTTTGTACAGTTTTATAAACATTTCCCCTCATTTATATTGTAACCTGTTCTTTGGGGCATTAGATAATATTTTTTTAAAAAAATCTATGCATGTAAATATTTTGCTTGCATCTGTGTCTGTAACCAGTGTTTTGGCTACTTCGTAAGTTCTTCTTTCTTCCACCCTTCTCCAGCCCTTCTCTTCCATCTTTTCAACATTAATACTAGCTAGGAGAGGGAAAAGGATACTGGGATCAGGGCGCAACATTATCGTTAGAGTTCCTCCTGATTAGGGTGTCCAGTTCCTTGAGGCAAGCTAGATCTTTGCTATCAGGATATCTAATTTCTTCTTGTTGTTTCTGTGCGCATGCCTATTTGACAAACCCTGACCAACAGCAACCAACCAACAACCCATACCGCCTCTCAAGACCCTAGCATCTACATATCCTCTGAAGAGTCCCTAGAATTCCAAATGTCACACATTAGCAGAAACTTTCTGCAGCTGGCAAAGATATGCTTCTTTGCTCGAGGCAAACAAATCATAGTCAGCTGCTTTGGGCCATCAGAAGCAGCCCCTTATCCCATACCTGGGATTAAAACAAAAACATATTCTTACGATATTTCTGTGTTTTTAAAAGAAACCGAATCTCCAAAATTGTCACTACATGGCCCGGTCTGCGGGTCAGTCAACGGGGTCTGCAAGAGAGAGAGTGGGGACTGAGGGGCGAGAGACTCGAAGAATGGAGACAACACAGGCTATCTGCTCAAGGATCAAGTCTCTAGTCTCGAGTCTCATTTATTGGAAGACAACTACATATATATATATATATATATATATGCACACACTGGGGAGTGCAGCAGGAGACACTTAACCACAAGTCCAGGATGTCTAGGAGAAAAACAAGATGTTATCAGAGTGTGTTCAGCTGTGGTGGGCTGCTTGCAAAAACATCATGCTAGGAAAGTGAGTCTCTCGTCAGGGTGGGAAAGTACCACCTATAAGTACATAGCCCGAGATGGCTGCAGAGATGAGAGCCGCTATCATCTAAGAGTCACTTAAGAGTCGGCTCCCAACAGCTACATGTATCTGTGCACCACATAGATGCTTGATGTCCGAGGAAGTTAGATCCCTTAGAACTGGAAATACAGACAGTCGTGAACTTCCATGTAACCCTGGGCCTCTGGAAGAGCAGCCAGTGCTCCTAACTGACCATCTCTCCAGCCTGTATAGACCAGTGGTTCTCAACTTTCCTATGCTGAGACCCTTTAATATAGTTCCTCATGTTGTAGTAAACCCCAACCGTATAGTTATTTCATTCATAAGTCATAACTGTAATATTGTTACTGTTTTGAATCATAATGTAAATATCTGATATGCGACCCCTAAAGGAGTTACAGACCCACACGTTGAGAACCACTGTTACATACAGTAATTTTTTATTTTTTTATTTCACATGCATTGGTGTTTTGCCTGCATGTATGTCCCTGTGAGAGTGTCAGATCCTCTGGAACTAGAGTTACAGACAGGTTTGAGCTGCCATGTGTGTGCTGGGAAGGGTTGGGTCCTCTGGAAAAGCATGAAGTGCTCTTAACCATTGAGCCATCTCTCCAGCCCAGAGAATAATATTTTAGTGATTGGTTTATGTCTTAGTTAGGGTTTGTTGCTGTGAAGACACACCATGACCGAGGCAACTCTTATAAAGGACAATATTCAGTTGGGGCTGGCTTACTGGTCCATTATTGTCATGGCTGAAGCATGGCAGGGTCCTGGCAGGCATGGTGCTAGAGGAGCTGAGAGTTCTTCATCTTGTTCTGAAGGCAAACAGGAGAAGACTGGCTCCCAAATGGTTAGGAGGAGGGTCTCCTTGTCAATCCACACAGTGACACACTTCCTTCAACAAGGCCACACCTACTCCAACAAGGCCACACCTCCTAATAGTGTCACTCCCTGGTTCAAGCATATACAAGCCACCACAGTTTGTTTTGGTGTTTGACACTAACTCTCACCAGGCATCTAAGGCTGGCCTCAAACTCAGACTTTTTGCCTTGGCTGCCTGTGTGCTGGGATCACAGCTATGTACCACCATAGCCAAACAGTGTTTTATCTGTAAGGGGCATAATCTCCATTTCCTTTGGTCCACTGTCTTTGTTTTCTGACTTCTAAAAAACTACATTTATTCACTTATTTGTGTATGCCACACTCATTTGTGTATGTGGGTGTGTGTGTCTGATGACAGGAATGTGGAGGTCAGAGAGGGACTTGAGGGACTCTGTTCTTTCCTTCTGCCATTTGCATTCCAGAATTCAAACTCAGCCCATCAGGCTTGGCAGTGGGCACCCCTGCCTGCTGCACCATCTCAGTTGCCCATTCTTGCTTGTTTTCACTTCCACTTAATATTCGAAAGCAAGGGGTTGCTTTGATAATTCCTATTCCACTGTGGCGTGAGCAGGCTTTCTGTAAACGTGAGCTTCCTCCATGGATCTCAATGCGATGCCAGAAGATATAGATCTTTTCTAGAAGGCTTTTCTTTTCCTCCATAGGAGTTTTGTGGACCTCTTTCTGCCTGGGAGGTTAACTCCTGACTACCAGCTCTCTCTGGGCATCCTAGACACACAGACGTCTGGCTAATTATTTATGTATAGTCGCAGTATGCCGGCATAATAGGTAGGCCACCTTTGCCTCCGCTGTTGACTTCTGCTCCTGGGTGAGAAGGCTGACTTGTCCCTTTTCCACAGTAATTCTACCTGCCCTGGTGGGGATCTTAACCCTGGCTTTGCAAAGGCAAGAGGAGACACCACAGCCACTCAAGGTCCTTTTCTTGAATCCTTTGGGGTTTCCTCACGTTTCTGATCGGCCTTAACAATGGATTAGCTTCTACATGAACAAGATACACCTGACATGAGTGGGAGCTGATAGGGAGTCTGCTGAGAGCTTCTGGATGTTTATTTTACGGCCGTGAGAAGGCAGGCATGGCGATGCTTGCCTGCAATACCAGCAGTCTGGAGGCCGAGGCAAAATACAGACTAGCCAAACTTGTCTAGCTAGCCAGGGTTCCAGACTAGCCAGGGCCATATGGAAAATTTCACGGCTGCTCTCAGCTACACACTGAGACTACACGTCAGAAAACGACCCGACCCGGGAGCGGTGGCTCACACTTGTCACCTCAGCACTCAGCAGGCCAAGGGATTGGTAGTTCCAATTCAAGGTCAGCTTGGGGTATAGATTGAGTTCAAGATCAGCCTGGGCAACTTAGTCTCAAAGTACAGAGTGAGTGGCAACGAGGATCGAACTCACTCACTGTTGTTAAACTCTTGCCAAGCATGGGTACATGACCCCTAGCTTCAATCTCAAGGGGAAGGAGGGGGTGCTGCCTGACCCCTGGAAAGCAGAATTGAGGAAGAGCATGCATAGATGGCCAAGGCTAGGTAGGTAGTACTACTGCTTAGAGAGCACAGGAGAGCCAGGCCCGGCCCTGGAGTTAGGTTCCAGTGCAAGCTGGGGTCCTCCACTAGGTTACTGGCTCCCAGGGTGGCTCAATGCCCCTTCTTCTCAGTACTGGGGATTTGGGGAGAATCGGGGTGATGGTAACAGAGCTCCGTGGAAGGAGGGCTCGACGAAGAGGCTGAGAGATCCTTCTACCAGGAAGGTCCGGTTCCTCATCCCGGGTCCAGATCCCGGGTCCACTCGGCCCGGGACGCGCTGGGGCCGGGTGGGGGTTCCGGCTCCTCCGCCTGGTCTCCCCCTCCACTCGCGATCACTTGGTCGGCGCCACTGCATCTTGTGTGTGCCGGGCCCGCCCGCACTGCGGGGACAGGCGCGGAGCCGCCCTGGGCGCGCGGCGCTCGCGGGCTGTGGTCTGGGACGCGCGAGCGGGCGGGAGGAATGGCGCGGCTCCGGGGCTGTTAGCGCGGCGGCGGGCACCGCGGGAAAGCCATGGCCCGGCGGCGGCGCCGCGCCTGCATCGCCCTCTTCCTGGTGCTGCTCTTCGCCTTCGGCACGCTCATGGGGCTGCGCACGCTCAAGGCCCCGGACGGGCTGCCGGCGCTGGGCCCAGGCCCGGAGCTAGCACCGTTCGAGCGGCGTCCCGAGGGGAACCCCGCGCCCGCCCGCGCCCCGGCTGCCCCCGCCGCGCCGCCGCCGCCCCCGCCGCGCACCCCCGCCCCGCGCGCCTCTCTGGGCCCGGTCGAGGCCGATCCTGCGCCCCGGCAGAGTCTGCGCGTCTACTCCGATCTGCATGCCTTTTACTACTCGTGGTACGGGAGCCCGCGGCGCGAGGGCCACTACATCCACTGGGACCATGTCATGGTACCGCACTGGGACCCCAAGATCTCGGCCAGCTACCCACGTGGCCGCCACAGCCCTCCAGATGACTTGGGCTCCAGCTTCTACCCGGAGCTGGGGCCTTACAGCTCGCGGGACCCCGACGTGCTACGAGAGCACATGACCCAGCTCAAAGAAGCTGCCATCGGTGAGCCCCTGCGTTCCCCTGGCCAGTCTGTCCCCCAGCTTCGCCCTTCCTTCTTGAACCACAGTTCTTGATGTCCCGCTACAGGGTCCCTAGTCCTTCTCCCCGCCAGACTATCCTCGTAGCCCTTCCCTCCTATTCTTATCCCGGGCCCACTACAGACTACTGCCCCTTCCAATTTTCCACTGTACCTTCTGGGCCTTTCTGACCCTCAACAACCCCAGGACCCTTCCATAGGTCGTTGGGAGTGTATGCAGCACAGCTGTCCCGAGCAGGGACAGTAAAAAGAACAGCTGTAGATTTTCCAGGTTTTAGGAGAGTGAGGCCTGGGGATTCCAGCCCTTCTGGGGCTCAAAGGAGAGCCTGCCTGCGGAGGCGGCTGCTTTCACAGCATGTGCAACAGCTATATGGCCCATCTATCTGGGCTGAGGGTGGGCACAACACAGGAGTTTTTCATCAAGTGCTCAGCCAGCAGAGGCTCTGGAGAACCTTGCACATTACAGGCTGGGGTGGGGGGAAGGTTCATTTAGTTTAGATTTTGTCACCGAATTCTGCTAATTTTTAAAGATATATCTTGTTATACCTTGATGTGGTTTATAAATAGGAAGGAGAGCCACAAGGTGAGGATTCAGGTTTAGCGATGCATGCCAGAATCATAGCGGTTGGGAGGGTGAGGCAGGATTCCCAGTTTGAAGCTAGCCGACTATGTAGCCAGGCTACACAGTGGGAAGGTATCTCCAAAATAATAAACGAGCAAACGAATAAGGAGGGGTATGGGACCTATACAAAGATAATTAGGATGTGGGCTATTTTGTCCAGGTTTGCTTTCGAGACGGGCAGTCACTCAAGGCAAGAGCTCTTGCCCATAGGAAGCCTGAGTATAGGACTTCTGTTCATGGAAGGACTTCAGAGGTAGGGCTGTGGCTTTCAGATCAGTGTGGCATGGCCACTCTTTCCCCTTCGGTCTGCTACTTGATGATGCACTCCCTAAGCCTGGCTCCTTTGGCGGCAGCACTTCAGCACTGCTGGAGTGGACAGCTCCGAGAACCTGGCAGGCTCCTGACTTGAAGTTTTCAGGAAACATGCAGTTGGAAATTATTTCTGATAAGAAAATCTTTGCGGAGAGGGGAGGTGGTGCACTGTGTGCCACTGAAGGGGTCTCTGTATTGTTCAGGAGTTTTGGTTCTCTCCTGGTATCCACCTGGCATGGCTGATGATAATGGAGAGCCCACAGACGACCTGGTACCTGCCATTCTGGACACTGCCCATCAGTACAACATCCAGGTGGGTTCTCTCATTCTGGAAAATGCCCTTTCTTCTCCTCCTTCCCCTTCCCCTACTCCTCTTCTAGAATTTCTCAGTTTGTATCTTCCTGGCTGTCCTGGAACTTGTTCTGTAGACCAGGCTGGCCTCCAACTGAGAGATTCACCTGCCTCTGCCTTCCAAGTGCTGGAATTAAAGGCTTGTGCCACCACTGCAAGGCTGAGAATGCCCCTTCTCTGCCATAAGGTTAGTGTGGGGTGGCTAGGGATGACAGACACATAGTGAGTGTTCTGTACTGGAAGAGGGTCTAGGAGACTGTGCCTATATCAACTGTTAGCTGAAAACTAAACGGGACAAATGGAAGACCATGTAAGCATCACTTTCTAATATTTACCTTTTAAAATTTTATGTGCGTTTTTCTCTCTCGGTGTGAGTATGTGCAGGTGCGTGCAGAGGCCAGAGCCATTAGATCCCCATGGAACTACTTGTGAGTCACCTGATGTGTGTGCTGGAAACCTGGTCCTTTGGAAGAGCAGACAGTGCATTTAACCGCTGAGCCATCTCTCCAGCCCCTTTGCTTTTATTAAGTAATATAGGCTAGACTGGATTGCCTGATCTTGGATCCTGGGCAGGCAGGAACCTGCAGACAGAATTCTCAACTCCACTCCATAGAGCGGAGGACAGTGCTGGGCCTCCATAAGCAGGTTCACCTTTGAGTGGAAGGATATGCATATGGCCATTTTTTCCTCAAACACATCAATAGAGGATGTCAGTGATACCCAGAATGATTCCTGGCTTCCCTGTCGTGTGACATGGACAAGCCTCCACCCCTCGTTTGTGATCTGAAGGGCAGTGACAAGCTCTATTGAGCCCATCCTTGCCAGGCATTCCTGAACTCAACCCCTCCTACAAGCCGGGCAGGGGTGTTAAGCTGTATGTGCTGTGCTCCAGGGTATTCATGACCTGCAACTCCTGTTTGTGGCAGGTGGCCTTCCATATCCAACCCTACAAGGGCCGGGATGACATCACTGTCCACGACAACATCAAGTACATCATTGACACGTAAGATGGGGAATTTAGAAGGAAGTAGGGGCAGAAGGGATGGAGGGCCAGGCCAGGAAATATAAGGCTGGAATACATGTGCCCAAGTTGTTTCCCAGTGAGGGTGCTGGGTTGAGTCAGGTAGCTGAGTTTCAGGTCTGGTTCTGAGACCATAACTGAGTCTTTAGTATCCAAGTATTTCATATATGCTTGTGCATATTCACTAAAATACTGTCCAGTGCCCACACATAGAGCTATTGTCTTTAGCAAAGTTTCTGGCTTGGTACTTATAATCTAGTTGTTGGGGGTGTAGCAGAGCTCCCCAACCAAGAAGTGAGAAACCACAGTAATCTGTAGTATGAAAAAATAAATAAAAACAATAAAAAGTTTTTGTTAAGAATGTGCCCCAAAAGGGTTTTTTCTCCTTTTATGGTTCTGGAGATGAAACCCAGGGAGGGTCCTTTGCATGCTAAACCTGAGCGCAAGCTGGTACCTTCTGTCCCAGCCTTCAAGGAATTACTCTAGAATGGTGATGTGTGCTTCCTTCTCTGAGAGGATAGGTTATGTCCTGACATCTAAAAAGCTGACTCTTGCTTTCTGTGTGAGCATACAGTCCGTTGGCCATCTGTCAGCTGCGAGAGAGAGCCCTCATCAAGGATCAACCTTGATAGATACTTTGATCTTGGACTTCCCAGCGCCTAGAGCTGAGATATAAATGTGGTTGTTAAGCTGAAAGGCATGAGTGGGCCTAATTTAGGCTGGCCTGGAGCTCTATGTTACTGAGTGTGAGCCTGAACTCCTTCCTGCTGTTCTGAAGCTTCTCAAGTGCTGGGACTACAGGCATGTGACATCAGGCCAGAGGCCCTGGATTCAGTAGACTCAATCTCTTTTTTCGAGACAGGGTTTCTCTGTGTAGCCCTGGCTGTCCTGGAACTCACTTTGTAGACCAGGCCAGCCTCGAACTCAGAAATTCGCCTGCCTCTGCCTCCTGAGTTCTGGGATTAAAGGTGTGCACCACCATGCCCGGCTAATCTCTAACATTTTGTACAAAGGTTTTATTTTTTATAATATGCATGTGTGTGTCTGTGTGCACCCAGAGGCCAGCTGAGGAAGCTGGAGCTACAGGCTTGTTACAAGTTGCTTAATGTAGGTGCTGGGGACAGAACTCAAATTCTGGAGGCACAGAAATTACTTTTAATTTCGAGCCATTTCTCCAGCATAATGGTTCTTTTAAAATGCATGTTTAAAGTAATTTTTAAAATCGTTATTTGCCCTCCCCACTCCTCCCAGATCTATCCCCCATCCCTGCCCTGTTTTATACAATGTCTGCTCTGGCCAGGCATGACAGCACAAGCCTTTAACCCCAGCAATTAGGAGGTAGAGGCAGGTGAATTTCTTAGTTTGGGTTAGCCTGGTCTATTTAATGAGCTCCAGGCCACACAAGATCCCGTATCATAAAATAAAATACTGACGATGATGATGATGATAGATCTGCAAAGATCTAGAGAAAGGAGAAAATTCCAGGCAGAGAGAGCTAGCAGGTGGTATGTGCTAAGATGGAGACAAGCTCACATGAAGCTTAACAGAAAGGCCATGTCCTACAGGAAGGCAGGGATGAAGGCTACATACCAATTAGGAGATTGTTGCTAAAATTCCGACGAAGATGGTGGTGGCCAGGCTGGGGAGAAAATGGGTTTCGGGGAGGGGGTGGGGCGCTGAGAAGGGAGGCAGGCTAATACTTGAAGGCACAGACAGGCTCAATATGTGACCTGCTGGATCCCAGAAAAAGATCTCCCCTGTGGCTAATCTTACCACAACCAACCTAAGCCTCTCCCTCCTGCTCCTCAGGTATGGCTCCCATGGTGCATTCTACCGTTATAAGAATAGCATGGGCAAGAGCCTCCCACTCTTTTATATCTACGACTCCTATCTGACATCCCCTGAGGCCTGGGCCCACCTCCTGACACAAAATGGGCCTCACTCTATCCGCAACACTCCCTATGATGGGGTCTTCATAGCTCTGCTCGTGGAGGAGAGCCACACCCACGACATCCTCGCGGCAGGATTCGACGGAATGTACACCTACTTTGCCTCCAATGGCTTCTCCTTTGGCTCTTCCCATCAGAACTGGAAAGCTGTGAAGAACTTCTGTGATACCAACAACCTGATGTTCATCCCTAGCGTGGGGCCTGGGTACATTGATACCAGCATCCGGCCCTGGAACAACCACAATACTCGGAACCGGGTCAACGGCAAGTACTATGAGACAGCCCTGCAGGCGGCCCTGACAGTGAGGCCCGAGATAGTCTCTATCACCTCCTTCAATGAGTGGCACGAGGGCACACAAATTGAGAAAGCTGTCCCCAAGACGACGCCAACTCGCCTGTATCTGGACTACCTGCCTCACCAGCCCAGCCTTTATTTAGAGCTGACCCGCCGCTGGGCAGAGCACTTCATAAAGGAAAAGGAGCAATGGCTGATGTGAGGGACTCTCACCCCAACAAACCTCAACAGATCACCAAGCTGGTTCAGCTGAGGATATAGGCACTCGCTAGTCCCAAGTAGCAACTGGGAGCTTGTGGGTGGACCAGCTAGCTCATGCAGAACAGAGCCTGGCACCTGGACTGGCGGTGTTAGGAAGCAAGACATGATGAAGCGGGAGGGGGGCAAGTGGCTGCAATGGCTTAAGGAAGCTCCACGTCCCTCAGCTTTCAGCTGGGGCAGGTAGCTGTATGGTGGAGTTGTGCAAGCCGCTGTGCTTAGGAGGGTCTCAGGGTTCTAAGCTAGCATGCACCTTACTTCCTTTGGACAGCCGCCTTCCCACATCTTGCTGAACACAGGGAACCACGTTTGACTTCTAAGAGGACTTTAAGGTCCTTCCAGTAGACTCCCGTGGCCCATTATCAGGAACACTGAGCACCCATACTCATTATTAAGCACCTACTGTCTGTCAGGTGCTGGGGAATTTGAGCAAGGTTTCCTTCCCAAAGCTTACAGGATCCTGCTTTTGGCATAACTGTAGCTAGAACCTGGGCTGTTTTCACTCTTTGCAGCTACACCCAGGCCTGGGAGTTCAGCTATTTTTTTCCTCCAAGATGATACCTCTGTGACCCGGAGCCTTTCCCAGATAAACATCTAGCTGCAGAGGACTAGGTCACTCCTTTCAGCTGCCTAGGCCGGGGAGGCCACTCACTAGGGTCACTTTCAGTGCTACTGTGGTTTGTATTAAGTATGATATGGTGTGTGCCAGCACACACTCACTCCCCTTCAGCCCTCCTATGTGCTGACCACTAGGTCAGTCTGGGACAAATCAGCGTATGGCTAGGCTGGCTGGCTTTAGCACAGTGGAGATGGATCTGCTTATAAGACTAGTTTACATAAGATTTTTAGGGAGTTCACGAGCCAGTGCTTACTCACAAATCAGCTAATGCTACCTGCAAGGATCCTTGGTAAAGTAAAACCTGATGAATATTTTCAGCAAGATTCCTGAAAAGAAAATGTTCACTGGACCCTACCGGACTGGGTTACAGGCTAAAGCTGAGCCATTAAGTTTGGAAAATGGCTGCAGATGGAGGATGGGGTGAAATACTGGTCACTGCAAGGACAACCAGCCCAGTCCCCGACACTAAACCCCTGAGACAGATCGGCTGGGCTGACCACCCAGCTTGCAGCTTAGCGGAAAGGGCTGGATTTAACCCGTGGTAACTGTATCCCATGCATATATACTGTGGCTATAGCAAGGCAGCAGGAAGGAGCAGGCATCCTCAGATTTTCTGGATGCTTCTCTACATCAACAGCCATAATGCACACATATATCTTGACTGAGAAATCCTACTCTAAGGAAATAATTCAAAAGAAAAATAAACCATTTACAACTGTTTATAGAAGCAATATTTAATAACAAAATACAGTTCAAATACCCCAAAATAATTATGTAAATACTTGGTATACACATGAACAAGGATAAAAGGCTTCTGCATTAACAATGAAGCTAAATAAATTACACATAGAACTATACCAATAAATTAGAAAGTCACTGGCTGTAAAAAGTCAAGATTTTATTTTTTAATATTTCACTTGGGACTCCTAGAATAATTCCCCCAATAACCACTCCCCTGTACCCAGAAAGCTTTGCCCTTGGCTCCAAGACTTTGCTGCATTGGTCCTAAGACTTCTAGACTGCATTAGTGCTTCTGGCTGGTTTGACATCAAATGTCACTGTTCCCCAGAAAGCAGCTCTTAATGCATTCTAATTCTGTACTCAAGTTACTTAAAGGGGGTGGGAGTGAGAGGGGGCACTTAAAATAATAAGGCCACTCTAAGAATGTTCTTCCCTCCATTTAATTCTTGGTTGACAAATGAATCTACAGAGTAAATAAATATAACCTTCCCCTGGGGGCAAGGCTCACCCTGCAGCTTCTGGCTGGCCTACAGGATTCACAGCCAAGGATGCTGCCTAAAAAGCTAGGCTATAGATGTAGGAACCTCAGCCAATGAGGCTTTGCCATCCAGTAGCAGACACATAGTATCCAGCATGGTCCTTGGGTCCCCCCAAGTTTCATGAACAGGACCCCTGTGAAGGGAGCAGCCCATATTTCTGCTGGAGGACCGCTGTAGTGTTTTCCAGGGCACTGAGGAAGATAGAAGGTAGTTAAGAGTTTGACTTCTCAGGAGCCCACCAAAGTCTGAGTAGCCTAATTCTAATTAGTGTCCACGGCTTAACAAACTTAATGAATCCTAAAAAGCCAGCCACACCATCAAATTTAGTCCCAGCCCACTTACCACCTCTCTGTGGCAGCCCTTAGTGGTCCCAACCAATGCAAAATGGTAATGAAGATATGCGCTTTTTTGGTTAAGTTTTTGTTATTATTTCTGCTTTCAAGACAGGTTTTCTCTGTGTAGCCCTGGCTGTCCTGGAACTGCTTTGTAGACCAGGCTGGCCTTGAACTCACAAGAGATCTATCTGCCTGCCTCTGTTTCTTAGTGCTGAGATTAAAGGCGTGTGTTAACGCCACCTGGAGAAAACCTGTACTTTAAAGTTTCTCTTTTCTCCAGCCTCCCTCACATTTCCCAGTGGCACAGGAAAGGTACTTACCAGCCTGGGCGAATGATGCCAAACTTTCCAGGCACAGATAAGTCAACCACAGTAGAGCCAAGGCGACACTCAGGGCTCTGACTATCGCCAATTGGCCCCCCATCAATGACAAGGGACAGATGAGGCCAGAGGTCTTGGAACTCCTAAGAAGGAAGGTCAGAGCACAGCTGTGTTATCATCCTGAGTACACAGCTCACATTTAAATGGAAGTATCTTCATTTAAGCAGAGGAGAAACCTGTTTTTAGTAAGGTCAGCTAAGTCAAGGGCACAATTAACAACCGGGATCTGTTATGTACCAAGTCTGAAGCCCCCCCTTAGGTATGCACTCCTTAAAGAAAACCTTAATGTAATAAAAGGAATTCCAAGTACTGCAGGGATGGGGGAGGCTTAGGTCCAAAAAGTGGCATGCTGGGTATGAGCCAGTCTTTCCGTATCTGTGTGATGCATATAAATTACTTCATTCAGGCCACTAAAGCAAAGCTCTAGCAGCCTGATCCTAGATCCCAGTGGAAGTTAAGAACTGTACAAACGGGCTGGTGAGATGGCTCAGTGGGTAAGAGCACCCGACTGTTCTTCCGAAGGTCCAGAGTTCAAATCCCAGCAACCACATGATGGCTTATAACCATCCCTAACAAGATCTGACGCCCTCTTCTGGAGTGTCTGAAGACAGCTACAGTGTACTTACATATAAAAAAAAAAAAAGAACTGTACAAACACATGCCACCAGCACTCAGCCCCTAGGCTACAGGGTGTACCATTAACAGAGCTAGATTCCTTCTGCCCCAGTAAAGAGTCTTCAATGCAGTTAGGCAGGGTCTTGGCAACAGGGAAGTTAAAAAATACTAGCTATAAATCAAACAATGACTGTGCTGGTCTAGGGCTGTTGACAACGTAAAATCTTATTCCTCCTCTGGGAAGATTCCCACCCGCGTTCACAATGTACAGCTCCCAAGAACAAATAAAGCAGATACTGCATTTCCGATGCCCCCAGGTCTGGCATAGAAAACTCCATCACTTTGCTGCTCCTAATGTAAGTGCTGGAAGAACAGAGCAAAGTTCCTTTGCCTGTTCATTTGTCCTAAACCACACAGCCAACACAGGATTACAATGATCTTATCTCAGGCCTATCTGGCAGGCAAAAATAAAATAAGGTCAGAAGTCAAAAATTAGGTGAGGCCAGGCGTGCTGGTACAGATGCAACACTGGGGAGGCCCGAGGATCCTGACTGTGAGTTCCAGGTCAGCCTGGGATACAGAGTAGATCCTGTCCCAAACAGAAACATGCCCCCTCCTAAAAGAAAGAATTCAGAGAGAACTGGCAAGAAGTTAGGACTGTCATTTAACGGCCATGTGACAGAACAGTGAACTACTGTTTCAAAGCTTGTCTCAGCACTGTTGTCTCAGCACTGTTGTCAAGTCTCTTTCTTCACAAAGCTCTCTGTATTTCCTATAATCTGTTCTTTTTTCTTTGAGACAGGGTCTCTCTATGAAGTCTAGGAACTCAGTCTGTAAACTCGGAGGGCCTGGAACTCCACAACTGGACTGCTTCTGTCTCCTGAGTGCTGGATTAAAGATGCTCACCACCACCCCAGCACCTTTTCTATTATCATAGACACAAAACCCACACCTGCTCTCCTGTGGCCTATCAAGATAAAAGGATTCCAACACTTTCTAAAGAAAATAAGTAAAGCTTCTGAGGGCAGAGAGATGGCTCGAAGTCAAGAGCACTTACTGCTCTTGTAGAGGACCAAGGTTCAATTCCCAGCACCTACACAGCAGCTCATAACTGGCTACAACTCCATGGTGGTGAGATCTGACACCATCACCCAGACATACATGCAAGCAAAACACCAATGTACATAAAATGTAAATAAATCATTAAAAAAAGTAAGTGTCCCTAAATAACTCAGACTTAAGATTTTCTTACCCTAGCCTCTTTGGCCTGCCCCCTCCCAAGATTCATTCAGAAGCCCCCCTCTAACCAACACCAAATGGGTAACCTTTTCACCTATGCACCAAAGGCCCAAATTTCTGCCAGGCAATCCCGTTGCAGTGTCAGCCTTGTTGGCTTTGAGGAAAACAGCAGTTTAACCTGCTGGGGCCAATTCTCACCTCAACACTCAGAGAACTGGCCTGGGAGCTGAGGTTGGCACTAGTGAGTGCAAGTGGTCCCCCAAACATCTGGGCCAAGTCCAGCATGAAGGCATGGTCAGGAATCCGGATGCCAACAAGCTGGGAAGCAAGAAGAAGAGAGAACATGAGGAAGGCATCGAGGGCTTGCAGGAGTCTGATTGAGATCGCAGGAAAAGGAAAACCGACTCACACGAGTAAAGGGGTTCAGGTCTTTGTTGAGCCCCTCGGAGCGTTCCATCACCAGGGTCACAGGGCCTGGGAACAGGTCTTCCAGGAGCTCCCTGGGTACTCTCACCTGACAGTACCTGCAGGCAAAGGAGCACAAATCCACTCCAAATCACCCTGACGGACCTTTCCTGGGGACTAAAGGCGGATGCTGGAGAGGGGGTCCCCTTCGCGTGTATAATAAACGACATCTACCCGACTCTCTACTCCCTCTTCCTCGGAGCTCTGGCAGAAGACAGACTCCGCAGAGGACCCCGGGCTCTTAAGTCTACCCGCCTGTCTTGGGGGACAAAACCACAGCGCCGCCACCCGTGGATACAATCTCCCACAGTCTTATCATCTGGAAGGCGTTCCTCCCCTCGGTCCATCACCGGGAGAATAGTGCCAGGCTCGCCTAACTCGGCGTCTCCGACCCACTCACTGTCTAGAGCGGATCCTGGCGAGCCTTGAGCGCTCCCGACCAAGCTCCAGTTCCGGATTCCTCGTCCGGGAGCCGGGCACAGCCCCTCCCGCGCTCGGCGGGCGCCGCGGTCTCCCGAGGCTGTCACCGGAAACCCCTCCCGCGGGGCCGCCCCCAGCGGGGCCGGCTCGGGGCCGCCTCACCTGTAGACGTCGGCCACGCGGCCCAGGCACACGGCCAGCGGCTTGGCCTCGCTGCGGCCTTTGAGGCGGTACACGCAGCTCAGGGCCGCCGAGCTGCTCGCCGAGCAGGCCAGGCCGTAGAGCGTGTCGGTCGGGACCGCCACCACGGCGCCGGCGCGCAGCTCGGCCACGGCGGCCCGCAGCGCCTCGGTCCAGCCGGAGCGCTCGGGGCTCGCGGCCTCCGCGGCCTCGCTCTCCGGAAGCCGCAGCAGCCGGGTCCCCGGCAGCGCCGGAGCGGGCTCCGGAGGGCGTAGGAGGCGGCAGCCGCGGCCAGAGCTCGCCGGCCCGTCGCTCAGCCCCATGCCGGCCGCCACGGCGGCCCTCAGCCCAGCGCACGGACGCGCAGTAGACATCCGTGGCGAGCCGCTTCCGGGAGGAAGTGACGCACGGACGCAACTTCCGGCTCGCGAGGCTCGGCCCCGCCTCCGCTCCGGGCAACTTAAAGGGACCGCGACCCCCAGGCGACTTGAAGGAGAACGGTGGGGACGGGGCGGGGCTCGGCGTCGCGGACTGGTCGCGCGGCGCGGGGGGGCGGACTGCGGAGGGGTGGTGGGCGGGTGGCACGGGCGGCGATGGAGTGGGGTCCCGGCGCCGGCTGGTCACGGGGGTGAGAGCGGGCCGGCGGGGCGGGGGGTTGGGGCCGCGACCTCGCGCCGCCCAGCCCTGACGCCGGGCCCTGACGCCGTCTCTCTCCCGGGTAGGGAGGCTGCCGGCGTGGACCGTGGGAAGGCGGGGTTGGGGCTCGGCGGGAGGCCACCCCCGCAGCCGCCCCGAGATGAACGCGCCCAGCAACTGCTGGACGCCGTGGAGCAGCGGCAGCGGCAGCTCCTGGACACCATCGCCGCCTGTGAGGAGATGCTGCGGCAGCTGGGCCGCCGGCGCCCAGAACCGGCTGGTGGCGGGGTCAGTGCCCGGTGCCCTCTCCGGGCTGGACCTGGGGAGGTGGGCGCTCCCCACTCACTGCACTGGCCAAGCTCGCGCTCCCCACCCCCTAACCCCGCCCCAAAGGAGGCAGGTGGAAGAGCATCCCCAACGCTTAACTTCCTTTGATCTGAGCCAGGTTTTGAAAAAGTATGGTACTGTCAAGATGCCAAGTGGCCTTATTCTTGTGGGGCCTAACTTAAGGCCTTTCCTCCGGGCTCATTTTTTTTTTTTTTCCCCTTTTCTGTTCCAACTAGAACGGTTCAGCCAAGTCTGGAGCGCCGCCCCAGCCATCTGTATCGGCCAGAGGTGGCCTTCCGAAGGATGCTGGCGACGGAGCCGCGGAGTCTTGATCATACCCTAGCCGGGCACCCTGACTTCTGTCCCTTTCCAGGGCCGGTGACTGGACTGTGACCAACTCCCTTCACTAAAAGGGGCCAGTCTTCACGGGCAGTTGCTGGCACTTGGCCCTCAGCCTGGGATGGCAACTCTACTAGCCGCTGGGTTCACTCCCACGTCGTCCTGGCTGAAGGCAGTACTGTGCTTTGAAATGTAGCCAACGGAACATCCAGTCTTGAGTACTCGGATTCGGGAAGCCAGCAGTGCTGGCCAGAGTGGTCTGGCCTGCTTTGGGGGTTCCAGGTGGTATTACATGTTCATTTCATGTTTTGGGGGCTCAGCCCCACAAAACACTTGAGCAGAGTCTTGATTAAAAGGAAATCTGCAGATCCCGGTGACTGACCTTTCTTTTCTGTCCCTCCAAGACTTGATGGCTGGGAGTGGGAAAGAGAGTGTCACCCAGGGACAAGGATGGGAAGTAATGCCACAGGTACTACCAGATTTAAATAAGCATTTAATTAAGATTTCATTAGTATTTAATATTGCTTTTTCAACTCCAAAAAGTTAAATTTTCACTTCATAGCAGATATTTTAAAGTACAATATTAAGTTTATACAAAATGAGCAATTAAGCAAACACTATTATTTCACATTCTTCAAAAATACAAATTCGTATTTATTCTTTGTGGGGGTTGGAGGTTTCTTCCTTTGGAAGTACTGAACCTGTAACGTTTTCATATCGCTCAGTGGAAGTCCGTTGTTCCCATGTTTTACATTTAAAATAAACTTGATACTTTTACATAATTCAAATAAAACTATTTGGGACTTGTCACCAAGACCACTGGCCAATGATTAGTTTGTGTTAGAAAAGAGTTTGTGGCCTTTTCTGGCTAGATCTGAGCCAGACAACCAGAAAAGCCTGTTTTCCAGTCACCTTCCCCAAACTGCGATAGGGAATTTGCAGGAAAGGGGAATAGATGCCTGGAACTCCAACCTCAGTGACATCTTCTCCAGAGCACAACCAAAGATGCAGGCTGTTGACTCAGACAGCCCTTGGGAAGCCTGACAACACCCGAGGCAAGGGCGGGCAAGCCCCTGACTTGGCACCTTGAGGGACGTGGGGATACTGCAATAAACACCCTAGATTTTGGTGGAAAAAACTTTTATGAAAACATTACCTGTAAAAAAAAAAAAAAAAAAAAAGTAGAAATTGCATTGAATTGAGAAAGTGACATGACATTATCATCTATTTTTGTCCCAGTAGGCCACCACCAAGGAGCAGTGTATGGTTTTTACATACCAGTTCTAGGAAAAGGTTGTTCTGTAATATACCTTGACAGATCCAATTAAATTTGCATTTTCAATGCAGACTGAGAAGTCCTCAAGCCTCCAGAACAGAGAGATGCCCAGGCTAATGACCAACCTCCCCAAGAGCAGGGGCATAAGAAACAAGACCCAAGAACATGCAAGAAACAGAGCAGGCAGACCAATCAGAAATATGGTGATCCAGTTTTATGGCTCGTCCCCTTCTGCCTCAGAGAAGAGATGGACAGTTTCCCATCTATGTCACAGCACAACCACTTGTAAACTTCGTCTGTGAAAATCTTGCCTTGGCTGGAGTATATTTAAAATGCCTCTACAGTTGGGAATTTAAGTGGGAGCCAGTAAGGGGGGTCATTAACGGCTTCGTAAATGGATTTGATGAAGCATAGAAGTCATTCTGCTTTTGAGCCAACAGAGGTGGTGCAGAGAGCCTTCCAACATATTTCTGATTGGGGCTGTGAAAAAAAAGCTGTAAAATTCGCAGCAGTAGTGCAGTTCAACAGTCTCAGTGATACTGGAGATGCTTTCCCTTCAATGGATGTGATTACAAAGATGAAAGTCTAAAGGTGCCAGGTTTCTACCTAGGAACAACTGACCCTTCCTTTCAGGAATCATTTTGTCCTGGGGAAGAGGGGAAAGAGAGCAGGGGACGGAGTAGTTGAAAAGGGGCCTCAACAGTAAAACAGCTGCAGCAGTTCCTCGGAGGGCCTGAGGGGGGCGCCCCGGACACACGGGAAGGCTTGCATAGATTGAGCAGCTGCTGAGATGCTAATAGTGGTTCCCTGTGGCCACCAGCTTCAGCATAGGCCAGGCCAGGGCCACATGGGATAGCGACTGTCAAGCTACACATATATTGCACCCAAGTAAGTGCTCTTCTTTTTACACCTCAACTTAACTTTTATTCTGAGCAAAAAAATAAAACTTTGGGGAAGGTATATATATGTAAATATACATACACAACAAAAATTGCAGCAATTGGGTTAAAGATAAAGTAACCTAAAGTGCTTTTTATTTTATTATTTCTTTAAAATATCAATATGAGGTTCTGCAAATTTGTCCCTCTGGACACATTCAGCATCATACAAAGCCTCAGGAAAACCTCAGGCACCGCCATTACCCCATCAGCCCACTGCCTTGACCCGGATAACCACCTTTTCCCATCTACTGACTCTGAAAGGGAAGTCCCTAGGGGGCTCTCCACACCCCAAACTTCTCCTTGGCACTGTACCATCATCTTATGACCCAAAGGCAATAGAGGACAGTGGTTCTCAAGGACAGAGCTCTCTTCCCTCAGCCTTACCCTCCTGCCTTGGAAGGACCACATTTATAAGGCAATTGGGTGGGACCAAGATTACCTGACCACCCCCTAGGTCCACCAGCCCTGCTGCCGACTAGTCTCTTGGAAGAAGTCTTGTCTACAGGATGACAGTGGTGATGGCTGTCGTGGATGGAAAGGCTTACATCCACCTGCCAGAATTCCCTCTTCTCGGCCTTACCCTAAGGTCATTCCCTGGAGAAGCCACTGCATGAAGGGTTTAACCAGGACGCTCCCACTTCTCCAAGGTCCTTGGCGTTAGAGGCTGGGCTTGTGGAAAGCTGGGGGAAGGACCACTGGTACAGCATGGCCAAAGTGTCTGTCTACCCTGTTTCATACACTGGCTCTCCACAACCACCGACTGCAAGCAGAGCCCTCACTTTCCAAAAGCTCTTTGGCTCTGAGAGTCTCTTATGTTCTAAAATCACTTAGCTCCTTCACCTAGAAACACTTCAGCCTCAACACTGCTCAGATGTTTCTTCACCACCCCAACTGTGGAGGGTGAAAAGCCAATAACCTAGGAATGGACCATTAAGAGCACAGCCCTAGCTAACCAAGAAGCCATATTTAAACCATTAAAACCTTCCATACATGCTCCCAGGTCGTCATAGGCAGCGTGAGTGGGAGGGCCATTACTACCCCTTGATACAAGCTCACTTTGGAATCCCATTCGCTGCTCTCCTCAGAGAAGAGAAATGAGTGAGGGCCCGAGTGCAAAGCTTCCTGTGAGAACAAGTCCTAGAGACAGCAGAGGACAATCTACACTCAAGCAGCTGGTCCCCAGAAGGACTAACCACGGTTAGACAGAGGGCTCCTCCCACCTTGCAGATTCCTGCCTGCGAGGTCTATGGTTGTCCAAATCCATCAACCTTTTTTGGGTGTGTGTGGGGTGTGGGGGTGTTGAACATCAGAAATTCATACTCCTGGTCCAATCCTGGAAGTGGACAGCTGCTTGTATCTGTGCCATTTCTCAACACTGCTGCCATGACCCTCTTGGCCAATTGTCCCTAAATATCTTGCCTAAAGACAAGGGTCACCATCCTAGCTGGCTCTGAGGAAAGGCCCAGTCTGCAGGAAGGCAACCTACACTCTCTGGTTGTCCTGGTTGGGCACCAGACCCTGCTCTTTGCTGGAGGCAGTTCCACACCCAGCTACCTTCTGACCTTGCCAAGCCCTAATGGCTACAGTAAATAGCTGAAGGACAGCCACACCCCCATTCTCCTATAGATTGTACTTATGTTTGAAGAGGCAATAACCAGGAGCCAAAGGCAAGAAGATGGGTATAATTCTATACACTAATAAAAAAAAAAATTCCTGTAACACAACTCAACAAAACATTCCAAATGAGGTAAACTGACTGCAAGCTTCAGGCTTTTTGGTGGAAGGGGAATTTTTTTGTTTGTTTGTTTTACCCTGAGTAGAATATCATCATTTTAGGTTTTTATTCCTTTTCGTTTATAGATCACATCCTCCTTTGCACTGTATGCAAATCTAAGAGACATGAGACATGCAGATGGGAGAGGATAACCAAAAGCCTGGCTAGAACTGGGTACCAGAATGCCCGCCGACCACCTGCTGCCTCACCATCTAACTCCCTTAGCTCTGCACCTTCTCTGGAAGAGTAGCCCTTCCGCTCTGAGGAAACGAACATCATCAAAGGCAGGAAGACCCTGGCATCCACTGGCCAGAAGCTTCTCGTTCACTTTAGGATAAAACAGGGTTGCTTCCTTAGGGGGGATGAACTCCAAGCCTCAAGCACCGACAAGCACGGAGAGATGGACAGAGCCTAGAAGGCAAGACCGCGGCTGTGCTAGATAGCTCTAGGGCCTAGCACATTATCAACAGAGCTGTCAACAACTGCCTCTGGGCCCTGCAGAACCACATCTTTCCTCTGGCCAGGAGGCCTGTGGCTGCCCGCTAGGACTGAGCAGGACACAGGGCAGGCCCCTCTGCATCTACCCCAAGCTCCACAGAAAACAAGTGCCGACAACAAAGCAACTCACCCTGTCTAACTCACGCTCTCGCCTGCCCTAGCCACTACCGGCTTTCACAGAGCGGTGGCCTGGCCCTCCAGGTGCTGCCTCAGATTAAACAGACACAGAAGAGGAGCCTCACCTGGCACAGTGACCTCTCCTGCCCAATCCACAGTGACCCCAGTGCAAATGATGGGCAGTGCCAAAGTGATGGAAACCACACCCTTTCATTTAGAACTTTTATGCATACACGTAACCTTAATTTCCAAGTTCACATAACAATAAGCAAAAGTGACACACAGTGCAGCCAGACAGTTCACTTATAACTTAGCCTTTTTTTTTCTTTTTTTTTTTCTTTTTTTTTGTTTTTTCCTCCAAAGATCAGTTCCTTAAAATGGATGTTCCTGGGATATGAGTAAAGAAAATACGTCTGAAAGGTGAGCTTTCAGATGGCAGATTTCTTCATCCTTCCAATTTCTGACCCCATGATGACAGCATCACACCCGGTCCTTCCTGCTCACCCTGTTCCTGGAGGGGTGTGCGCACAGGCCCTTCCCATGGAGAAGCTGCTGGCCAGGCTCTTTCCTCTACCCCTGCAGTAGTGCTTCACTGTGAACCGGATTGGACGGCGTGTCCAGGCTCTGGAGGGACAGGAACTCTCACACATCCATGGCACTTAACATTTTGGAGGGTCTGAGGAGCCTCAGCCTGTCTGCTGTGCTCCCAGGAAGAGGGTCCAGCGGAGGAGGGTGGGTGGGGGGCAGGGATGAGGGAGAAGTCTAGGGTGGCAGCTGCAGGCTGGGCCCATCAGGAGGCTGGGGGTTCGGCTCTGGAGGGGGTGGGGAAGAACATCCCTTTCTCCGGCCGGCCGCCCGCTCCTTCGCAGAGTCCCGGCACGCGCACTGACACTGACAGGCCTCCTCTTGTTTGATGATGATCACAGGAACACTGAGGCCAATCTGCTGAACAGAGCTCCCTGTGAGAGAGGCAAGAGAGACTGCTCTTCAAGTGGCCAGGAACAGGCGTGAGGGGCAGGGGAGTAAGGACTGGGGGACCCGACTGCTGGGAGGGAGGCAGGCGAGACAGGCAGGAGAGGTGCCATGCATTGGCGTTTGCTATGCTTTAAACTGGTCCGGGTTCTTTCTCAGGGAAAAAGCCTGTGCAGATTCTCCTATCCACGATGATGCTTCCTTCTTAGAAGAGCCACCCACATAATCTAGATGCCCCCTGTTCCTCTGTGCCACAGCCACAGCAGACATCACCCGACTCCTCTTCATACTCTGGTCTCTCCCTCCCGCATCTTTCAAGGACCAGCTGGTTCCCTGCTCTGTTCCTGCCCCAGGTGGTGGCCCCTGCGGGCTGTGCTAGTGACTAACCACTGGAGGCAGTACTGAGCACCAGGCACAGGCACACAGCATTGCTGCTTACATTCCATACCCTCTCCACACAGCACAGGACCTGCTCCGACCCCAGCTCCTGAGGTCAGTGCGCTTCTCTATGTGGCTCATGTTTGACGTGTGGGAGATGTCGAGTGATCTCTCCACCCAGCCAGGCACGTGGGCCCATTCGTATCCATTCTCATGGATTTCACCCCCACGTGTGTCATGCACACATACGCTCTGTCCTCAGCCAGGTTCTGTGTACAACAGAGCTGAAGGCTACTAAGAGGACACAGGGTGAGATGAGGTAGTCAAAGGGCTTCCTACAGGTTCATTTATGGCCTTTGGGAGGCAAGTAATCTCTCTGAGCCCCTGTTGTTTTCCAAGACAAGGTTTCTCTGTGTAGCCCTGGTTGTCCAGGAAATCACTCTGTAGATCAGGCTGGCCTCAAACTTACAGAGATCTGCCTTCCTCTGCCTCCTGAGTGCACACGGCACCACTGCCCAGCCCCCCTTAATTATTTCAGTTCGACTGCCACTGCATAGTGACCTAGGCAGTCCAGGCTAACCTGGAACTCGAGAGCTAAGTTCTCTCAATGATCCTGGCCTTAGCCCCACAGTGCTGGCAGCGCAGGCATGCACCACCACACCTGGTTCCAGGTCTAATACATAAAAAGAAAAAGTTTCCAGTGAAACTTTTCTGGCTGGGGCTACAGCTCGGTGGGGGAGAGCTTGTGTGAGTTTCTGGGTTCAGTCCTCAGTACCAGTAAAAAAGCAAAGGAGGACTGAGATGGAGCGGAGTCCCCTGCAGCTCTGTTTCTGACCCAGCTGCTGCTGCTGCTTCCTGTAATTAGACAGGAGCCCCGAGAGTCACTGGCCTCCTAGGCTAACTGTGATTTAACTCCCCCTGGATCTGCTTACAAGCTCTATCTGAGAGGAAACCCTTGGACTACATAAAGGCTGGAGCCCACGTTTTTACCAGCAGCACGCTGGCTTCTGGTCACCATGAGAACATGGGCTACTCAGTGAACTACAGAATGTCAACTTAAAAAATTAACAAGTGAAGCAAGGTCAGAGAGGTCAGGTCAGAGAACTTCCTTACGCGGATTCCATACCTGTGCTACTGGCCACTGGTACAGCAGTGGTGAAGTACACCTGCTCCACTTTCGATGCTTGCTGCTGAGGGAAACACAACAAAATCACATCAATGGCCAATCTAATAGGGCAACCATCTCAGGCTCCAAAGCCCCAGCTGTAGTGCTCACCCAAAAGACAGAACCCTCAGTGTCCCGGCTTCTTGTTTGTGCGCTGACTGATGAGCTCACTGGCCTGTCTGACGTCATTATTGCTAGCTTTGTCCCCGTTACTTCTCTCCTCCCAGGTGCTGCTTAATCCACTGGACTCTGTGTGTCCAGAGACCCCTTCAAGGTGCTTTTCCCAAATGACGGCCTTCTCAGAGAGAGGTCTGGGCTGGTTTTGTCCGCCCCAATTCTCCTGTGAAAGCAATAATGTTCCTTCTGCCCCCTCCCCAGGGTCTACAGTGCTCACCCAGGGCAGCCTAAGTATCCATCATAAGCACATCATAAGATATCCATCATGAGCACACAGAACTCCAAGGCTCAGGACAGTCCCACTGCGGGTCTTGGGACTTGGCTAAACGAGATTCATGTCCAGTGATTTGGACTTTGTCATTCGTTTTTGTTCTGTCTTTTGAGACAAGTTCTCACTATGTAACCCAGGCTGGCCATGAACTTCTGATACACTTGCCTCTACCTCCCAACCTGAGATCATAGCCAAGTGATTTAACTTATTAGAACCACGGTTCCCTATAAAAGCTGGGGTAATGACGGAAGAGCCTCTCAAGGACCCTGAAGATGAACGAGCTGGTGCAGAACACTCAGCCTAGAGCAGCCAGGAGATAGCAGCCTCTGTATTGTTAACATCAAGACCATAAACTGTGCACAGGAACGCAGTACTCATGAGGCTAGAAGCTCTAGGCCAGCCTTAGCTACATAGTGAGTAAGAGATCAGACCTAATGCAAGATACCCTCATCTCAAAAAATGGAACAAACCACAAAAACACAAAACAAACCCAAAACCAAACAACAACAAAAATTCCAAACAAACAAACAAACCTGTATTAGAATTCTACTTTACTTCCTATTATATTGAAGGGTTTCTAGGGGTTGGAGAGATGGCTCAGCACTTAGCATTGGTTGTTCAGAGGACCAGAGGACCAGAGTTCAATTCCCAGCATCTACATGGCAGCCTCTATCTCTAGTTCCTGGGGACCTAATGCCATCTGCTGGCCTGCACACATGTGGTACACAGACATATATATGCAAGCAAAACACCCATTCACATAAAAAATTTCTGTATTCTTCAAGTCTTGTCTTAAAGGGGCATCCTTTTTTGTTTGTTTGTTTTTGAGACAGGGTTTCTCTGTGTAGCCCTGGCTGTCCCGGAACTCACTCTGTAGACCAGGCTGGCCTTGAACTCACAGAGATCCGCCTGCCTCTGCCTCCCAAGAACTGAGATTAAAGTTGTACACCATCTCCTGTCTCTAGATGACCTCCCTCCCTCCCTCCCTTGCATCCTTGCCCCTCCCTCCCTTTCTTCCTTCCTCTCCCTCTCCCTCTCTCCTATTTAAAGCACAACAAAATATGCTGGGTGAGTCTAGGGAGAATTCTGATTTCTGACTACGATACAGAAAGAACCATAAAATGAACTGATGCAAGGCTGCAGAGTATAGCTCAGTAGTAGAGCAGCTGCATTGGCTTAGTCCCCAACACGGGGATAAAAAAGAAAGGATGGAGGGAGGTACCAGTGCTTGGTCCTCTCCCCCACTTTACTTCTGGGCAGAGGTGAACACATAGGATCTGGCTTTAGAGCCCAGGCTGGCCTTAAACATGCTTTTGCCCATACATCCTAAGCAAAGGAACTATAGGCATGAGGCCCAGATTTAAATATATGTAAATGATTCATATTTAAACATATGTAAATGATTCACATGGGAAAAGAAGAACATTTGCTTTAACAGCTCCCCAAGGGCAGATCCAGAAAAACAATAAAGACTCTTGGCGGCCAACTGGGACAGGATACTGGAAAGGCTATTCCAGTGACTCCAACCATCCAACAAGCAAACAAGCGGCCTCCAAAGGTGGCTGCCCAGCCATTTCCAAATAGCGGTTGCAGTTTGTTTAAAGCCAGGGCTCAGGGCCCACTTGATCTGTGTGGTCGGGCAAGCCTCTGAGGGGCTGGACTCTCCAGTGGAAGCACAGCTCTGAGGACAGCCTGCCCATTCAAACCTCAACTTTACATGATGGGCCAATCATCCTATTGTGGTTTCTGAGGGCACCAGGCTGGCACAGGGCGGACAGACATACAGACAACACATTCATATACAAAACTTAAAATAAATCTGAAAAGAAAAAAAAACATTAAAAAAAAAAGACAAGCAAGACAGTTTAGAAGAGCCAGGCCTTTTATCTCAGCACTCAGGAGGCGGAGGCAGAGGCAGGCAGTTATCTGGGAATTTAACACCAACCTGGTCTACAGAATGATTTCCAGGACAGCCAGGGCTGTGTAGCCTTATCTCAATAAACGAACAAACAAACAAATAAATAAAAGCTAGCAGGTACAGACAACTGCCACCAAGAGATGTCCCCAGAACTGTGCTCCACACATAAGATGGTGTGCCATGTTCCTCCTCTCAGAACCAATAAGCACCCTCTGAGAGGGCACAGGCTTAGGGAAGAGCCCCAGCGAAGGGCTTGGCTTGGCTTGGCTTTACTGCTGGCATTTTCTTTACCTGTTGGTAATATTAATATTTTAGTCTTCTTACTTGATGTGCATCTTAAAATAAATCATGCTTTTCACTTTTCTGTATCCTCCAGCATAAAATCTGGCAACTAGGCTCTCAAGACACAAGGACATGATGACCACGTTATTTCCAGAGTCATTAAGAACAAATTCTTAGAAAAGTACCCTAGGGGCCTGGACGTGCTCAGCACGCGTGGCAATGCGTGGGTCTGCTCCCTTGAAAGGAGAGTCCAACTTTCTGAGGTTATAAGGCAAATGTTCGTGATCTGCTAACGTTGATTTGAAACCAGTGCTCTCCTGGGACTCACGCTACCCTCGGGCCACAGGCTATGCAGGCCTGTGTGGCACTACATGATGTGATTAGCCTCAGAGTGAATATTCGACAGGTAAACTTTCAAGTTTTTTTTCTTTTTTTTGGTCTTTATCTTAGATGCATCCCCTCCCCTGGATCTGCAATACTTTACTGGGGAAAAATTGCTTCATGGATATGTGTTTCAAGGCAGACATGCTAGTCATTTCCCTTTTGAAATATAAAACTGAAGGCTGGGGATACACTCAGTGGTACAGCACTTGCCTCACATGTGTGAAGCCCTAGTTTCAATTCCCAGTACTGCTGGAAGGAAGGAAGGAAGGAAGGAAGGAAGGAAGGAAGGAAGGAAGGAAGGAAGGAGAAGAGAGAGGGGGATGGGAGGGAGGGGGAGGGAGGGAAGAAGGAAGAAAGGGAGGGAGAGAGAGAGGAGAGAGGGAGGGAGGGAGGGAGGAAGGGAGGAAGGAAGAGGGCCAGATGGACAGACAGACATGGTCCTCTGTATGCATGTCACTCCACTGGGTGTGCTTATGAGTAATACTTACAATTTGTTCTTGGTTTTGTGGTGAACTGGTGGCACCGTTCAATATCCACTGTAAGTTCTGTTCTCCCATGACTAGGCTGGACTGCAGGATTGCTGTGTTGGGAGTTGGGGTGATGGTTATGGTGGGATTATTAGTTAGGACAGAGTTGGCACCCAGGGGCAGAGTCTGGACCATAGCAGGCAGGGGCTCAGTAGTACTTTGTGGTGGGGCTGGTGCTGCCACGGCTGACGCCACTGTTGCTGCTGATGCAGGAGCCCCAGCAACAACAGAAAGTCCTGGTACGATGGTCTGGGGTGGCGCCTGGGGGTGCGGAAGAAACTCTTGATGATTAGCAGCAAACTGTGTGCTGTGGGGAACAGGCACTTCTGGAGGTTGTAAGAGAGCAGGGGGGCTGCCAAATGCAGCTGGCTGGGAACCAGGTCCTAGGGAGGGAGCGGGTGGAGGAGCGGACGGAGCTGCCGCTGGTAGTAGAGGCTGGGGTGGCTCGGCGATGCCGGGCTGCAGTACGAGTGGAAGAGACAAAGACGCTGAATTTCCTGCAGGCGGTGGGATATCACTGACAGACTCTGCATCACCGTTAAAACTGTCAATCAAGGCAGCTGTCAAGGAAAAGTAGAAACATGTATCCACGTCTCAGGGCTTAGAGGCACCACAGAGAAAGTCTTTACGGGCCAATCACATCACTGCTAGCTGGCCTGCTGAACACTTCACTGCCTGCCTCCTTGCCTTAGGTCCAAGGCTTAGTGCCAGGCTTCCTGATCATACACAGACAGGCACTAAGCAAACCCGACTAGAACAAAAGTGTCGTGTTTTTCTTCTGCAAAGGGCAGAGGTAAGCTCTGTTGGCGCGATTAGTCAGGAGACATCTGGCTGTGGAAAGCTACATCACACAGACGCTTCCATTCTAACAAGCGTTACCTACACATAGAAGGCAGCTCATTTGTGGCTCTCGTCCACTCGTGAACAAAGCAGCACACTACAAGGAGAAAACTGCCACAGCTCCTGCAGTTTTTCTAAAGCCAACAAGAGCCTGAAAAGGAGACCTTCCTTGAGCTTTACGGGGTTGGAAACGGGTGGACTGAAACGTGAAGCTCACCTGTCTGCAGAGGGTCGTCCTGAATCGCAGGGTCGTCAGAATTCTGGAACATTGATTCAAAAATGATTGCTGGTGAAATTGTGCTGAGGTCCTGGTCCTGTGTCTGACAGGGAGAGAGCTGTGAGATTTGCCATCCTGACAAAGTCCTCCCATGAAGAGCACACACAAGCAGGGGAACCAGAATGACCGTTTGATATGTTCCTGCCTCTAGCTTCTTTGTAGGTCTTAGAGACTGACCCAGCCTTCCACTCCAACCTACATCCCCAGTACTCTCTGTTTTTTGAGACAGGGTCTCATTAAATTGCTCAGGCTGGTGCTGAACTAGCTGATCCTACTGCCTTAGTCTTTGTGCATTGGGACCACAGGTGTGAGCTGTCATGGCTGGCATTTATCTCTGTCTCCTCCTTCTGCAAAGGAACGCCTTTCCCTGAAACTGAGACATGAAGAATCAGTGGCTCTGTCTAAAGTTCTCCTGGAATGCAGACATGTGCACAGAGATGCCGTTTTCACAATACAACAGCAGGGACAAGTAGCTGTGACAGGGACTACGGGCTCCACAAAGCTGAAATGTTTACTCTATGGCATTTAAGGAGGGTGGGCCTGGTGAGATGGCTCAGTGGTTAAGAGCACTGACTGCTCTTCAGGAGGTCATGAGTTCAAATCCCAGCAATCACATGGTGGTTCACAACCATCCATAATGAGAAACAAATAAAAAAACCTATGGGCCAGGATGAGTGGGGCCAGGATGAGTAGGGCCAGGATGAGCGGGGCCAGAGCGAGCCGGAGAAGGGAAGGGGGTTGGAGGGAAGAGTTGAAAAAAAAAAAGAGGAGGGGCTTTGGGAGTGGGAGGGGGTTTGGGAGTAGGGTGTACCCTGGATTGATGTGGTGCTATCAGTCATTATAACTCTAGTTCCAGGGAACTCAACACCCTCTTCTGGCCTCCATGGGCTATAGCCATGGAGCGTGCAAGCAAAACACTCATGTACACAAAAGTAAATATAAATCTTATAAATCCTGTTTAAAAGACCAAATCCTACAAATAAATGAGATTATAATCTGTACATTATTGCTGTAATTTGCGTCATGGAAACTCATGTTAATTAAGCCAAAGTGAACCCTTCTTTAAAGAGAATGAAACACATGTAGGCTTAATCCCCATAAAGCTTAGGTTGGTGAGGGTCAGAAAAGGCTGCCAAGAAAGGGCTAACACTGCCTGCTACCAGCTTCATAAAGGGGGGAGAGGCCTCCAAAGTGCTAAAATTAAAGGTGTGCTCCATCACTGTCTGGCTAAAATATTTTATGTGAACTGCAAATGATTGAAAGCAATCTATCCAGGCATGGTTGGCCCTTGCCTGTAATCACAGGATCCTGGAGGCTAAGGAGAGCAGGACTGTTAACGCTGGCCTGGGCTACAGAGTGAGATCCTGTCACAAAAGTGCAAACTTAAAAATAAGGGGGGGGGGGGAGAACGATTAGGGNAAAAAAAAAAAAAAAGAAGGGGGGGGGGGGGGAAGGCGGGAAGGAGGAAATCTGAGGGTGGCTCAATGGATGAAGGAGCTTGCCACCCAAGTTCGAAGACCAGAGTCTGAATATGCAGAAGACACAGAAAAGGCTGCAGAGCCTACGCAATGCTTCGAGCTTTTCACAGCCAGAGGGACAGGAAACAGAATCCCCAGCTCAGGGACCAGCAAGCCTAATGGAAACACAACAGAGACTCTGCCTTGAAGTAACACAGAAGGCGAGCATCAGCATCTCAGCCTGTGCTCTGACCTGCGTGTGCACAGTGGCACCACTTCTCTAAGACATCTCAGTGGTGAATCACAGAATGAGGGAGGGAGGAGGGGCATGCAGAGGGGGGAGGGAAATCGGGGCAGGGTGGGGGGATGGAACAAGAGTTCTGTATAAGAAGGGTTTTGTGGCTCTAGCCTGTAATTCCAGAACTCTGACAGGAGGCTCACTGTGAGTCTGATGCCAGCATGGACTGACTATAGAGCCAGATCCTATTTCAAAGAAGGTATTGTATAATAAATCAAGTTTTTCATTCTGTTCTTGTTTCCAGAGGACTGAATTCATTGTACACTCCAGCTGGCCACGATATAAATCAAGCTACACTTGTAGTAATCCTCCTGCCTCTGCTTCCCAAGAGTTGGGATTACAGGTGTGCACACAGGACTACCATGATTTTCTTAAACTGAGTGTTCCAAGAGAACAGGCAAATGGAAGCGTGTGACCCCAAGCATAAAGACCATGCAGGAGAGGTCATCTGTGTGTGCTGGTGCCACTGCCGGATGACTCACAGTATGTATGGTCCATGTCCCCCTGGGCATGGACAAAGCACCTCAAAAAAGGTTCCAAAACAGAGTGAGACAGAGGGAGACAGGGAGAGGAGGAACGAGGGAGGAAGGGCAGGCGCTGAAGCCCCTGGCTGCAGAAGTAATGGGAATGACTTTCCACAATAGAGGTGCAATAGAGGTGCGTGCAGGCTGAGCGCTGGGTCAGGGCAGGAAAAACAGCGGAGTTATCCAGGTCCAGACGAGCCTAGCAACCAGAAGGCCCAGCCTGGCAGATCCAGCCCCTTCTCAAAAGACTGGAGCAAATCAAGTTCATCCCTAGGACACATTTACACCGGCCCCTTACGACAATAATCTCATATAGATTTACCACTTGATAGTACCAAGTCCCCATTACTAAGAAACATCACATTGGTCCTATTGCCTTAAGGACTGTGTCTTTGCCTTGAAAGAATAAACTCTCCAAATCTGGGGTAACCACTGGGTGTCAGGAGCGTAACAGACAGACGAGGGGACAGGATCCTTCTTGACAAAGATGACAGGCTGGAAATGGCCTCACTCCTCACAAACTCCTTGTGGCTCTCATCTATCAGGTATCTTCCCTGGTGGTCTCAGAGCTCCCAAAATCTAAGTCTTATGTCCTGGTCTTGGCCAGCCTGGACTTCTCTGCCATGTAATACAGATAGCCCTGTGGAAAAAGGAGGCTGCTCATGGGACTCTGAGGTTCAATCCCCAGAACTCCAGTGTCCTCTGACTCCTAAGTGTGCACAGTGGTGTGCATTTGTACACACAAGTGCGCATGTGTGGAGTGAATACACATTAAAGGAATACTGTACCCAGAAGTCTTAGGTAACTCAGGGCATCCTAGACTTCTTGAGAGCAAGCTCTAGGACATTTGTTCGGTAATATGAATGACAATCATATGGAAAGTTTAATTTCTCTTTGCATTTGTCCTCGGATGAAGCTATCTCTGACTTAACCGATTCTGTTCTGCTGACTCACTGCTAAGTCTAACTGAAGAATTTTTCCACAGTGTTGCTTCTTTGCATAAATCGAACATGCAGCGGAGCCATGGATATGATGGAGATCAGAGGACAGCTCTGGGAAGGCATTCTCTGTAACTTTTACGGAGACTCCCGAGACTGTACTCGGCTCACCAGGCTTGAATGTGGAGCTCTTTACCCACTGAACTGTCTTGACAGCCCCTGGCTTTGAATTTATTTAATTTTCAGTTCTAAATGTCCCCGGTACTGTTTTTTTGTTGTTGTTGTTTTTGTTTTTTTTTTTTTGTAACGTAGTTCCTTTGTCATCTTTCTGCCTGTACCTCTCAAGTGCTAGGACTGTAGGTACTCACTTCTTTAATGCCCATGTATCAAACCTGGCTTACTTTATTTTATTTATTTATCTGAGAAGTTTTCACTTATGCAGTATAGGTTTACCACCAATTTCTGGCAATCCTCCTGCCTCATCCTCCCAAGTCCTGGGATTAGAAGCATATACCAGGATGCCTGGTTTCATTTTTTCTCAACCAAGATTTTCTATTTGTGGGGGCTGCAGAGATGGCTCAGTGGTTAAGAGCACTGACTGCTCTTCTGAAGGTTCTGAGTTCAAATCCCAGCAACCACATGGTGGCTCATAACCATCTGTAATAAGATCTGACACTGTCTTCTGGTGTGTCTGAAGACACCTACTGTGTACTTACATATAATAATAAATAAATCTTAAAAAGATTTTCTATTTGTGTAAATATATTCATTTATGTTCACGAGCAAATGTTAGCTATGAAATTGATCTCTCTGGGCTGAGGATTTAGCTCAGAGACAGATTATTTGCCTAGCATGCATCAGGCCCTAAGTTAAAGCCCCCAGTACTACAACACACTAGTGTGCATGCGTGAGTGTATACATGCACACACACACTCGCACACGCACACACACACACCAGGTGAGGGTGGAATCAGGGTATTGTGTTTGCCTAGGTCCAGCCCCCAAATACAACTGATTCTGTAGTTGTAAGGAAAGCAGGATCTCAGGTGACTCAGAACTGTCTCAGGTGATCCTCCTGCCTCAGTCTATTACCAGCGGGAGGTGAACTGACACACCCAGATAAGAACTTACAGTCTATAAGTACTACCATTGACTCTATTAACCCCCACACTTCAAGAAATAGTTTTCCAGTTCAGTATGCTAGCTCACATCCCAGCATCTGGGAGGCTAACGCAGGGTGCCTGTCCTGAGTTGAGGGTGGCCTGGACTATACTGAGTGGTGTCTCAACATACAAGACAACTGATAACAGGAAGCATTCTCCCATAGCACTGCTAAGTCAGTCAATCCGTGTTAAAACACATTCAATTACATTATTCACTGCGAAGAAGGCAGAAAATCTAGGCCGAGCACACACCTCAAAGCTAGTGTTGCGAGACCATGAGAGCAGCCAGGCTGCTTATGATCAGACTCCATGCAGTGGTGTGGTAGCCTATCATGGAGCCGTAGAGACAAGATGGAGCAGGCTTGCTCCTTAGTGGAGGTCTGCATAGGAGCCCTCTTCATAAGCCCTGTGAAGTGGGCTTGAAGAAGGAGACAACCAAAGGCAGGGAAGACAGGCAGGGTTGAGAAAAGTCTAGAAACTCTGAGATTCAGACACATCCTTGAGGCCAAGCCATTGGTTTCTGATGGCGGCACAGCGGCACAGGGACCCAGCGGCTGCTCCATGGTGGGAACAGTGCTCAACGAGTATCTGCCTACATTAGCAACACAAGGAATCTCTGGGACCCAAGGCTACCGAGTGAACGGCTAGACCAAAGGCAGTCCCAGGCAGGAAAGTGAGTCCTCCACATCATCTGCTGACACAGTTAATTACAGGAGGCTTCCAACTGGCTGCACTGTTTCAAAGAGAATTACTCAGGAACCTACCGAACTGGAATTTTCTTGCAGTTCAGAATCTGTGGACAGAAGGCCCAACTCACTCAGATAAAGTGAGTGATTTGTATCCTGTGAAAGAAAAAAATCCTAATTGAGCAACAAAAACAATAAATAAAAGTTATTAATACTTGATCACCCAGTCCTTAAGGTCCAAATGTCACTTAAGAAAGGTCAGACACACCAGGTAGTGGTGGCACAGGCCTTTAATCCCAGCACTCAGGAGGCAGAGGCAGGC
>NC_034595.1:75864721-75907425 GCF_900095145.1 Mus pahari | reverse complement strand
GTGCTGGGATTAAAGGCGTGCGCCACCACGCCCGGCTTATTTATACTCTTATTTGAAATACAGGAAAAGCGAGGCTCTCACAGGGAGTGCTATGCCATATCTATAGCTAACCAAGAGAGGGCAAGTGCCGGGCTCTGACTGAGACGTCCATTCTTCTTCCATTAACGTCTCCAGAGAGGATCCTCAGAGTGCTGCTGAGTGAGGGTTAGCGATTCCAATGCTGCTGCTCAGGCCATGCTGAGCTCTAGATTCCTAAATATGAGTCATATTCTGACCTCCATCTATAGGACCCTTCTTCTATCCAAATAGATCAGATATTCCCACCCATGCATACACTCAACACATGCAGACGAGGCTCACCTAACCACATTCTGCTTTCCACTTTCAACAACCAAGACTTGAACCTCCACCTCTAGAGAAAGCCAGCAGCCTGTGCTACTCCATGAGTGCCGCAGGAGGAACAGGTCTGGGCAGGTCAGACTGCAGAAGATCTGTGTTATCTGTGCTACCTCAATGGGAGGCTGGTCATGCAAGGCTGGGGACAGGGACAGCCCCAGGCTGGCACTGTCACCGTTGAACCACGGCTCTGCAGATGGCCTCTCAAGCCCCAGTCCAGGAGTCACCCCTCTGCTGAACAGCAAATGGAGACAGAGATGCACCCCCAAGACTAACACTGGTGGACTTGAGGCTCAGTGTGATGGCTATTCTTGGTTGTCAACTTGACTATATCTAGAATTAACTAAAACCCCTAAAAAAGCTGGACATGCCTGGAGGGACTTTTTGCTTAACTGGATCATTTGAAGTGGGAAGTGATCCATTTATAATCAGAATTTTTGAGGTGGGAAGAAAACACCTAGATCTTTTTTTTTTTAATTTTATTTATATGAGTACACTGTAGCTGCCTTCAGACATACCAAACGAAGGCACTGGATTCCATTACAAATGGTTGTGAGCCACCATGTAGTTACTGGGAATGGAACTCAGGACCTCTGGAAAAGCAATCAGTGCTCTTGACCTCTGAGCCAGCTCTCCAGCTCCCAATCTAGCTCTTTTGAGGTGGAAACACTCACCTCTAATCTAGTCACACCTTCTGCTGGAAGTCTCTATAAGAACATGGAAGATAGAAATTCTTCCTTCCTCCTGCCCTTGCTACCACGTCCATTCCATCAATGGCATTAGAGCTGACTTCTTCAGGATTCTGGTCTCTACTGAAGGCCAGCGGAGACATCCAGCCTTGTACACTGAACGAGTACTGGATTCTTGGACCTTCCAAGGTGCATGCATGTGTGTGCGTGTGTGTGCGTGTGTGTGTGTGTGTGTGTGTGCGTGTGTGTATGTGTGCGTGTATGTGTATGTGCGTGTGTATGTGTGTGTGTGTGTATGTGTGCGCGTGTGTGTGCGAGTGTGTGTGTGCATGTGTGTGTGTGTGTGCTCATTGTATGAGTTCTGTTACTCACTCTAGGGAACTCTGGCTACTACACTCAGTGTTCTTTGCAGTTCAAGTCTGCGTGCACTGCTACAAAATGAGAAACTGAGTCTGACCTGACGAGCAGTTTTGCCTGGTTTTATCAGATGAAGAAACGGAGGAGGCCGGAAGTCATGTGCCTAAGGACATGTGTTTAGTGACAGAAGAACGGTTTGAACTGAGGCTGCTGAACACCAGAGGCCTCCCGCTTCCCAGCTGACACTATCTTTTCTCTAACAATGCAGACCTTAGGAGGCTGGCTCTGGAGTCACACTGCCCAAGTCATACTAGTGACAAGCTATGCAGACCTCGGAAAGCTACTTAATTTCTCCTTGCTCCAAGATATGTATGTGTATGTATGTACGCATGTATACATAAAAATCAATATATGTTATGCCGGGCATGGTGGTGCACGTCTTTAATCCCAGCACTTGGGAGGCAGAGACAGGCAGATTTCTGAGTTAGAGGCCAGCCTGGTCTACAGAGTGAGTTCCAGGACAGCCAGGGCTATACAGAGAAACCCTGTCTCGAAAAACCAAAACCAAACCAAAACAAAACAAAAAACCCCAAAAAAACAATGTATGTTATATATCAATATATATATTAAAATTATGTGTAGTTTTATTTATCAAACACTTTTTAAAAATCTGGAGTAAATATCAGATTTTTTTTGGATTTTTGGTTTTTCAAGACAGGGTTTCTCTGTTTAGCCCTGGCTGTCCTGGAACTCACTCTGTAGACCAGGCTGGCCTCGAACTCAGAGACCTGCCTGCCTCTGCCTCTCAAATGCTGGGATTAAGGGCATGTGCCACCACTGCCCAGCTTAAATATCAGATTTTTTTGTTTTTGTTTTTTTGTTTTTCGAGACAGGGTTTCCCTGTATATCCCTGGCTGTCCTGGAACTCACTTTGTAGACCAGGCTGACCTCTAACTCAGAAATCTGCCTGCCTCTGCCTCCTGAGTGCTGGGATCAAAGGCGTGCGCCACCACACCCTAAATATCAGATTTTAAAAATATTGTCTGGCCTCAGTGGGAGAGAAAGCACCTAGCCTCACAGAGACTTGAAGTGCCAAGGTTGAGGGGGATACCCAGGAGAGCCCCCAGCAGCTCAGAAAAGGAGAAGGAGCGGGGGGGGGGGGTTGTGGGAGGGGCTGACTGGGAGGGGGGCAGTGTGGAGGATGTGAAGTGAATAAGTAAAAAAAATTAAAATTAAAATTAAAAACAAGAAAGAAAAGAAAGCTGAGTTCTCAATAGCAAGGAGCACCACGGTTCTCAATAAGTGGCATATGAATGGTGACAAAAGTGACCTCACGGAGCTGTGAGAGAGGCAGCACCTAGCTCAGCCTAGGGCACGTCCTCAAACCCAACAAATACTAGTTACCACTAACAACTCGGGGCCTTCTATTTATTTCGGTGCGTGGAGGGGATGCCACAGCACACACCTGGAGGTCAGAGAGCACCTGACAGGAGTGGGCTCTCTCCACTCACCATGTTCCGGGAATCAAACCCAGGCCACCAGGCTTGGGGCAAGCACCTTTACCCACCGAGTCTTCTAACCAGCACAGAGAGTCCTTTTAAAAGGGTCCTTCACTGTTTAAAAATTAGAAATCACAGACTTCTGAGCAGGCTGTCTCTCCAAAAATATAAACCTTATATTATACTTTGTGAGTCACTGAATAAGTTAACCTGGAGCTGGGGAATCCCAGGCTGGAGGACTAAAGGCCTTGTGAAAAGCCACTGCAGGGGCTGGTGAGATGGCTCAGTGGGTAAGAGCACTCGACTGCTCTTCCGAAGGTCCGGAGTTCAAATCCCAGCAACCACATGGTGGCTCATAACCATCCGTAACAAGATCTGACGCCCTCTTCTGGAGTGTCTGAAGACAGCTACAGTGTACTTACATATAATAATAAATAAATAAATCTAAAAAAAAAAAAAAAAAGAAAGAAAAAAGAAAAGCCACTGCAGCCTCAGGCCAGAGCAGAGGAAACAGGGAGGAGACATCTGAGGAGGGAGGAGAAAAGATGCTAAACCCCACTTAGCCTAGCCAGGCATTGTGGTGTATGTCTTTAATCCCAGCATGCACTTGGCCTACTCAAGGCCAGCTTGGTCTACATGAGTTTCAGGACAGTGAGGGCTACACAGAGACACCTTGTCTTAAAAACCAAAACTAAACCAAAACAACAACAAAACAAAACAAAATCCATTTAGCAACTTATTGTAAAAATTCAGGCAAAAAAACCAAAAAACAAAAAACAAAAAACAAAAAACAAAAACCAAAAAAACCCAGGAGAGGACAAAAATAAATTGAATCAGTTCCAGAAACTTTCTCAAGGTAGAACGGGCGGATTCCTCTACCAGCTTCCATTTCTTTATCCCACAAATACTAAGATAATGGTATTACTCACATTCCAGGACTAACAGACACAGGCTAGTGAATACTACCAAGCTAGAAACAGCAAGAGGGCCGGCAAGATGGATCAGCGGTCAAAGCGCCTGCTGCCAAGGCTGACGACTCTAACCCTAACCCTGATCCTTGTGACCCACATGGTGGAAGGAGAGATCCAAAGTCCGTGATTGTGCACTTGAGTGCACTCAACAAACAAATGTAAAAAAGCAACAGTTCATGTCCCAAGGTGGTCTTAGAATGGAACTGGAGGAGAGCAAGATGGACAGAGACTGATGGGGGCTCAGAATTTAAGAGAGATGGCTCAGTGGTTACGAGCACTTGCTGCTCTTACAGAGGACCCAGATTCAGTTGCCAGCACTCACACAGTGGCTCTCAACAGTTATAACTCTAGTTCCAGGGAATCTAATGCCCTCTTCTGGCTTTCAAGAGCACCAGGCACACAAGTAGTATATATACATACTTGCATGTAAGTAAACACACATTCACATAAAGTAAAAAATATCTAAACAACAACAACAACAAAGAACAAACCAAACTGCCCAAAACTTCCAGAGGCCTTCTGTGTGGCTTAGTGTCTTAAGGCAGATGCTCTGCAGACAATTCAGGGGCAAGGGAACCTTCCAGACAAAGCCCGGCGCTCTGATGCTGACGGATGTATGAGGCAACATTAGTTTCCATCCCAAAGGTAGTGCAGGCTTATCACCCGCCACAGTCAAAGATGGGAGAATGACAGACACTACCATATGAGCTCCAGAAGCTGGACACGGGGGTGCACCTTTAATCCCAGCGCCCAGGAGTAGACAGAGGCAGATCTCTTGTCTCTGCAGAGACAGTTGCAGGACAGCCAGGGCTATACAGAGAAACTCGGTCTCAACAAAACAAAACAAAACAAAACACAAAAACCCCAGGAGTTCTGGGCCAGGCATGGGGCCTCATGCCCACAACCCCAGCATGCAAAAGACTACGGCAAGAGAGCTATGGTGGCTCTGGTGGCTCGGTTGATGAGTTTTTGTCTCAAAAGAAAACTCAGACCCACGGGCGGGCTGCTAGCTCAGTCAGTCCACTTCAAGCCCCAAATCTACATTTAAAAAGAAAAGGCTGGGGTGTGGTGAGCACTGGTGACCTGTACACTGGGGAGACAGACATGAGGACCCCTGAGGCTCTCTGGGTAGTCAGCCTAGCCTTAGTGAGTTCTACGCCATAAAAGAGACTGCCATAAAAGAGACTGTCGCAAAAGAGTAAAAAGGGAGGGACAGACAGCGGCTGGGGAGCGATACTTAAGGACACCCTCTGATTTCCAGCAGGTGTACACTAGTGTGCTCTCTAATATGTACCCTTACTCACAGATGCACGCACGCGCGCGCGCGCACACACACACACACACACACACACACACACACACACACACACGTAGAAGAGGCTCTGCCCGGGCCCTGCAAAGCCAGGCAACAGCCAGTTCTCCCCCACCTGCTGGATGGGAATACAGCAGGGCTGAGCAGAGGAACAGGGAGACTGGAGGCATTTTTGGCTTCCAGCCTGCCAAGGCAGAGACACAGAGAAGCTGACCCTGTTTCTCTGTCCCCTAGTTAAGCAAGGACACAGCAGCTGCACACATCGCTAGGTCCGCCCAGATGAGAACAGGCGAAGAACACACCTCTGATCCATTGTGCTGTGGAAGTGCACTGTAGGCGGTGCCTTTGTTGTCATGACCTTTCATGTGACTTTTGAGACTATACTGAGTGCTAAATGTCTTCTCACAGCCGTTACTGGGGCAGAAGAAGGGTCTTTCACCTGCAGGAAGGAAGAAGTGGTGTTAGTCTCACCACCAGGAAAGCTCTCCCCTTCTAGCGGTGGCCAGGTCTGAGCAAGGGAAGGGGCTAACTTTCTCAGACTTCAAACCCAGAGCCAAGAAAAGCCACCACCACCAGCAGCAGCAGCCTGTGCCTGGAGGGAAGGCGGCTGGCTTCCTTGTGGCTGTTTCTAAAGGGTATGTCTGGTTTTATGGTTTAAGGCTGAATTCTTGACTCAGTCAATCATGGAAAACAGGATTGTAGGCGAAGGCCATACTGCCAGCGCTCGCTCGATCGCTCTCCTAGTTGTATAGGTCTCAAAAGGAACCTGAAACCTGCCCAAGGTTTAAAGAGAAAATGGAAATCGGGTCGGGCAGGGGACCCTAGCATCTTTAATGCTAGCACTGGGAAGGCAGAGACAGGTGGATCTCTCCAGTTCTAAGCTAACCTGGTCTACCGAAGTAGTTTCAGGTTAGCCAGGGCTATAAAGAGAAACCCTACCTTGAAAAAAAAATCAAAGAAACAAACAAAAAATACAAGGAAGGAAGGAAGGAAGGAAGGAAGGAAGGAAGGAAGGAAGGAAGGAAGGAAGGAAGGAAGGAAGGAGGGAGGGAGGGAAGAAAGGAAGATGAATTGAAACATGGAAATCATCCTAAACTTACCAGTGTGCGTCCGGACGTGAGTTTTAAGGTGGTGGCTTGCTGCAAATGCTTTCCCACAGCCGTCGTGATCACATCTAAATGAGTTGTTTGAGCAAAGACAAACCAGAGTCAGCTAGAGAACGCCATCCTAAACATCTTGTGCATGCAAGCTCGAGCAAAGGTTTGGAACACTAAGGTCAGATTAGTCATAGTGGTTTTAGAGATGGGAATGAGAAGACTTAGAAAATAAAAATAAAAACAACCCAAAAAACAAAACATGGGAGGTGGCAAGACAGCTAGGGCAGGTGCTTGCCACCAAGCCTGATGTCCTAGGCTTGATCTCTGGAAACCACGACAGGAAAGAAGCAGCTCTAGCATGTTGTCATCTGACTGCTACAGGTGTACTGCGACACACATTCACACACTCCATAAATAAATGTAACAAACAAGGACAGGAAAGATGGCGTATGTGACTGAACCAGCACATGGAGCTCAGGGTCCAGGACAGGTCTGTAGGTAAGGCAAGTGTTGAGAGCATCCCAATAACAAAAATCTGACCAATCACTGAGCAAAACTGTGCTGACAGTGACAGCCTGCGTGGAAAACCTACGACCACTGAATTCCGATGTCCATCAAGGCTGGGTAAAGAGTTGGACTTGTAGGCCCGTGGCCATAGCCCTAGCACCCAAGAGGGGGCTAAGCCAGGAAGAGGCTCACAACTTCACAGTTAGCCTGGCCTGGGCTACAAAATGAATCTTGCCTCAAAACAGAAAATAAAAGCGAGCTGGGAAGACGGCAGAAGAACATAAACCCAGTGAGAGCTCAGGTGCGGCTATGGTCCGGAATCAGCCATAATCCACAGCATGCAGTAGCTCCCTCCCCATATCAGGAAAGGCTCACACATCTCAGGCTGCCTTTCAACTCGCTCTGTAACTAGGATTACAGGCACGCACCACTATGCTTGGGTTACGGAGTGCTAAAGCTTAAGATCAGGGCACTGTGAACGCTTGGTGAGCTACATTCCTAGCCCCTGAACACTTTCTTAATAATCAAAGCCAGAACCAATCCCTACCTCCTCAGGATTGATGGGATGCATTCACCACATGCTTCCTTTGAGCATCTCTCACTTCCAATTTTATTTCATCTCTGTGTACATTTCAGGAGGGGTTGTGTGTGTGCACACATGTGTACGTGTGTGTGTGTGTGTTTACTTGTTTGCTTGAAACAGGGTCTCACTATGTAGCCCTGGCTGGTTTGGGACTCACAAATCTGCCTGCTTCTGTGTTCTTAGTGCTAAGATTAAAGGTGTAGTACAACCATGCCAGATGTGTGATGGTTTTTCTTAATCTGCTCTTCTCAAGGGCAGGGTTTGTGCAGGTTTTTTTTTTTGTTTTGTTTTGTTTTGTTTTGTTTTTTATTTTTCTTTTCTTTTTCTGTTTGTGCAGTTTTTAACATTGCTTTAGTTCGTACACAGCAAGAACGTAAATATATGACCAATAGATTATCTTATATATCTTAATACCTTATTTCTTTAAAGTTTCTTTAAAGCCTTTTGATTTTAATCACATATAAGCATCACTGTATCTATCTAGGTCCCCTCTAATATTCAAGAGAAAACTATTTTAATCATCACAAAATTAAATGCAAGTGTATATAGAAATGAGTCCCCTAGCAACCTGATGGGCGGGAGGTGGGGGTGCTTAAGCATCTGTAACTAACAGGTCTCTAACCTCTCGTTCTTAAAGGGGCCGAGACTCAGGAACTTATCTCTAATTTAAAGCCCCAGTTTCGTTTAATTAGCGTCTTAGAGCTGGCTGCTCCCCAAGACTTTTCAACTCCTCTAAGTGTGCGAAGGACGGTGAATGGCCTCAAAACGAACGGGTGGTGCGCTTGCTGCCCTAACTTTAAACAGTACCCCATGAGAATTCAGGGACATGTTTTTGTTGTTGTTTTGTTTGTTGTTTTTTTTTTTCGAGACAGGGTTTCTCTGTATAGCCCTGGTGTCCTGGAACTCACTCTGTAGACCAGGCTGGCCTTGAACTCAGATATCTGCCTCTGCCTCCCAAGTGCTGGGATTAGTCGTGTGCCACCACGCCTGGCCTTAGGGACATTCTTTTTTTTTTTTTTTTTTGGTTTTTCGAGACAGGGTTTCTCTGTGTAGCCCTGGCTGTCTTGGAACTCACTCTGTAGACCAGGCTGGCCTCAAACTCAGAAATTCATCTGCCTCTCCCTCCCAATTGCTGGGATTAAAGGAATGCACCACCACGCCCGGCTAGGGACATTCTTTATGGGCTATCTTAAGCAATCCTTACAACCCAGTTATGGGGAGCCTTACAGACTTACTACCCCATAAAAATGTCATATAATCATCCGAGGCTGCTTCTGAAGACTTGTGCCTGTAACTAGCCACCTCGTGCTTCCTGCTGTCGAGAACTAGCCATAATCCTCGGTGCTTAGCTTTATAGAAAGCAGACTTATAGATCTACTTAACAGAAGTACGTTTGTGTGCGTGGAGGTTGGGGTTGGGGAGAGGAACATCTACTACCCTTGTAGAGGACCCGAGTTTAGTTCAGCTCCAGAAGATCTGATGCTTGCTTCTGGCCTTGGGAGTATCAGTACCCAGAAGACATGTACTCACACAGATATATAGTTATAAAAAGAAAATGTAAAAAATATGGATTTTGACATAGCTATACAAAAAACATGTGGTCATGTATGTGCACAAATGTGAGATATTAACAGCAGCAGCGATAAGGAAGAGCGGCCTGTGCAGACCCCTGAGCCAAGCCTCCCACCCTCACCTTCCTTCCCGAGCACGCTCAGAAACAATTGAACCCCGTCTTTAGTAGGTCTCCCCTTCTCGATGCTCAAGGCGCTCTGGCTGACAGCCTCAGACACTGTCTATAACTCTGTGGTTCTTTCCCATTTAACTAAGGATGTTTTGTTTTGTTTTGTTTTGTTTAGAAGGAAGGGATGTTGACATAGAATCTTTCTTACTCTGTAGCCCAGGCTACATCCCCAGCTCTAGACTCAGGATCTCAGTACTTCCCTAGTACAGAGAAAAGTATCTTCCATAAGTGAGCTTCAACAAACACCTTTCTAAGAATACAGAACAAAATGAGGCAGAATGGCCACCACCGAGTCTGCCTGCACTCCTCCGACCCACAGCAGTTGGTCAGAGCTCCCCTGTGGCAAGCTGACATCACCAGAGAAGGAAACAGGTAAAGTAGTTTTCTTCCTACAGTGAAAACTTCCTAGAGCCTAGTAAGATCCCCAGCTGAGACCTGTCCAGTGACAGACAGAAGGTGGCGAGACCTACCGAAATGGCTTTTCTCCTGTATGGGTTCGAATGTGCTTCCGCAGATCACTGAGTGTGGTGAAGTATTTGCTGCAGCCTTGAGATTCACAGTTAAACGTTTTCCCTGTGTGAAGCCTCTGATGTGCTTTCAACCTGCAAAATGTCCCAGAGAAATGCTCCTTACAGAGTGTACCGCAGAGCCTCCCAGTGTCAGCCCATCACGCCATAGGATCAAGCGCACCAGAACGCTGCACCAGAGCACATTAGCATCTGAAACTCTCCCAAAGAGAAAGGAAAATGACCAGTGGCCAGAGACTGACTCTGGGTTCAAGTCCTGGCCCTGAACTGTGAGCCAGGTCCGTACAGAACCTATCTACTTCTGTTTACTTAGCAGCTGTTCTGGGGATCAACGCTCAGAATTATGCCTTTACACAGTGCACACATAAATGTTTCCATTATTATTTGTCTCGCCAAGTATTAACCAGGCCCAACCCTGCTTGGCTTCTAGCATCAAACAGGAGCAGGCACTTTCAGAATGGTATGGTCTGAGCTACTGTTATTTTGCTATTTTGTGCCTAATATTAAAGATCTGTGTAGTCTCCTGACACAAACATGGAAAAAGACACAGACATCAAGGGGGCACCTTCCCACCTCTCAGGATAGAAGGCTATGGCAGAGGTTTGTGCCAGCCTAGACTACTCTATGCCAACTACTAAAATCCCAAGGGCACAATGTCACTCCTCGAGATGCAAATCTACACACAGATGTTCCGACATTTCCATCCAACCCACGGTACATCTATCTTTAAGTAGTAAGTTCAGACTGCATTTTAAGCAGGTGAGCACAGCTGTGCTCTTCAAACTCCCAAAAGCTGTCATGCAAGGAGAGCGTCCTGCGGCCCCTGACCCGCGCGGTGTGTACGGGGAGGCTGACCTGTACAGTGTGTTGAATGCCTTCTCACACCCCTGCACGTCACACTCGAATGGCTTCTCTTTTGTGTGCACTCGCACGTGGATCCTGAGGCTGTAGGAGGTGAGGAAGGCCTTGCCACAGCCCTCCTGATTGCAGACGAAGGTGTACTCTCCTCGGTGAGTCTTCTGGTGGGTGCGCAGGTTACCTGCTGTGCTGTAGGTGCGAGGGCAGCCCTCAAAGGTGCACTGGTACCGCTTTACCTGACAGGACAGGGGACACCTCATCAGTAAGGCAAAACAACTGCCCGGGTCTCATCTCTCCGTCCTGGGACAGGGTCTCAGGAAGCACAAGCTGACAGCAACCTTGGAGCCCAGAACCTTCTGATCCTCCTGTCTCCACCTTCTGAGTGCTCACAGGCATGGGTCGCTACACCTAGGTTTTTATGCAGTGCTGAGGAGTGAACTCTGGCAAGCACTTGGCTAACTGACCTGCAACCCAAGCCCTAAGTCTGTATAGAAGCTGGGGGGACGGCACCGCAGCATCGACTGCTTTGCCGAGGACCGAGTTCTATTCTCTGAATCCACATCAGGCAGCTCACAACTGTCCATAACTCCAGCTCCAGGGCAATCTGCCATCTATGGACTCTGCGGGCACCTGCACCTGCCTGCATATATTCACACACAGTCATAAACAAATACTTAACTAAAAATGATAAAAAACGAATTTTAAAAAATAAAAGTTACTGTAAAAATTAGGAATAATTATCCAGATCATGGTGGTGCACACCTTTAATCCCAGTGCTCAGAAGGCAGAGCAGGTGGATATCTGTGAATTCCAGGCCAGCCTGGTCTACAGAGGGAGTTCTAGGACAGCCAGGGCTATACAAAAAAAAAAAAAAAAATCTGTCTTGGCCCCACACACACACACACACACACACACACACACACACACACCACACACACACACACACACACACACACACACACACACACACACACCAGACAGACATGATGGAAACCCTGTGTTTACTCTTGGAACAGAAATGACAAAATAAAGTCTGGCTGGAGGGACAAGGCCTCAGGGTCGAGATGGCCACTGTCTCAGAAAGGGTACTTCATCAAAGAATGGGTGATGGCAAGGGTGAACAGCTTCCTTTCAAGTGTCAAAGAGAGCATATTTTGTTTTTTATGGTCTCTGTCACTATGCAAGCCTTGCCCTCCATGTAAAGCAGTCACAAGCAAATTACCAAACACTGCCATGTCCCCAAAACATAAATGTCCATACGTGGACACAAGTTTGAATTTCATGTAATTTTCATGTTATGAAATATTATTTTGATTTTTCAAAAGGCAATAAAAATGCAAGAGCTGGGCCGAGGTCGAGCTTCCCGGCATTCAGGAAGCCCTGGGTTCCATCCCCAATAAGACATACAAACTGGGTGTGTCAGCAATCCTGGCACTTCAGATCAAAAGTTCAAGGTTGGCCAGGTGTGGTTACACACACCCTAAACCCAGCACTTGGGAGGCAGAGAGGCAGAGAGGCAGAGAGGCGCAGAGGCAGAGAGGCAGAGAGGCAGAGAGGCAGATAGATGGGTTTCTCTAAGCTTGATGTCAGTCTGGTTACCAGAAAGAGTTCCAGGTCAGTCAGGGCTATATAGTGAGATCCTGCCTCAAAAATAAAATAATAAATCAAGGTCATTCCGTCATCATAACTACAGAAAATTTGAAACCAGTCTGGGTTACCTGAGAGCTTTTCTTTAAAAATGAAAACGCTGAGGTCAGAGTTGTAGCTCAGGGTTTGTTTAGCATGCTTGAGGTTGTGGGTTCAATCCTTACAGAAAACAACCAGTAAGAACCACTCGGGGACTGAACAGATCTCCACGTTGGGGCACACACTGCTCTTGCAGGGGAACTGTGGTCAGGCCCTGGCACTCCTGAACTCTGAAGCCTCTGCCTTTAGTGGATGCTCACACACACATACGTACAAAATTCAAAGTTAGCCATGCGTGGTGGTGCACACATTTGATCCTAGCATTTGGGAGGCAAAGGCAGGTGGACCTCCGAGTTAGAGGTCAACCTGGTCTACAGAGTGAGTTCTAGGACAGCCAGGGCTACCCAGAGAAACCCTGTCTTGAATCACTCCCTCACCAGGAACCAACCAAACACAAACAAAAATCTCAACAACCCCTCCCCTCAAACAGCATTCTTAGCTCTGGGGCAACCTTCACAGCGTCGCGACCCTAAGATACAATCGTTCATGCTGTGGTGACCCCCTGACTACAACATAATTTTCATTGCTTCTTCCTGTGATTTTGATTCTTTATTAATCATAATGTTTCTGATGGCTTTAGGGGACCCCTGTGAAAGAGCTGGCTGACCCCCAAAGAGGTTAGAACCACTGGCTGAGGCTGAGAACCACTCACTGTCCCAGTGCTACAGGAAAACAAACTGGGTTTAAACAAGATTGAGCCTGTCAGCTAGCCGGCTAGCTAGGGGTGGGAGAGGCCTTGTCTCCTCCTCCTTCCCCACCCCTTCTCCTCCTCTCCTCCAACCCCTAACAGGACCTTACACAAGTGCTTGTTCACAGAGTCACCAGGAGCCTCTCACTGCCACACAGGTCATGCTGTGTTCCCTGAACTCAATCACTCAAGCGTGTGTCTTGGTGCCTAGTTTTGAAGTCATTGCCGGAACAATTCTAAAACAATGCTGCACATGGCCTCTCCCAGATAGTCCCAGTGTCTAGGCACGATAGTCAGGGTATCCCCAGGCCTTCCGACGCTCTGTTTGTTCCGTGACCCGGGACCCAGGAGAGCAGAACGTCCAGCCTAGAGCTACTCACTGCAGCACACTGGTCCTCAGTGAGTCTCAGTTCCCACCTCCTTGCCTGTGGTCTCTCTCCTGTCACTGGAAAGTTCTAGATCCTTCTTTGGCTTCCAAGACTCTTGCTTTAATTCAAGTCTCACTGTCTCCCAGGTCCTCTACAACCTCTCCATGTCCACACAACCGTGCCCTCCTCTAAAAGCCGGTACCATATACCTTTCCCGCACACCTGACACTTACATCGGTAATCACCCTCTCGTGACTGGGTACTAACTTTACCAACGGGAACTTCAACCATCACTAAAGGGTAAAAGCGGGGACCATCTCCACCATGAAGCTCCTCACAGTGGTGAGAGGAAAGCAGAGACTCAGTCTTCAGTCACCACAGCAGCTGACAGGATTGGAAGAGACTGGTCCTTAGCCCCAGGTCCCAGTGTGACAGGCCCTCACAGCTCCCTGGGCCACCAGCCCTCCGAATCTGGGGATCTGCATTCATGGACTTAGCCAATTATGGACTGAAAATAGTTACAGTTAAAAAGAAGTGCCTGTGCCAGGTGGTGGTGGTGGTGTACGTCTTTAATCCCAGCACTAGAGAAGCAGAGGCAGGTGGATTTCTGAGTTCGAGGCCAGCCTGGTCTACAAAGTGAGTTCCAGGACAGCCAGGGCTATGCAGAGAAACCCTGTCTCAAAAAAACAAAAAGAAAAAAAAGTGCCTGTGCAGAGTATGTACAGAACCACCTATTATTATTCCCCCAACAACGTCTAACGCGTCTATACTGTATTGAACATGTCGTGAGTAGGCTAAGCTAACGTAAGTACACAGAAGGAGGCCAGCAGTGAGATGGGTCAGCGACAGATACTGTCAAGCTCAATCCTTGGGACACCATGGAAAAGTGGAAGAAACAAATCCACAAAATTGACCTCTGGCCTCCACATGTGCCTCCACACAAATAAATGTTGTAACTATTTAAAGTATATAAGAGAATGTACACAGGCTACATGCAAACCCTGCAACCCCTTTACATAAGAAGACCGCGTATCCACTATGCTTGAGAAGAAGTAGTGTTTCCAGAAATAGTTCCCAGCAAAGAGACACCACCTTTTCTTTAAAATACAAGATACAATTAAGATGAGATAATTTCCATTATACTTACAATTAAATGAGTGAATGGCTACTCCTCATCTAAAGGTAAACTGCATGACAGCAGGGACCCTAACCTCAGAGATTAGCTGTGTGAAGAAGTGGCACTCCATTTATGTTTGGAATGAATGAATGAAACAAACCCAGCAGGTCTTACTGCTAGCAAAGCAGTGGCAGACTCTTAAGTGGGGACCGGGGGACATTTCAGTGGGTGAGCTGCTGGCTTTGCTGTGCAATTGAGAAGACCAGAATTCAGATTCTGGAACCACATAAAAGCTTTATGGCCACTGGAGGGGGCCGGGCACCATAATCCCAGGACTCTGGAGGCAGACGCAGGATCACCAGAGGAAGACAGCTAGCTAGACAACTGGACTTGGTGTGCTCTGGCTTCAGTGAGAGATGCTGCCTCAGAGTGGTGAAGGAAGACACTGGACATTAACATGCACTTACACATGTGTGACTTATCATGTACACCATACTCCGCCATACAATACACATGCAAACAAACCCCAAGACTATCTATCGTGCAGGAAAGGAAGTTCTGAGTAGGATGTCAGCCGGGTCAAATGTAGCAGTGACCACCAATGGCTAAGCCCTCAGTCTCCCCACCAGACACCAACAGCTAAGCCTTCGGTCTCCCAGCCACAGCACCATGAGGGAATGGCGGCCGTGGCCAGAATGTGAGCGGTCAGCCAAGGATGTTTTCAGGAACACTTGGCAGATCAGAAAGGGAGAGAGGCCAAGGACAGAACGTGAGGAAAGCACCCAGACAGGAAAGGTACTGAAAGGTAGGCAAGGCAGAAGGCAGTTATGGCAGACGGGTGGCACTCATAAGAATGACCGAGGCAGAAGAACTGATACAAGTTCAAGTTCAAGGCCAGCATATCAAAAATAACAAAAAAAAAAAGAAAAAAGAAAAAAGAAAAAAAACATTAAAAAAGTGGGTACTAGATGCCTCTCAATAATAAACTGAATAAACGATCAATTTCTCCCTTCATCTGGCAATAGTAAATGGACATCACCATTGAGTAGCTTTCAGAATTATTTTAAAGCAGCTACACATTTCACACAAAGGGAAATCTAAACCTCCTCAAATGAGATCAGAATAGGAAAAAAATGCAGTGTCGTCATGGCTACAACGTATATCAAGTACCTTTAAATAAGACTAAAAGTCAACATTTATGGATTTGAGGAATTGTGTTCCAGATTTATACTATGTTTGGTGCCAGCAGCAGCAGCAGCAGCAAAGGCCCATGCTGACAAGGAGGAGAATTAGGACAGGCAAGAACACGGTCTAAGGAGCTGCACTCATATGGCTATTGAGCACTTGAGGGCAATATGCAAACACAGGACTTGAGGCTTGGGCTACAACAAACTTATCTATGGAGGAGATGTCCTGCTGAATCCAAAGACTTCAGGGAAGGGTCACATACCAGTAGTCTGCTTGTCAAAATGAATGACACTATCTGTCATGGGAACATAATGTCATTAGAGACTCCACTGGACATGAAGAAAACTTGCTTTTCAAAGAATGTTAAAATTCTAACTCTGACTTTAATTTTCCCATGTAGCTTCAGACAGCTGTGGGGGCCTCTGCTAAAGAGCACTGAGAGGCCTGGGTGAGCTCGCTAAGCATCGAGTGTAACCCTGCAAATGAAATGTCCAGGAGGCATGAGGGCTAAGATTTGCAGAGTGTTCTGAACGGTTCTGAAACAGAAACATTTATTGAAGATGATCACAGAGCTCAGGCGACAGGGGGCGAAGGAGGACAGGTGCAGATGAGCTCAAGCAGAAAAGAACTTCAGACAACAAAACTCTCCTCAAGTAAGAGCGGGAGGGGGGGGAAGCCTAGACTTCTGCTGGAAGAAAAAGGGAATCGGGGAGAACTCAACTGTACACGGGACAATAAAGAGAGAGAGTTCTACGCCCAGAGCAGACGAACACTCATAAATAAATGATTGGCTGGTGGTTACAGCTACAGAACCCACTTTCCTGACTGAGGGTGCTGGTGCAAGCCTTTGATCCCAGCACTCAGAAAGCAGAAACAGAAGCAGGAGGATTGCCCTAACTTTGAAGCTAGACTGATCTCAACAGCAAGTTTTAGGCTAGCAATGGCTGTACTATAGCAAGATCCTGTCTCCAAAAAGGAGAAACAAACAGACCAACAAAAAACCCCAGGGGGAGAACATCAAACTCTGTCCTTTCTTCTCCATTGCGAGTGACGTCCTGTCCCTTTTCCCCATAGCAAAACTGTTCTCCATAATAGCACTGATTTCTTCTATTCCAAATGGACAACCAAAACTCTCAAATCACAACTCTAAGCGCTCTGAACAACTCCCTTTCTCCAATGCCCACCAGAGCCGAATTCATCCGTCCTTCACTCTCCACGGCTGTGTTGAAACCTTACCCCTCCACCCGTGCAGAACTAAGGACACCCACTTGCCCTTTCATTTTTCAGCCCCGTTATCAGCAGACAGGCCTACATCTTGAGTCCCACCTTTGTAAACTTCTGTGTTATCATAAAAAGCAATGACTTCAGCATCAGATAGTCCTCGGTTCAAGTCTCAGCTTTACCACTTGAAAGGTGGATACTTCTACTTGGAGGTGTGTGCTCATGGGGTATGCGTGTATGAGGGTGTGTGCACTTGTGTGTTAGCGAGCACAAGACAGAAGCTGACATTGCTTGTCTTCTATCTTATTTATTTACAGGCAGAGTCTTACTATGTATCCCAGGCTAACCTCAAACTCAGAGATCTGCCTGCTTCTGCTTCTAAGTGCTGGGATTAAAGGCGTGCGCCTCCACCCCAGGCCTTCATGCTATTTTTTGAGACAGTGTCTCTCACTGAATCTTGATAGTCAGAGAACACTTAGGGATCCCCCTGTCTCTGCCTCCCAGCACTGGGAATAGTTGTTTCTATGCTTCAATTTTTTTTCCTCTATAAAAAAATTAACATTTAACAGTGTCTACTTTATGGTTGTTCAAAGGGTGAAATATAGAATTATTCTTAAGCCTTCACTTTTAGCTGTAGGATATTGGTGCCCCAAATGTCCACCATGGGAGTAACTTTTGGTGGCCTGGTACCAAGGAGATTAAAAAAGCCAAGAATGGGGACAAAAGATTACTTGTGGCAAAACACCCCCATTTCATAACACAGTTAAAAGCTTGGTCTGATGGCTCATCTGAAGATATGGAAAGGAAATTCCAGTACAATCAATACTCCCTATACTACAGCATGAGTTCCAAGCCGGCTGGAACAATCTAGGGAGAACATGCACATCTGTCTAAAAACTGTCTCAAAGGGGAACCAGAGAGATGGCTAAGCAGTTAGGAAGTCTGACTGCTCTTCCAGAGGAACCAGGCTCAATTCCTAGCACCCAGAGGCTTTCAATTGGCTGCAACTCTAGTTACAGGAGATCGGGTGTCTTCTGCCTCCACATATTCCAGGTATAGACATACATGCAGGCAAAATACTTACACATATAAATAAACTTAAATTTAAAAAAAAAAAAAAAAAAAAAAAGGCCAGGCATGGTAACACACGCCTTTAATCCCAGCAATCGGGAGGCAGAGGCAGGTGGATGTCTGAGTTCGAAGCCAGCCTGGTCTATAAAGTGAGTTCCAGGACAGCCAGGGCTATACAGAGAAACCCTGTCTCGAAAAACAACAACAACAAAATAACAACAAAAGATAGCTGGGAGTATAGCTTAGTGGTTGAGCCCTGGCCTAGCATCGTCTGACCCTAGGCTCAGTTCCCAGCTCCCCCTAAACAACCACCAAAAACCATACCAACAGCCCATCAGTTATAGTGATGTTAATATGAAAGTTCAGCTTATTAGATCTGTGAGCTCCCCTAGGACCCAATCACATCTGCCACCCCCACCACCCACTTTTAAGACAGTTTCAAACTAGCCTTGAACTATGTAGCCCAGAAGATAGATTTGTCTGCCTCTTCCTCCAAACATCATTTACAGCTGTCTCAAGAAGAGCATGCTTTCCAAAACTGTTTCTTGCAAAGAAGCCTTGATATGTTTAACCTTTCTGAAATTGGAGATGACCTCCGAACCTTTGGGCACAAGTGAGAAAGAAAAAGCGAGAGGACATACAACTGAACAACTGATGTACCAGACGTGGGGCCTGATGTCTGAGGCATATACTGATGTACACTTCATATATACACATCTCACTGAATCTTCCCAGAAGGACGCAGTGGGCTATTTTTATCTCCATTTTACAAATGAGGAAGGAGAACAGCCTGTCTGAGGCTGCAGAGCTAAAACACACTACAACACAGACGATACCGAAGTTGAAATCATCTTTCAAAGAAATCACTTTTGGAAAAAGCTCCATTTAAATAAGGGGAGAGCTCTAAAACTCAAGCACTTTCTCACATGAACAAGATGTCAGCAGTACCTAACATAGTCCATGTCAAAGATCAGCTTAAGACCAGGAACACCTACCATAGGTACCAACTTTAAAAACTCGTGTGACATAAAACCAGCATGTCCCTCTGCCAGGCCAGAGGGCCTCTGTGATGGGACAGAGAGACAAGCAACACACAAGCTAACATGGAGGAGACACGCTGACAAACCGGCTTCACCTGGTGGCACGGGGAACTAACATTCCGCTCTGGACTCCAACAGAGCCACAGGGAGCCACCAGCCTTCCCGGCTGTTCTCAGAGCACTGGACGATTGATTATCAGTCCTGACGTCTAGTAAACGTCAGTTAAGTCAAACCTTGGAGGAAAAAAATGAATGGATCCTTCCCACTACCCTTTTAGTCAGTGACGGGTTCTTCCGTCCTACATCTGAATGGCAATCCTGTGGGAGTTGAACAGCGAGCTGTGAAGAGAGCTGTGAAGAAATGTAACCGTGGTGTGCAGTGGAAGGCGGGCGGCTCCCCTCCAGCACAGGCGAGCTTCTGAGCTCATGGCTCCACTCCCCGAGGACTGCCACTGAGAAACAAGACTGGAATCAGCCCTAAAACAAAGGACAAACTGTCAAAAGGCTCTGACCACTAGGGTCAAACCCCCTTCTTTTTGTTCTGCTCCCTTTTGTTTTCCTGGGACAGGCTTTCTCCTTGTAACCCAGCAGGCCAGGAAAGTACCATGTAGCCCAGCGCAGCCTCAAACTCACAGCGAGCTTCTGCTCTAGCTGCCAGGGGCTGGCACTGTGGGTTCAGGGCATGCTGCTTCTGATCCATTTATTCTTACTTAAGATCTGTCAGGCTAAGAAAATTCAGCTAGGTGTGGTGGCTCACACCTTTCATCCCAGTACTTGGGAGGCTGAGACAAGGAGAATCTTTATGCGCTTGAGGCCAACCTGGTCTACACAGCAAGCTCCAGGACAGCCAGAATTACATAGAGATCATGCCTCAAAAAGCAAGAAAACAAACAAAAAAACTACCAAACCAACCAACCAAACATTTTAATCTAAGATTAATAAATAAATAAATAAATAAATAAATGAAGAGGAGGAGGAGGAGGAGGAGGAGGAGGAGGACGACGACGACGACGACGACGACGACGACGACGACGACGACGACGACTAGGCAAGAGAAAGAGCTCTTCCCTCCTTTTGGAATGCTTCTGAAGGTAATCCAATCTCTACAATACCTGGGAGCAAACTTCTGGAACACTGAACTGCGTTCTTGCAAGAAAGACCCTTCTTTCCCGGCTGGTGCTTTGCCTCCTTTAGTGTGCAGCTGGCTTACTGATTGCTTTATTAATTTTTGTTCATAATGTTTGGTATATTTAGGGCATCATGGATATGTCTGGCTTGCGAGCCCTCCCAACTGGTCAGCCGCAAAGAGGGAAGGTTGGTAAGGGCGGAGGATGCAGTGTGCTCCTACTGTGGAGCTGACAGAGGAGGTAAGCAAGCAACCGAATGGCTCCTGGCCAGTTCTCTGGAAGAACAGAGATGCAAGAAAGTTTGGGGAACCACGGACCACTCAAACCCACCAGAGGAACAGCTGCTTAGCAACCTGGATGGGAAGCCCTCCAGTATATGGGTGGTGTTTGAGCAGAAGGACAATGTTTTGAGGGAACCTCTCAAAAGCTACCAATCAGCAGGGAGAAAGCAGTAAGGTTGAGAACCCATTTTGTGAAGGAAGAGTCAGGGTGCCCAGAGGGCCTGTGGTAGGAAGAGATGGTATATGTGGCAAGGTTCTGGTTGGCTTGGTTTTTGCGCAAGACAAGCATGATGAAAACTAATAACAATAAAGCAATCAATAAAGTCAATAGCACACTAAAGAAGACAAAGGAATGATCGGGAATAAACAGGAGCGTCAGGCTAGCAGCTGACTTGAAAGCTAAGCTACTTAGGAAGCCAAGAAGACCTAGTAGTTATCAAAGTCTCCCGCTTCTCCAGAGCAGTATCTGGGAATGCCGTGCAGCAGAAAAGGGCAGCCTTCAAACAGGTTTCAGGGACAAAAGTGGTTAAAGATCATGCAGCTGTTATCATCGGTCAACACCAGCCTCCTCCGGCTGACGAAGTGGATTTGGAAGCCAAAATAAAAGCAGTGTCAATCAGTGACTGAGGTGAGAGTGTGCTTCTGAAAGGCAAGCCCGGATGTTCGACTTCCAGAGACTAGGGCCACAGCTGCTGCTCCTTCCTGATCCCCATGGCAGCCCCAAACCTACCAAGCTGCAGGGTAATGACTCAACGCAAAGAAGTCTAGCTTATAGAATCTTCTACCTAGAACTCATGTAGAAGATGTTAAAACTGAAGGGAAGAACCTGTATGATGGATGATACATACACCCACAGTCACTGGAAAAAGTTCATAGCATCCTTCATCCTGCCCTGGTCCTGATTAAATGGCCAGAAGAAACCACTGGGGCAAGCCAGGCTTGCAAACAGAAGCAACTAATTGGTAAGGAGCACCAAACAGGACAGGGACAGCTACTATCAGGTTGCACAAGCTCTCCCTCCTGCCCATCTTCTCTTCTGCCTAGGTCAGCATCCCCCCCACCAAAAAAATGTGTTCTACTAATCGCCTGGAAAATGTTTTATAGCATTAGCTTACAGCATTTAGAAAGTTCTGTATTTTCTTTTTTCTTAGTTATTACCAAACCAAACGTCCTGATAAGTTCTGAAGCAGTGTGGCTATGGGTCTTCGTAACATGTCTCAAAACATGTGCTTACCATGAACACTCAACAGTAATCATCAACCAGAGGCAGGCTAAAGCTGGGCCCTAAACTATGCCTAAACTTTTAATTAATTTATTAATTAATTAGTTTAGAGACAGGGTCTCACTATGTGGCCCTAGCTGGCCTAGAACTCCATCTGCCTCTGCTTCCCCAGAGCTGGGATTAAAGGTGTGAGCCGCCACACCCAGCTCAAACTTTCTTTTTCTTTTTTTGTTTTTGTTTTTGTTTTTTCCAAGACAGGCTTTCTCTGTGTAGCCCAGGCTGTCCTCAAACTCAGAAATCCACCTGCTTCTGCCTCCCAAGTGCTGGGATTAAAGGCATGCACCACCACCACCCGGCCCCAGCTCAAACCTCCTAAACTTAAAAGTTTCAATGCCTGTGAACTGCTACCGTCTCAATGCTTTTTTTTCTTCTTCTTACAAGTATCAAACTTGAAAAACAAAATGCTTCCTGCTTCCTGATCTCTCATCCCGGCTCACTTCTCCCTCATTCAAACGCTCTGCACCCTGGGCTCAACTAAAGGCCGTTTCAAAATGTGAGAGGCAACCAAACAAGAGACAGAACTATCCTCTCTGGTTCCGGAGCCCCTCTCAGGTCACACAGGAAGTCAGCCTTCCTGATCCAGAGTCCAGAACGGCACATTCCACCTACCCCCTTGACTACTGTTATCTCTCTCTCTCTCTCTCTCTCTCTCTCTCTCTCTCTCTCTCTCTCTCCTCCCTCCCTCCCTCCCTCCCCCCGCCATTTCCCTAGTTCACACTGCCGCCCCAAAGGGATTGAGGATCGTCATTTCCTTGACTTTAGACCTACAGTTCCAGTAAGTCTCACCTCTGCTCCTTATTCCCAAGGGCTACACATTCAATACGCGCCAAATAAACTTACTCATTTCCCCACTGAACTTCCCTCTTCTTGACCCAATTCTTGTTAACAGACTCACTCACCGTTTAGACGGGGGAGGGAAGGGGTGGAAGAACCACTCTGTCTTCAGCATGCAGCCTGAGCATGTCTGAAGTTATCCACCAAGGTAGGCTCTTCACCCGCTCATCAACCAACAACAACTCAGAAAGGATCTCACTGTGTTGCCCTGAGTGGCTTTGAACTCAGATCAACTTGCCTCTGCCTCCTGAGTGCCAAGATTCAAGATGTGTACCGCCTCACCTAGTCAGTCCTTGATGAATCTTTTCATGAAATATTTAGACAAAAAACCTAAGATTGACTTTTGACTCAGGGCTCCTTATGCAAATTCCAACACCATCCCTAGTTCCTCCGGTCTTAGTTCTTCCCTTCATCAGTTAAATGAAACTCATGTCTTCTAGCGGGCCATCAAGGCCTGGCTTTCTTTGCCTCTCAGCTCCCTGCCTCCTGCCAAGGCATTCCTTCTAAAATGCTACTGGTTTGCTTTCTTTACAAACAGGGTCTCACTATATAGTTTTGGCTGTCCTGGAACTATGTAGACCAGGCTGGCCTCAAACTCAGACTCTCCTGCATCTGTTTCCACCTCTGCCTCCCAAGTGCTGGGACTAAAGGCGTGCACCGTTACTCCTGGCTCTAAAATGCTTCTCTAATCACCTTACTCCTGGCTCCCAAATCCTCAAGGCTCCCACTGCTTCTAAAACAGCACGAACCCTCAGCAAGCCCTCATTGCTCTCTAGATTTGGACCTTTGCTGTCTTTCCATCCGTATTCCCTGCTACTCTCTGGATTCTAGTCCAAGGGTTGACAAACTAGAGCCAATAAGTCTATTCTGGCCAGTACAAACATTTACATACTATCTTTTTGTTTTACGGTGGTGTTAGGAATGGGACCCAGGGCCTTGTGGTGTGATATCCTGATTGAGCTCCACCCCCAGCCCACTTATGCACTGTCTATGAATGATATTGGGTTATAATGGGAGAGTTGACTAGTTAAAACAGAGACCACACAGTCTGTAAGGACAAGAGGGGAGCAGGCTAGACACTTTGAACACATCTTTACGACCACCATAACGGCTTGCCTGACCACACAGTTCCCAAATGCAGCTCCCAAATACAGCGCCGGCCCCCTGTGCATCTACCACTTTAACATTCACACCACAGCCTTCTATCTCTAGCCTGCCAATCACCATCACCTGCAGTACCTTGCTCGACACAACCGTTGTGAGGCCAGTGCACACCTGTAATCCTGGCACTGGAAAGGGGAAGGCAGGAGATCTGGAGTTCAAGGTCAACCTTAACCACACAGCAAACTGAAAGCCAGCCAGCTTGGGATACATGAGACATCTCAAAAAGAACAGCAACAACAGAGTCAGTTGAAGGCAGATGAACCCCTACAAGCTTACATACCCGGCTGAAGCCAACAAGAAAAGGTCAGGTTAGAGACACTCCAAAGGCTTACACTAAGCCTGTCTACCGGCACCAGCACATAACTTGACAGCTGTGCCCACGATAATGCAGAGCAGGGCTCTCTCTCCAAGCTCTGTGGACATCTGGGCTAAGTATTCGTCAGAGGCTGTTCTGCATATTAGGAAGTATCTTTAGCCCCTACCTAGGGATTCCAGTTAGCACCTCCCATTGTGACAATCAAATTGTGAAATGAAAGGGGTTCGTCTTCCCTGGGGGGAGAATTGCCCTTGACTGAGAACCATTCTTCTAGAGGTTTCCAAGCACAAGCCAACAGTGAGATGTTGATAATAAAACACAGATGACAGAGTCACTGTAGTTCAGTGTCCAGATGAAGAGAGAGATAAGAGCTACACGATTGGCCAGGCTGACTCACTCTTGGGAGATTATGCTCAACTCCAGATTTTAAAGGGACTTTGGAAAAGTAGAATTCCTTCAGTTAAAGGCAACCAAACTGATGGGTGGCTGGGAAGAAATGCCATCAGAAAGGTATTTTGAGTGTAGATGGCTAGCTTGTACCAAAACCCATGATGGGACCTTTAAGTGTGTGAGGCTGCCCCATAGAAGAGCGGTTCTCAGGACAGAGCCGGAGGCTAGAGCAGCACAAGAAGGCAGACTTCAGTCCTGCACAAGAAAACGCTTCGTAGCTATAGGGAGGACATAATGGTCTCTCTAAGGTATTTACAGCTCTGAGGTATTTACTTATTCATTGATTTGCAGTACTAAAGCTCAATCCCTCGTGTACGGTAGGCAGGCATTCCACCCTTAACTGAAACTTTAATGCTGAGATTCTAAGGTTAAAAAGGAAAAGACAAATGTCACGAGGCAGTCATTTGTACAAGCTGTATATAATTTCAAACCTTCATTGCATCAGAAAAGGAAACTATTTCCTCAAGAAATGAAGCCTATTTCTGCTTGGTGGTACCTGACGTTAGTCTTCAGCACTATAACTGCCAGTGACCTGGTATTTTCAGATTAACCTGCAGCACTAGTTCCTGGATGGTGTTTACCACTCCTGCCTTTATGCCGTATCATTCATCTCGTTCAAATGCAGAACTACAACCTGTAAGATGCTTTATGGTTTCCAAGATACCCTGAAAGGCATTACATCATGCACAGTTCCTGAACGTGAATGTGACAACCTTTAGCTAACCTCATCTCATTGGTGGATTCTTGCCTGGATTATACAAATTTCCTTTTACTATCCATTAAACACTCACTAAATTAGCAAAGCATACTCCTACAGGCATCTCCAAAACAAATCACTTACAGCCAGCTCTAGTTATTACACACAAATCTAGTCACTTGGCTATCAGAGAAGCCATGCTGTTACTTTCGCAGTATAAACATGAATTCACTTTGGTGAAATTTCTATTTTATTTATGATTTGGAGAGGAAAATCTGAGATATTACAATGTAGTATTCCTCAATTACAATGTGGCCATACAATCCGAAAGTTCTAGAAAGCAGTCACAACAAAACAGGACGCAGATGTGCTGTTGACAGGCAAGACTACAGAAGGCTCTAAGCCCAGGAGCTCCTTTAACCCCCAGTTAAAACTGCTAGCGCGCTGTGGAAGGAGCTGCCCCAAAGCCACACTGGGCCCTCATCTGCGGCGTTACTTACTTCTTTCCGTTTCGTTTCTGGACATTCTGACTGCAGAGTGAGAGTCGCACCTTCAATGTTTCTTGGCATGGGTGTGGAACCAGGGTTTATAGTCAAATGAATTTGATCTGGTGAGATAATGTGTTGTACGTAACCCTGGGACATTGCTTCCTGATCTATTAAGAAGCCCTCTTCACCTTCCACCAGAAAAGGCAAGTGTTCTCCACACTGTCCATCGTCTTCATCATCCTCCAAAGTGCCAGGGTCCTGTTCTATGAGAACAGTGGTCCTATCATAAACAGTTCCAGATGAGGAAGGCACCAGTCCGTTGTCATCCACAAACCTGAGCATCTTGTCATGTGGGGTTAGGTCATCCTCCTCTCCCTTAAAGAAGATGATGTTGTCGTCTGGACTGTGTTCCCCCATGGCTCACGTGTGCTCAGCCCAATTGTGAGAAATGAAAAGGTAACGGCCTTTCTGCAATAGACAACACCAGAGTTAGAACCACAGTGCAAGACCCACCTACGACCTAAAGTGATCCTTAGGCTTTCCGTCATTTTAAAGAGCAAAGCAAAGTGCTAATCCCAGACTTTGGGATGCAGCGGCAGGCAGACCTCTGAGTGTTCAAGGCCAGCATGGTCTACATATCAAGTTCCAGGCCAATCAGAGTTGGTGGTGAGACCCTGTCTCAAAACAAAAAGACAGAGAGCAATCCAGGCCTAGGGATGGTGGTGAATGTTTTTAACCCCAGCACCTGAGGGGCAAAGCAAGCTGGATCTCTCTTGAGTTCCAGGTGAACCAGAGATACACAGCAAGAATCACACACGTGCCGGGCGGTGGTGGCACACGCCTTTAATCCCAGCACTTGGGAGGCAGAGGCAGGCGGATTTCAGAGTTCGAGGCCAGCCTGGTCTACAGAGTGAGTTCCAGGACAGCCAGGGCTACACAGAGAAACACTGTCTTGAAAAACAAAAAACAAAAAACAAACAAAAAAAAATATTACACACACACAGAAGCAAACCAAAGCAAAAATAATAATAATAATAATCTTCCTTAGATTACTTAAAATCTGACACACTGTTAAAGAAAAAGCAAATCTTTTTTTCCCCCCCAAAATTTCAAAGTTGGTATTCACAAGACCTTCTACTGTCACATACTTTAAAGATGGATCTATGCAGCTAATGAGGATAAAAAGAGCAAACAGGTGGCTGCTTAGACAAAGAGTGGCTACAAACCTTAAGTGAGGCGCTCCCAGCCCAACACCCTCCCTCCAGTCACACTGTGAGGCAGTGCCACAGCCTCACGTAGTTGGTGGTGCAGAAACAATGCTTTGAACATAATCACCTCCAAATCCTCCTTTTGCCCTTTACGCTTTGGGGCCACCTCTTTGTGCCTGCCTTTCTACAGTGGAACCAGTGCTTCCTGTTTCATACAGAAAGAGAAACTGCAGGTAAAGTACAATCCTGTCAAACAGTAGAAAAAGGGTGGCTTCCTTCTGTCATTTCTAGAACACATGGGGTGGAGGGGCTACACCCTAATAAGGAGTAGCTGATGCAAATCACTTTAATTATTTATATCGTAAAACATGATATGGACCAGAGAGTACACCTGTACAGAGTGACTAGGCTTTCTGCCCCGAAAGGCTGTCCTTAACATAAGCAATACTGACATGAGGAGCTCAGGAAATATCAGCAAAATGAATGACAGACATGCAGACGGTCTCTCTTTGAAGATAGTCTCTTGAGGAAATTACCAAATTTGAAGCTTTCATGGTCTGGAATGGTGATTCCTCCTTCACCCGAAAACACACAGGTTCTACAAATGTGGATTTGGCAGACACAAAAGGAGAATTTAAAATAACCAGCACATCACTTAGTTCTCAACCTGGTTCTGCACTTTCTCTTCTGCTGAGAGTCGGCAAAGTGAGCCTTTACTAGCCGGAGTGACAAGAAGGCGAGATAGTTACCAGGCACAGGTCAAGGGATCTAATCTGAGAGGAACCAGCCCGAACCTTTGCTTACGCAACCCCAGAAATACACGTTTCTCTGTATCTGAGAGGAGAGATAAGAGTCCCGGTGGGCTGCCCCGGCACCTTCGGCGGTAACGCAGAGACCAACTTTCCGTAACAAGACCAGGAGGTGTGAGGGTGGCCGAGGACTGCGAACCCAGCACCTCTGAGCGACTGGCATGAGGACCCTGACCGGGAAGGCACCCCTAGTCCAGGGCTACAGAGAAAAACCCCGAGGCAGTCTGGGGGCTACGAGCAGGGCGAAGAGGGGCAGGGTCCGGGTCTCCATGGAAACAGAGAAGGGGGGCTGGATACCCATCCCCATGGAAACGGAGGAGGGGTGGGGTCCCTCGGGTGAGTGGAATGAAGTCTCAGCCGGGAATGGCTTCCGCGGGGAGCCCCAGTCCCGTACCCCCCGGGTAGTTCCAGCCCCAGTTGAGTCCAGCTTCTGCTTTTACCTCCGCGGCTCCCGGCAACGGCGGCAGCGGCAGCTTCTCCCCTCCCCAGCGGCACCATGATTGCCCCCACCTGTCCCTAGCGTCACTTCCGCTTCCGCTTTCCGGAGGAAGGAGAGGCCCGGGGAGCCCTGCGCCCGCTGCTGCTCGGGATTGGCTTCGGCTATCCAGGGGGCTGAGACCGCGCCTCTCCCCAGCGGGCTGTGGGCGGGGCGAGTGGAGTCGGGCGCTCTCCGGTGCCGCACGGGGACGCTGACTGTAGGGAGCCCGCTGTTTCGGGCGCGGGAGACTCCGTGACATCGGCCTTGAAGTCGAGGTGTTCTCGGCCCCAGCTGCGTCCACAGCTGCAGCAGGAAGGATGCAGTCGGCCGCCGCCTTCCAGATGCGTAGGGCAGCCCGCGGCATCCCTCTTCTCGCCCCACTGTACCCACGCAGCATAGTTCACCTAGCTGAGGCTCCCCCCCAGGACCGGAACGCTGAGCAGAGCGCTCCAGACACTTCTCGTCCTCACGCGCCCGCGGGAGCTAGCGGTTCCAACCTTCCTTAAGGAGACTTTTGGCTCTAGGAAGGGTCAGCGCCACCTACTGGCCAGTCCCCTGTCAGCTCTTAACACTCATCCTACCGACCCTTGGAAACCACTAGCTGGCAGCAATATTTCAAAGCCCAAGAAGATATTTTTCTCGTGTTTCTATTATATTCCTGTAAATGTAATTTTTAGACCCTCATATAAGCTAATGCTTATTTACCCCATGAACGACTTCTCTAGAACGTTTAAGTTGGAGCAATGCTCTTAGAGGCTAGATCAGGGTTCAGGCCCAAACTGCTGTAAGGTTGAATAAGTGACTCTCGAGCACCAGAATGCCACGGAGCAGCTGCTCTGTTCTTAAGCCACAAAGGGCTAGCTGCCAGGAACTACCATCTCTTGAGAGAGGAGGATGGGGGAAGAGAAGACCAATGGTTAAGACCAACTAACTGCTCTGATCTTAGAGTTCTTTTGAAACCAGTACCCACACTGGATGGTTCACAACCGCCTGTAATTCTAGCTTCACAGGGATCTGAGCCTCTGGCCTCTCCTAGGACATTCACACATGCATGTAACACCACCACCACACACATACACATAACTAAAAAAGAGAGAAACAGTCACCGTTAAAAATACATTTATCATTAAAATATATTACATATATGAGAGGTGCTGCATTATATACAGTTGGGAGGACTGGGTATCCTACAAAATCCCACTTGTTTCACCAGAACCCCCTTTTTTCAGTGCTTTTGAGGGCGACTGAGGGGACTTGGAGTTGAGGAGAAAGGGAACAGTTGCCCCATGCATGAACATGTCCTCGGCTTGGACAGTGGAAGCCTCTGGGATGGCTAAAAGTAGTTTATCCAGGAACCTCTAAGCAGAGTCGTGCTGTCCAAGCCATTCTCCTTCAGGGACTTCAGTTAGTCCAAGTGTCTGACCATGAGATGCTCAGTACGGGATATGGGGCACTCACTGCATGTCCCGGAGGCTGGCGGAATAAGGCAAAGTACAGTTATTTAAAACTTTTAAATAAAAATGAATAGGGAGCTATTTGTGTTAAATAACTAGAGTTGAATGTGGAACGTCAGTTCTACAATGGTGGATTGCCCCCATGTCTTCACAAGTCAGCATGGGTGTGCTAGCCAAGGGCATGGAGAAGGGGCAGGTCTAGGCTCAGGTAGAAACAGGTAGAAGAAACAGGCGGCTGCCATTCTTCCAGCTGCCTCAGATCAGCTTAAGGCAGTTCTTGAGCTGAAACAGGTGGGGTTGACCATGGTGGCTGCCTCGAGGAAAACAGGAGAGGAGGCTCAGAGTGGACCGCAGAGGAACTGGTGAATAAACTCTTGGGCCTTCTTCTTCTCCGCCATGTCAAGTTTTTGGTGACGAGCTGGGTTCCGGAGCAGTAAGCTGCCAAATATGCTAGCTGCGCATAACAGAAACAGAAAATGCCACTTAGCAACGAGGACACGGGTGACTAGGAGAGAGAACAGACTACTTCAAGCCCTCTGTGTTAAAGGCAGGACCTGGCTGCCTCTTCCTCCTGAGACTGGGATTAAGGCATGCACCGCTATGCCCAGGTAGTCCCTTCCTGAAAGCACATGGCTGGGGGTGGGGGCACAAGTCTCCATGCCTACCACTCTTCAGTTCCAGGCCAGGCCGAGCTATACAGGGGGAGGCTGCCTGAAGAAATAAAGAGGGGCTGCGGATATGGCTCCTCACAGTCAGTGCTTGCCACGCAAATATGACAGGACCTGAGTGCAGATCTCTAGCTCCCACTTAAAGTACCTGTAAGCCCAGTGATGTGGAGGGGAAGAGAGGTGGGTCCTGGGGCCTTGCCAGCCAGCTAGTCTAGCTAAAGGAAGGAACCAGCACAAGGGTCTTCTTACACATGGTAGGTAAGGGTTCTACCATTAAGTCATACTTCCAGCCCCCAAACACATCATTTGCATTGAAACTTTGCTCAAAACAAGGCATGATGGTGCATATGCAGCACTCGGGACCCAGGCAAGAGGATGCTGAGTCCAAGGCCAGGAGAGTGAGTTTGAGGCCAGCTTCAGCAACATAATTTGACCACCTTTTAAAAAGTTAAAACAAGGGAGGCAGAGGCAGGCAGATTTCTTAGTTTGAGGCCAGCCTGGTCTACAGAGTGAGTTCCAGGACAGCCAGGGCTATACTGAGAAATCCTGTCTCAAACAAAACAAAACAAAACAAAACAAAAGTTAAAACAAAACGAAGCTTCTTCAGAGCTTGGGGCGCAAGGGAGGAGAAGAGGGGGGGAGCATGAATTCAGCCCCTTCCTTAGCGATTCTGAACAGATGCTTGTACGACACGTGGCCACTTACCCAGAATATTCTCATCCAAATGATTTTTTGCTGAATTTTTCAGCAATTCTTGCAAAAACGCCATCAAGTAGTTGAAGACATTTTTGTGGAAGTTGGGGAGAGTTAAAATGACCTGAAAGAGGGAGAAGGTGGGGTTTGTGGCTTCACTCAGTTACATGACAAGGTGCCCTCATATATTCCCTTTATATTCCAGGGACTGAGAACGCACACAGCTCACAAGCTCACCACTTGGCACAAGTATCCAAAGGGAACAAAGGGCAAATGCTGCTTCACGGACTTAGAAGTCAGACTTCTAAAACCGAAAGTCGCAGACTTAAGGGAATCAAGGCCTTTTAGTTGGGTCTTGAATACAAGACAAAACTAGACTTGGAGTAGCAAGGATTAGGGTATTGGAGGCAAAGAAGGCAAGAGAAAGCAAAATGATAAGTAGGAAGAGCACGAGCCAGCAAAGTCGGCAGGAACCTGCAACTGCACAGGCTTAGAAGGGTTAGCCAGACCAGAAGCCAGTGACTAGCCCACAGATGTGCACAACAGAATCAGCTGGAGAGCTGGGGCTAGGAAAAGGAAGGTTCCAGAAGATACACAGATGAAATGGACATAAGTAAAGGTGCTGGAACCCATACTGTTGGCAACTGTTCTATACGATCCTATCAATCATGGAACTGGGCGTGGTGATGAACACTGGTGATCCCAGGACTTGAGAGGCTGGGGCAGAAGGATGGTGAATTGGTGATCAATCTGGGCCACACTGAGGTCCAGGTCAGACTGAGTCACAGGGAGAGAACTGGTCTCGAAGGAAAAAAAAAAAAAAAGAGAAAAGAACAAGAAAGGAAGGAAGGAAGGAAGGAAGGAAGGAAGGGGGCTGGAGAGATGGTTTAGTGGTTAAGAAGCTCTTCCTGAGGTCCTGAGTTCAATTCCCAGTAACTACATGGTGGCTCACAACCATCTGTAATGGGGATCCAATGCCCTCTCTGGTGTGTCTGAAGACAGCGACAGTGTACCCACATACATGAAATAAATAAATAAATCTTTTAAAAAAAAAAAAAAAAGGAAAAGGAAAGGAGTCATTAAGCAGCAGTGAGAAGGTGGTAAGAATGGTTTGTCCCACAGGATGACACCTCTAAATTCACAATCTAATTGTAGCATGCAAAATGGATGGAGGGGGAGCAAGAGCACAGGGCAGTGCCCCAAGTAAGCTGAACAATGATGAGGGAGAACAGAGAAGTAATGGATCAATGGGACTGGGTGCGTGGGAGGGGAGGCGAGGGAGGAATCAGAAATGACTCAGGTTTCGGGGTTGAGTCACGGGAACTAAGGGTGATGCTATTAACAGCAAAGGGAACGTGAGAGGAAGAGCAGGTTTGAGTGAATGATGCTAATCTTCCAAGTCACTGCATGGAGAGGCTGTCACGCTCTGTTCTGCCAGGCTCCGTGTGCCCAGGTCAAGCTGCTGTGCACGCTGAAGCTCAGTGCTCTCCCTCACCTGTTTGCTTGCTGTGTAGTTGCCGGAACACTCCAAGCAACTGTGGTAGGCACTGTAACAGATGACAGGTTCTGGCAGACTCTCTAGGAAAAGCAGCAAGGCTTCGGCTACAGAATGGTTGTTAGCGCCTTTGGCCCAGTGTTAAGGAACAGGTGACAGTGTTAGGAGAAGGCCCAGGGGCAAGCATGTGCCAGAAGTGAGGCCTGCTCAGTCAGGCTCTCCTCACACCTAGGATGCCAGCCCACATCTCAAAGGGACCATGCCATTTGACAAGTGACCCCTGAGCTCCCGCTACACTGACTGCTTACAGATGTAATGTCTTCTGGACAGGTGCTGAGTGAGCAGAACCTGTTAGCCGAAGTTACAATAGCAGAAACTGGGCTTTGAGATATTCTTCTCTCTTTTAAAAACTCTCATGTTCCCACACGCACATACACATTTCTGAAGGATACAGAGGTGATCGATCATTCCAGTATCTAGACAGTCCCTTATATGATCAAACTCTGGCCTCAGACCTGGCTGCTGAAACAGATCTTCCTGCAGAGGGGAGAAAGACAAAAAAACAAATAATTTTCTCAGAAAACTGGCAGTGATTTCCTGAGTCACCCATATCACACAAGTTCAGAATGAGGCTGTGTAGTGAGACTTCTGAATCATTCCAGTGGGCAATGTCACTGAAGCTGGCGTTACCATAGGCCATTAGGCATGTGTTATAAGGCTATGGGTAGGCCACACTACACAAGACAAGATCTGGTACATGAGAAAACTCACAGAGCTGTGTCCTAAGGTATTATACATGCCATGGACAAGACAGAAAAGCTACTTTGATCCTCAGCTAAAATAAACAACAAAATGAGATGTGGGCCTAGCAGTGGTGGCACACGCCTTTAATCCCAGCACTTGGGAGGCAGAGGCAGGCGGATTTCTGAGTTTGAGGCCAACCTGGTCTACAGAGTGAGTTCCAGGACAGCCAAGGCCACACAGAGAAACCCTGTCTCAAACACTGCCCCCCAAAAAAAGAGATTCGGGGGGGGGCTCAAAAGATCTCTCAAGTCTATGTAAATATATGCAAATAAAAATATGTCAGTAAACGTCATTTCCATTAGTCTCAAGATACTTCGGATTTGTTTCATAAAGCAACACGATAGTACAACATAACTATCTATCTATCTATATCTATCTATCTATCTACTATCTATTTATTTAATATATGAGTGTTTGGGTGCAGGGGCACCTGTATGCCAGAAGAGACCATCGAATCCCTTTATAGATGGTCATAAGCCACCATGTGGGTGCTAGGAATTGAACTCAGGACCTCTGGTATATCAGCCAGAGCTCTTAACCGCTGAGCCATCTTACAAGTTTTGCTCACAAGTTACATTTGAAAGATCCACACAGAAGACAGATTTCTTATGAAAGTGAAGTCTGGGGTCTAGGAATATAACTCATTGGCACATTCTTTCAGCAGAAAGCTGAGGCCCAGGGTTGCAACAATATCAGGGTCAAAATAATAATAACGTATACATACACATACAACTTATATTTAAAATTTCAATTTTTAAAAAATAAATTAAGAATCCCCCCACTATTGTATATGAATCGCCTTTCAGGATATCTGTTTCCTCCAAAGGATGCTACAAGAATTAAATGAAGCAACTGGATAAACAGAACACAGCTTGGGATGCTGCAACATCAGTGGGGGTGGAGGTGAGGCAGACTCCAACATGTGAAAAAGTCCAGGCACCATAGTACACACTTATTGTCCTAGCATATAGGAGGCTGAGACGAGAGGATCATAAGGTCAAAGATAGTCTTGGGCTAGTGAGCTGGCTATTAGCCTGGGCTACATAGTGAACTACTATCTCAAAAACATAACTGGGAAATAAAGCTCAGTTGTTAGAGCACTTGCCTAGCATGCATAAAGCTGAGTTCGACATAATCCAAGTGAGGCAGTGCACAGCTATAATCTCATCATAAACCAAGTGAGGCAGTGCACAGCTATAATCTCATCATAAACCAAGTGAGGCAGTGCACAGCTATAATCACATCATAAACCAAGTGAGGCAGTGCACAGCTATAATCTCATCATAAACCAAGTGAGGCAGTGCACAGCTATAATCGCATCATAAGCCAAGTGAGGCAGTGCACAGCTATAATCTCAGCATTTGGGAAATGGAGGCAGAAGAATCGAAAGTTCAGTCACTCTCAGCTATATAGCAAGTTCAAGGCCAGACTGTGCTATAATATTAAGACTCTATCTAGAAAAACTGAAATTAAACGGAGAACAGAATATCCTAAGAATGTATGTTGCTGGGATGGAAGTGTAGCTTAGTAGAGAGAGCTCTTGCCTAACATGCATGAGGCCTGAGTTCGAAGCCTGGCACTGGAGGATAGAGAAAAGGAGTAGGGAGGGGAGAAGAATGAGCGGAGAGGGAGAGGGAGAAGAGGAAGGGGAGAGGAACGGGGAGGGAGAGAGAAAGTAGGAAGATATTTTGCTACAAGATTAAAATATCTAAACCATGGCCTGAGAGGGCTGGAGAGAGGACCCAGTGGTTAAGAGGACTCATTGCTCTCCCAGTCCTGGCTTTGAAGCCTGGAGCACACTAACCTGTAGCCAAGCCAGTCAGACTGACCAAACTGACCAACAAATCCCAGCCCAGGAAGCTTGCCTAAAATCTCTCTAGAAATCAGCCCTCCAGATTCATGGCCTGGGGTTCCATCTGTCCTCTGCCTGAACTGTCAACAAGCTAGCCCCTCCCATTCTCAGAAGCAGGTGAGAGTTCTTGCAAAAGACTCCAAAATGACCTCCCAGGGGACATTCAGAAGGCCTTCCCTCAGGGACCAGGGAGAAGCTTGGGAAGGCAGCTTTGTTTCCCAATGGGAAATCCCAGTATAATGACCCACAGGTGGATCCCAGGGAACAGAAACTTTCCATATGAAATGTTCTAGGTCTTCCTCAAGGCAGCCTGACCCCACCTACCTGCTGGACAGCATTTCTGTACAGGTAATCCACCATCATCCAGAGCTCTTTGGGGATTTCCATGGGGTTCTCCAACTGGCTCCTGTCATCTGCAGTCTGCACTGACATCAACGTCTCCAAAGAAAGAAAAAGTATGACAAGTCATGATGAGGCGGCACTTCTACCAGGCTGGCTGCGCGATAGGACAGTAAACAACAGGAAAGGACAGCGTCTCAACCCACTAATCACACAGTCCAGAGGCAAAAAAAAAAAAAAAAAAAAAAAAAGGCCAGGTGGTAAACTGGGTAACCAAAAGGATGGAGAGAGAGGGGGCAAGCAGTTTCCTGAATGGGGTGGATATGCCCTGACTTCCTAGAAAAAGAGTTCCCCTAGCACTCCACTGTGAGCGGGGAAGAGCACACACACGTGAGCCCAAAACCCTAAGTCCAAGCTCCAAGTCTGCTGCCCCACCACGTGACCTGTGACAACTCCATTCCTTGATTTCCATCTTCATCTACATTAAATGATAGCGAGGCTAGTTCAAGAGTCCCTAACTGAAAACACACATTCAAAGGAAAAAGTGCACAAATTACCTACATCGATACCAGGCTTGTTCCCTTGTGTCAGGATGTCCCATAGGAGCCTCCAGTGTCTGTGCAAACTTATAGTACGATGACTTATTTGTTGGGTGGGTGTGTGTTACGTGCATGGATGTACATATGCATGTGTTGGCCAGAGGACAACTGAGTGTCCTCCTCAGTTGACTTCTGCTTACTCTTTGAGACAGGGGTCTCTCACTGAACCTGGAACCTTCCAATTTGTCTAAAGCCTGTCTCCATCCTCCCAAGCTGGGATCACAGACATGTATCTTTTATGTGGGCTCTGGGGAACCGAACTCAAGACCTCCTGGTTTCATGGCAAGCACTTTATCAACTGAGCTACCTCTCAGCCCCAGATGATAATGCTTTTAAATGGAAACTTTCAGTAGAAACGGGATCATGGCTAAGTTTCTCTACCGCACTACTGGATACTGAAGGTTTATGCAATGTGTCTCCTCCATCCCACCCAGATTCCCATGCTGAATCTTTTGTTTTGTTTTGTTTTTTTTGTTTTTCGAGACAGGGTTTCTCTGTGTAGCCCTGGCTGTCCTGGAACTCACTCTGTAGACCAGGCTGGCCTCAAACGCAGAAATCCACCTGCCTCTGCCTCCCAAGTGCTGGGATTAAAGGCGTGCGCCACCATGCCTAGCATCCCATGCTGAATCTTAACCACCGATGTGACAGTATGTAGTAGCGGTGGCTTTGGGAGGTGGCTGGTCATGAAGGTTGTGTGGTCACAAATGGAATTGGTGTGCCGTAAGAAAACCAATTGGACACTGAGACAGTCATGTATTCACCAAGAAAGTGACTCATTGGGGATGTTTATCACATACTTCAGCCACCCAAACTGTGAAAGCTTGCACACATGTGTGCATGCTCGAGTATGACACAAAGACTGGAAAGTGTAGCCGTCTTCCGCAGCTGTCCACAGCAGGCAAGGCAGTCTCTCTGTGCTGGAATCTGTGCTGGCTTCACAACTTGCTCCAAGCCACACAGTAAGGCAGAACTGATAGGGTGTAGGCTGTCAGCCGTGCCATGGAATACCTTAGCTTTGCTCTCTTGCTCTGGCCTCTAGCTGGAGAAGCCTGAGCTCACTTCTGGAGAGCTGAGTGTCCGTGTGCACAAGACAGAGGGCAGCCAACACTGAGGCAGGCAAGAGAGAGTACCCTAACCTCCTGGCCAACACAGCTGCTGCTCCATCACACTGGCACCCATGAGTCTAAGTGGGCCAGGAAGAAAAGATAGGAGTCAGGAGAAACAGCTCACTGTCATTCTGACCGGAGGGTGGTGTGTTGTCAAGTTCAAGGAAGCTGCGAAATGCTTACATCCAGGAAGGTAGGTATAGAAATGAGGTGTGCAAGGCCTGCTACTCACCAGTTCACTAACAGTTTTCAGTGGTAGATCCAAGATGGGTTCCCTCATGTAGCACAATGTATGGAGAGGAGACCCGAAACAGCTGGGCAGGTAGTTCCCAGACACGGACAAAAAGTAGTCCTTTCCCCGGTCCAAGTGTAAAACCAGAATGTCTTCAATTGTGTCTTTGCCGGAGTTGAGTTTTGTGGCAGTAGCATTATTTACAAAAAGCTCCAGTTCAATCTCAACATGCGAATCTGCAGAAAAAGACTTTACTTTTTTAAAGAAAAGACTTTACTTTAAAAGTAAAGTCAGCTGGGGAGCAGTCAAGACGAGGAGGAAAAGGCAGGAGGGCAGAGGGTGAGACAGAAGGGCTACAGAAGGAAACAAGATCGCCCAATAAGGACCTGTGTGCTTGGCATGGGAGAAGCTCAAAATGCAAACAGTCTAGTCTGGAACTGTGAGGAGAACACTTGCACAGTGGACAAACCTTCAAGAAGCCCAAGTGCTAAGGAGCATGGCTTCACCCAGGAGAAGCAATCCAGTAAGAAGGCATGGATCAGAGGACCAGCCCTGGGCCAGGTAAGATGAAAACATCCCCTGCACAGATCTGGGGAAGTTATCGCCTGAGAGCTGGCCAGGAATCACCCTTAACCCTGCCACAGGATGAAGATGCTACCATTTCTAGATGACTACCCATCACTTCTTACATCGCTGATTACAGGAAGAAAGGCAATGGAGGCGACTCCTAAAGTAGCAACACCTTCTGTACGACTATGGAGAACACAAGTGCCTGCACTGTTCTTACAACTGAGCGCACACTCCTCAGCACGTTTTATAGATGGGTGAGTTCAGTTATAGGGAAGGGGTGGGGGTGATTTCAGAGCCAGCAGAGGCAGGCAGATCTCCACCTTGGGCTACACCGTGAGTTCCAGGATAGTCAGGGCTGCATAATAGATAGACCCTGTCTCAAACACAACGAACAAATAAAAGTTTTAGGCAGAGAATAAAGCATTCAGAGGCAAAAGGCTTATTTAGAAAACTGAAAAGGACAGGCAGGGCACTCAGAAAGCAAAGACTGGGAAGGGTTACCTGGCAGGAGGAAGCCCTTGCTGGGTCTGGCCGTCAGCCACTGCTTACAGTAGGCCTGTTCATCAGGTTTGTTGATGAATTCAAACTGACAGGGCACTTGGCTATTATGAATCGTGAAGGACTCGGTTTGCAACTGCATGTACTTCACATTCTCAAAACAGAACTGAGAACAAACAAGGACCAGACAATCAGGGTTCTCGTCTCAAGCTGTGCACCCACCCTAACTGGGAACCACTATTTGTCTTGGGGAGAATATAAGGACCATCTCTTTGAAATGTATTTAGCTGAGAGGGCACGTGGCCACTGAAGACCAGTAACCTATGCAGGCTAAAGCACAAGGATATATTTGTAAGTAAATTTCCTGAAGCAAAGTTTCCATCTTCTACCTCCAAAACCATTTCTGAAACACCATTCTCAAACTGCCGCATGACCTGAGAATCAGCTCACTCTACAGAGGAGCTGCAGAGCTACAGCGTAAAGCGTCTTTCTGTGAACCCCAGTTGTTTCCTGAGACAGGCTCAGTATGTAGCCCTGGCTGGCCTGGACTCTCTGGAACTCACTGTAGATCAGGCTAGCCTGAATTCAAAGATCCACTTGTTCTGCCCACCCCCACCCCCACCCCCACCCCCATTCGGGAATAAAGGCCATGCTACCACCCCAACATGAGTTCTAGAACTTGAACTCAGGTTCCACCAACTGAGCCAACTCCCAACCCCTGATGCTAATACTCTTAGAGGGTCTGGGTCTTTCCTACCTCCCGCTTGGAGAGTGTCACAGAAGGAATGTTGGCATTTTCCATTTTATCCAGGGAGCGGACAATTTCCTCCAGGGTCTTCCGGTAGAGTTCTTCATTGACAACCCTCACCTGGGAGGGAAACATTAGAGACTGAGTGTGGAGCCTTCTGTCCATTCTTCTTTCTCAGTGTTGAGTGTGCTTGGGGAATCAGAAACAGACACTGACAGCATTTCAGGAAGTGAAAGCTAAGTAGATTTAGTTCATTAACAGGTAATCCAATCAGTGACAGACTCAGAAAAAGCCCCCAGCTATGTCAAGGCTGCCTGCCTCTTGGTCAGCAAGCGGACACTGGAGTGTCCTGGTGGCTCCTCCTGTTGGGTCTCCAGTCTTGGCCAAAAGACACTGGGTTTCTATTTCTGTCCTGCTTGCCCTCACCCAAAGGCCAACAGTGGGGATTTCCCCCTATGGTTTTGATACAAAGATGTATTTCTCAGCTCTTTTAACCCAAGCTCATCAGCAAGAAGGAAGAGTGGCAGGCTCTCCCTAATTATAAAGACTTTTCATTTTCAACAATAAAATGATTGCAACATTACTTAGCCTCCGCATGCCCTTCTCCCCTTCAGAGGAGGCATTTAGACAAGGCTGGCCTCCAGCTTAACAGACAGAGCCACCACACCGTCTTAGGGCCTTCTAACTTCAGATTCTGACCCATATCTACCCTACACCTTGGAAAACAGGTAGGTGGCACAAAGCAACACAGAAGTCCCTGGTGCTCACTCTCTTTTGCTCACTGTATTAACTAAAAAGATTGAAAAAATTATTGGCAAGGTTATGGAAAAATAAGCTCACATGCAGTTGGTGGAAGTATAAGATGATAAGAACTAGGGCTGTAGAGACGGCTCAGTGGTTCTGAGCACAGGCTCTCTTACAGAGGACCTGGTTTTCCTTACCCACATGATGACTTAATAACCATCTATAACTCTATTTCCAGGGGATTCATGCCCTCTCCTGGTCTCTGGGAGCACCAGGCAGTGCACATACATGTATGCATGCAGGCAAAACTCTCATACACATAAAAATAAATCTTGCCTGGTATGGTGGTATATGCTTTTAATCCAAATCTCTGAGTTTGAGGCTAGACTGACTACATAGTGAGCCCTGTGACCTAAAAGTAGATAAATCTTCTTTTAAAACTAGTAAGAGCTATTGGGAGTAGACACTAATAAATGAATCTTAGGAAGTCCATATATCTAGAAATGAGCTCAGGCTGTGACTATAGGAGGATTTCCTGTGGTTACATAAAGGTGTCCTCAGGAACTTGTGAAACCAGTTCCCTTCTACTTGAAGAAGTCATTTCCTTTACCTCTGGGGAAGAGACACATGGCTACCTGTGGTGCTATCAGAATATCAAGGCCCAGCCTGGCATCCGGGCACCCTGAGTGTCACAAGTGCCTGTTACACATTGCAAAGTCCACAATAGGCTGCTGGCCTGTTCTTTGACCCAGCCATTCATCCTTCTATATAACCCATGATCTGATCTGCTTCCCTGTGTGTATGTGTCTGTCTGTCTGTCTGTCTGTCTGTCTGTCTGTCTGTCTCTCCCCCCCTCCCCCCCGTTGCTTCCCTCTGTTCTCTCTTCCTTTCTATCCGTCTCCATGATGCTCTCCTTCTTCCTTACCCAGGCCATGCTCAGTCTTCTTTCTCTGTGCTCTGGACTACTCTAGATGCCTCTGGATATTTCCTCTTGTTCACAATAAAAAGAGTAGTGCACACCTTTAATCTCAGCACTCAGGAGGCAGGGGCAGGGGGATCTCGGAGCCTGAGGCCAGCCTGGTCTACAGAGTGAGTTCCAGGACAGCCAGGGCTACACAGAGAAACCCTGCCTCAGAAAACAAATCAAATCAAAACAAACAAAAACCCTCCCCAATAATAAAGCACACATGTAAGCGGTTTCCTTACTGTGTCCCTTCACATACATTTACTGAACTCACTCTTAAATGCTAATAATTTTTTTTAAAGATTTATTTATTTATTTATTATATGTAAGTACACTGTAGCTGTCTTCAGACACTCCAGAAGAGGACGTCAGATCTTGTTACGGATGGTTATGAGCCACCATGTGGTTGCTGGGATTTGAACNGATAATTTGGTCTACATAGTAAAATTAAGACCAGCTAGGGCTACACAGTTAGATCCTGTGTCAAAAACAATGTTTATTTTTTCTTTTTTTTTTTCTTTTTTTTTTTTTTTTTTTTTTTAAAATAAAAGCTTAAGGGTATTTTTTTTTTTTTTTTTTTTTTTTTTTTTTTTTTTTTTTTTTTTTTTTTTTTAAGATTTTTATTTATTTATTATATGAAAGTACACTGTAGCTGTCTTCAGACACTCCAGAAGAGGACGTCAGATCTTGTTACGGATGGTTATGAGCCACCATGTGGTTGCTGGGATTTGAACCCCGGACCTTCGGAAGAGCAGTCGGGTGCTCTTACCCACTGAGCCATCTCACCAGCCCTAATAAATTTTTTTAAATACATAATCTTGCTGTGTTTCCCAAAATACTCTCAAACTCTGGACTCAAGCAATCCTGTCACAGGCTTCTAAATAGCTCAAAGTACATGCACCACCACCCTGCTAAGATATAATTCCCCTTGAACCACTAATGTCACCATGAACAATCTGTCTATAGAAATACTCACAGACATGAAAATATACATGAAGGATGGTCACTGTAGTACCACATGCAATGGAAATAAATATTCTGGAAATACATTAATACATTATGGCTCATCCCTACTACAGAAAAGTTCTTAGCTGGTAAAACACATAAGGAACAGGCCTATAAAATGGCTCAGTAAACACAAGGTCTTACCTCCAAACTATAGGGCTTAAGTCTGATCATACACATGATAGATTCCCATAAGTCCTTGACCTTCCCGTGAGCACTGTAGCATGCATGCAATATGAACACACACACATACACACACACACACACAAACACACACACACGCACGCGCACGCATGCACACACACACGCACACACACACACACACACACACATACACACTAAATGTAAAAAACAAAATCATGAGGAAGAAACTGCACAATTTCCTAAAACATAACCTTTTGGGGGGTGGGAAGACACACTCCTGAGAGCTCCCTATGTAGCCGAGGATGACCTTGAACTCTTGTTCTTCCTTCTGCTTCCTGAGTGCTGGGGTTACAAGTACGTGTACCTGTGTCTGGTTTGTGTGATTCTGGAAACTGAATCCAGCACCTCATGCAAGCTAGGCAAGCACGGTACCAACTGAGCTACATTCTCCAACCCTAGAACATTTTCAATGGAGAAGAGATGTCCTCAGAACATGCATAATGTGAGTTCTTTTACTCGGGAAAGAAAGGGGAAATATCTGTGTGTTGTACACAGAATACCGACAAACTCAGCTACAAATGCATAAAGTCCAGAGACAAAAGGGAACTTTCATGTATGTGGAAATACGCAGATATATATGAAAGCAAATTTACACTTAAATTTTTTTTTTTTTTTTTTTT
>NC_034595.1:75847056-75863641 GCF_900095145.1 Mus pahari | reverse complement strand
AGAGAGAGAGAGAGAGAGAGAGAGAGAGAGAGAGAGAGCCTAAGATGGGGCTGTAGACAAGGCTGTAGGACATTTTCTTAATTAGTGATTGATGAGGGATGCAGGGACACACCCCTGGGCTGGTGGTCCTGGTTGTATGAAGAAAGCAGGCTGAGCGACTCATGAGAACCTTCTCCGTGTCCTTTGTATCAGCTCCTGCCTCCAGATTCCTGCCCTGTTTGAGTTCCTGTCCTAACTTCCTCCTCTGATAAACTGGGATGTAAGCTAAACAAACCTTTTCCTCCCTAAGTTGCTTTGGTTATGTTTTATCACAGCAACAGTAACCCTGACTAAGAGGGTGTTTTGCCTCCATGCATGCCTGTGTACCACACGCATGCAATTCCTGCAGAGGCCACTGGATCCCCTGGAGCTGGAGTTACAGATGATTCTGCGCAGGGCAACACGCTCGGAACTGAACTTAGAGCCTCTGGAAGAGCAGCAAGGGCTTTTAATATCCAAGTCATCTCTCCAGGACCTTAAACAATTCCTAAAAGGAGCTTCCTCATATTCAAGGCTAAGAGAAGGAGATCAGAAAGACAAAAGGCAGCCCTGGTGTAAAAACCAGCTGCCCACCTACCCCAATGTCAAACACTGAGCTGACAGGCTTGTGGTCACTGGTCTTCAAGGCCATGTGGCTCTGGTAACTCAGCTGAGTGATGTTCTTTCCTTTCCACAGGACTCGGTCACACCAGGCAGGTGCACGACACTTCTCACTGAAATACAAAGTGCACGCTGGTATGCTCAGAGAAACATCACGCCCCACTGTTCAGTGATTGGCAAGGCTCCAGCAGGGAGCCACGAGGCAGAGCCTTCACATCCATGCAGCCAGAGGCTTTCCTATGGGTATCATCCACAGCAACTATGAAAGCTCCAACAAGCAGTTCAGCTGACTCCATGCTCTGCCCTGTCCTGAGGAAGGTGGAGAGAAAGCGAGAAAGCAACAGGAGAATAAGCACCTTATAGTCCTGAACAGAAAGTGCTTAAGGGAACAGGCTGTGAATTTCTGCTGCCTCGCTTCAAATTCTGCTTGGGAGATTCTTGGACTTTGTGTGCCACAGTTCGCAGTCTCATAATAAACCAAATATACCCCAATGAGTTCTTTAACAAGTTGGAATGAGATATACAAATCAAATATATCCAGCAGTATGTGGCATACTGTAAAAATTATTAAAGAATTATTAACTATGGAGCTGGAGAGATGGCTTAGAGGTTAAGAGCACTAGCTGCTCTTCCAAAGATCTTGAGTTCAAGTCCTTGCAGCCACATGACAGCTCACAACCATCTACAATGAGATCTGATGCCATCTTTCTGGCATACAGGCATGCATGCAGACAGAACACTGTATACATAATAAATAAATCTAAGAGGAAAGGAAGGAAAGAAAGAAGGGAAGGAGGGAGAGAGGGAGGGGGGGAAGGGAGGGAGAGAATATTAACTAATATGTCAAGACCAAGTACAAGCTTAGCTGGAATCATCACATTACCTTAAACACAGTTCAAAGTCAATTGGTGAGCTGGAGAGATTGCTCAGCAGTTAAGAGCACTTGCTGCTCTTACAGAGGACCTGGGTTCAGTTCCCAGCACCCACATGATGGCTTACAACCAGCTGGAGTTATAACTCTAGTTCCAGGGTATCTGGCACCCTCTTCTGGCTTCTGCAGACACCAGGCCTGCATACAGTGCACATACACTTATGCAGACAAAGACACACACACACACATAATAAAAACAAATACATCTTTTAAAAAGGGAAAGGAAAGTCAATCCATCATGGAACAACACCTAAGGCAATGAGAAAGAAGTAATGTGGAAATGTAGTGGGCTTAGAGAGGAAATATTCGGCCACCACTGACACATGGAGATTCATAAGGACCTTATGTTCTTCAGGTCCACAAGGGCCAGTGCTTCCCAGAGTTCGTGAGTTTCCATTTCCCTAGCCCCCTGAAATGACCTCATACCCACCTGGTATCCCAGTCGTCAGAGCCAGGATCGTACTTGTAAGTAGGCTGGAATGTAATCTCACCCTCAGTGAAGTCTTCAAAGATGGTCTTGGCAGCTACCTGGATTTTCAGCTGTACAAAAGAAGAGGAAAAAGCCTTCAGGATGAAGGGTCAAACCTGGGAATCGTGGAGGCCACGACATCAATCCATAGCCCAAGTCCTACCTGAAAGAGAAAGAGAAAACTACTCCTATACCATGCATCAATAAAGAAATGACTTCATAAAGAGAGACAGAAAGTTAAGATTCTTCCCCTTCAGGAGTTCTGTGCTGGGAAAGAGATGGAGAATCGAAGGATTTAGACCTAATGATGCCAAGGCTGTCAAGAGCAGGAGAAGAGCTCAGACAGAAAAGAAAGAAAGCTTCGGCGTCCTGGACAGTTCTGAGCACTTGCTAAGCCTCAAATCTACTGAGGAGAGCCAAGAAAGTCAGACGCAGGCTTCTCTCAGCCTGTGAAGCGGCCGGTGCTCTCAGAAAGACATGCTACATCAAACGATGATAGGAACAGCAGGTTGCAGAACTGACTCACTGGAGTGAAGAGAAGACCTGAGAGAGTTTGCGCACAATGGAGAAAACTGCTGAGGAGGAAGAGGCAGGAGAACTTAATAATTCTTAAAGAGAATTATTAAGTTGCCTAAAATATACCAAGTAGTTTCTTTACTGAAGAAAAAAAAATGATAACATAAAGTCCTGTGTTCCCAACTCCTGATCTCCTGAGTGAATGAGAAAGTGTGTGTTCTTACTTCAAGGGAATCAAGGTGCTTCCAGGACAGCCCCGACTGAGAGAAATGCAGACAGAATGCAGCCCTGCGTGGACAGCATCAGGTCCTGGGGGAATCCTCCCAAGATGGTGGAGGAGAAACTAGGCTCTGTGCCCTCACAGTGGAGGAAACGTGGTAGCCATGTGTACCTGATCGTGCGCATACAGGGTTTGGAAGGCCTTCTCTTCCACGAGCCTTTTCACCTTTCCCACATCCAGCTCTTCTATTCTGTAGTTGAGGTCCCCCAGCCACAAGATCACACTGTGAGGGCAGAGCACAGAGGGGACAGGGTTTAGGAAGGGCTTTCACCCTCCCTATCCAGGACACATTGGACAGAAGCCCCACGGTGGGACAGTGACTTAGCTGTTACAGAATTTTCCTTCCCACCCACATCTAATGCACTGCTGACTTGATTGTCACAAAGGGCCAGTCACCCAGGGATCCTGTGCTACATTCCAGACCACAAATGTACTCTTAGCCTGTGTCTAGATCGATTTTCTGAAGCGAAGCTCGATTTGAACAGTAGAGCCTGGATTCACCCACCACATCATGGCCGGCTTACTCTGAACTCCTGGGATGTGCTATGTCCCATGGTCCATTTCACCTGTTGCTGCTTCCTAATGACATCAGGCACGCCATGAACTCTACTGCTCTACTTGAAGCCAACAGTAAGTCACTAAGTAACCTGCCTAGCAGTGTACACTCTCTCCAACAGATGCACCCTCACCCTAAAAGCAGACAAAGCTGCCAGCTGCATCGTCACAGTGGAGAAGACAGGATCCCTATAGCAACCCTGGAGAAGACCAGCCATCCAGTCAGCTTCCAAAATACCAACAAGCCAGAGTCAGTACCACTGCTTTGCACAGGACCCAGGGGCTTCCTCTTTATAAAAGAAGTTCCAAAAACTTTAACTGCGATCATAAAGTCTGAAAAATCCAAGGCTTTGAAATTTGACAAGTAGCAAGCTTTGGTGATAAATAAAATAAAAGGGAACAAGCAAAACTAGTGCAGTCTGCTCTATGAGGTTGGCACTCTGGTTTTGACATTGGAATCAAGGAGAAATGAGCAAGGGCAGGCACAAAGCACCAGGCCCCACTCTCAAGTGTGCGTGCTCTGGAAGGACAGACAGATGTGGAAACCTATGACAGTGCTCCAAACTGCGATCAGATGACAGCTCTTGGGCTGCACTGCCTCATGGTGCTCGATCAAGACAGATTTCTAGGCGAATAAACCCTATGCCTCTCCAAGGACAAAGGGTGCTTGGTAATGGTGCTTCAGGTCTTCCAGATGATAATTTAGGAAGCCAGGAATTTCCAAGAAACAAATAAGAGCTGGCAGACACCCATCCTTCAGCACTTGAGTCCCAGGCACAATGGAGACCCCAGTCTGGCAGTCATAGGCAGGGACAAGGAGGAGAGAAACTCATACTCACTCATGCTTGTTAATGGTGAGAGGGGGTTGGCTCGGGTCCACCTGAGAGAACTGCATTCGAGAACAAATGTCTCTGTAGTCTTGGTTCCTCCTCTCGTACTCCTCTGTGTGGGCTGCCAGGTGGGAATTGACAACGCAGATGCTGGTGTTGTGCAGCTGGAACCTGACCGCCACTCCTCCTTTGTTACCCTATTGAAAGGACTTCCCCTCAGTCACTTAAACTCAAGACTTTCAGAATAGTTTCTCTTTGTCTTCAGAATCATTATTATCCATATCTTATAGATAGGAATACAAATCTCTAGGGGCTGGAGAGATGGCTCAGCGGTTAAGAGAACTGACTGCTCTTCCAGAGGTCCTGAGTTCAATTCCCAGCAACCATATGATGGTTCACAACCATCTGTAATGGGATCTGATGCCTTCTTCTGGTATGTCTAAAGACAGCAGTGTACTCACATTAAATAAATAAATAAATAAATCCTTAAAAAAAAAAAAAAAAAGAATACAAATTTCCAAGCAAAATGCCTAGGCATTTCTGTAAAAGACTCAAGCCAGAGCCCGCCTCTCTCAGCCTTCTGTTCTTGTGTCTGTATCCCTGGTGAGGCAGCTGCATGCCCAGCTCAGGCCTTGCAAGAGGATCCAAGGCCAGGACTCCAGAAGCCTCAAGAAAAAGAGGAAATTACAAAGCTATGGGGCTCAGTTTTCCTTGGTGGCCAAAACAGTGTCTGTAGCATGCTACATAGTATACTCCTATCAACCAGAGGCTCAGGCACTAACTCCCAGGATGAAGAATGCACTGGCTGGATTTTTAAGCTGTTTATTCAATCCGGCCCTGCTTGTGGGCACAGCTCATCCTGCAACAGCAGCATCTTAGGTGGGTTTAACAGCTCTTGCATCATCAGAAGCCGAGTCAAATCATTAGGGGTCAAGGTCCTCTATGTGCTGTAGGGAATTATCAAGGACTCACCATCCTCCCCATGATTCCTGTCCCCACGGTCTCAGCTTCCACTTCTGAGATATAGGCTGCGTGTTCCTGTTTGATGTACAGCAACAACATAATCCCAACCAGTCGGATGAGCTTCACCTGGAACACAGAGCCCAATTCTCAAGTGATGGCTGCCACAGACAGAAGTTCAAAACCAGAATTCCCCAAGGGAAATGTGGTGGGAGATCTGGCTAAGCCACTAACACACCTCTTCCTCCAGGCCAGGGCACATGCACATGGTAGTCTGTTCCACTCACTGAGCATGCTACATGATACCCTAACCCACTTAGAAGTGTCAAGACCCTGAGTCTTTCATTCAGACAGGCTCCTCTGGAGGACTGTGGGGTTGAACAATACACACACACACACACACACACACACACACACACACACACACACACAATGTTTACTGAACATTTATCTCAGACTTGCAGGCCCCTCACTTACCTTTGCGTACTTGGCGTCTGGGTGAAGGCTTTCTGATACAGCCTTAAACCACTCCTCCTCCTTTGGGGTATCGTGAAAAAAGAAGGCTTCCTTACTCAGATCGAGCTCCTGGAACCTATTGGAGAGGCAACCAATGAACCAGAGAAAGGCCGCATGCAGGTAACACCTCCCAAATCTACTCAGGCGCTCAGGTCCCAGCTCTCATACTGAATGGCAGGACCCTCAGGGGATAAAAACGAACAGAACCAAAGAACTGAAAGTTGTGGGACTTACTGGGCACTTCTCTAAACATGAGCTCATTTCCTCTCCAGGACCTGGCCACTGGACGAGTTAGAAGCATCCCTCCATCCCCATTTTACACATGTAATCCTTAGGTCAACAAAGACTATTTGGTAAATTGGAGTTGGAATCTGGGTCCATGTTTTGTTTGGTTTGGTCTGGTCTATAGAAACTCCACGGTTTAGCTCTGTCCCCTATGTTATTCAGGCTCCCACCGTGACTCCCACCAGCTGTACCCAGGACTGTCAGGCAAGGATAGTGTGGAGAGCTGAGTGTGGGCTCCGTAGGAAAGCACATGCCTCTCACGTTTTAGTGCCCTGTGTTTAATCCACAGCATTGCAAAAACAAGAAAGAAAGAAAGAAAGAAAGAAAGAAAGAAAGAAAGAAAGAAAGAAAGAAAGAAAGAAAGAAAGAAAGAAGGAAGAGAGAGAGAGAGAGAAAGAAAGAAAGAAAGAAAGAAAGAAAGAAAGAAAGAAAGAAAGAAAGAAAGAAGAAAGCAAGCAAGCAAAGAGAAAAAACCTCTCACGTTTTAGTGCCCTGTGTTTAATCCATAGCATTGCAAAAACAAGAAAGAAAGAAAGAAAGAAAGAAAGAAAGAAAGAAAGAAAGAAAGAAAGAAAGAAAGAAAGAAAGAAAGAAGAAAGCAAGCAAGCAAAGAGAAAAAACAAGCCAGGTATGATGGTGCACACCTATAATGCCACCACTTGCATGCAGAGGCGGAGGGCCAGCCTGGTCCACATAGCAAGTTCTAAACCAACCAGTACTACATAGTGAAACCTTTTCTCAAAACTATAAAACGAGGGGCTGAGAAGATGACCCAGTATGCAAAGGCAGAGGTATGCAGATCTCTGTGACTTCAAGGCGACCTGGTCAACATAACCTCCAGGCCAAATCCCAGACTAGAGAGACAGACCCTGTCTATTTGTCTGTCTCTCTTATTCCTGGGGAATAACAGACTGACTCACTACTGGCTTCCACTTTCATGCATGTACATACACACATATGCACATTCATAAACCTGACTGATGAGACTTTAGTGAACCTTCCTTCCTTGGCAAAAAAATATTCTTTGCTTTGTAACGAAAACTGTTGAATGTCAAGTAATGACACACCAATTCCTAACAGAAGGTTATACTAAATTTGTATCAGCATTTAAATACCAAGCACAGGACGTGGCCAGACCTCTGTGTATCAAAATAACACAGAACAGAGACACAGCTGCCACTGAGCTGAGCTCAGGTTTCAATCCCTTCACCCGCCACAAAGACTCAGCTCGACTCAACCCCTGTTCCTTCAGCACGGCTCTCTGGTCCTAAGACCTGGGAGAATGGAGGAGAATGCACTCACCCTACACAGTACACATCGGGGGCCTGGACGCTGTGGCTCAGCCAGGGCCGGAGACATTCTTTGGGGGACTGTCCATTCACATTGTAGGTTCCCACAAAAAACCTGTTGCCAGAGAGGTTCAATCAATGATTCAGAAACAGAAAGTCAAGGCTCAGTCATTATGGGATGACATTTTGAGACATAAGAAATGCCCTGTTTAATCTAGACCAATGACTATGGCACCAAAGGGTGATCGACAGTCTGCCTGATTTGATAGCTGCAAATGATATAGGTCTTCTCTGACCCAGGTGTGGTGGTATGCACTTATAGTCCCAGCACTTGAGACAGTGAGGCAGGAGGACTGCTGTGAGTTCAAGACCAACTTGGGCTGCATGCTGAGTTTACAGCAACCATGGCTTCCTGGTGAGAGAATGTCTCAAATAAACAGATAGCTAGATAGGTAGGCAGGTAAGTAAGTAGGTAGGTGGGTGGAGAGAGAGAGAAAAACAGAGAGAGAGAGAGAGAGAGAGAGAGAGAGAGAGAGAGAGAGAGAGAGAGAGAGAGAGGGAGAGAAAGTAGGTAGATAGGTAGAGCAAGCAAGCTATTAAACAGCCATTGTGGGTGCCACCAAATGTTTGCCTTGTGGGTGCTATTGTAAGGAAAACCATGCAAAGTGGCACCAGTGGTCAGAGGTCATTCCTTCCCCATATGCCTAGAAACGATGTTAGTTTACCTTATAGTCCCAGCGCAATGGTTTTTAAAGCTCCAGAACTCTGAATGCTTTATTCCTTTAGTGTTCAGTGAGCCCAGCTAACAGGATTACTGAACGTCAATGTTTTCTTCAAGGCCTGGACCGAGCAAGGGAATGGAAACCCAGGCAGGTACTCAAGGCTCGGGCACTGCCCTCTGCTCTGTCCTCCCCAGCCCTATGAACACTGCTGCAGCCATCTGCCCATCAGCCAAACAGCCTGCCCGTGGACGCGGGATGTCAGTCACCCAGCAAGGAAGGGTAAGCAGAAGTGGGGCACACTAGCATGTATCTGTGACCCTGGCAGAAGTGGGGCACACTAGCATGTATCTGTGATCCTAGCAGAAGTGGGGCACACTAGCATGTATCTGTGACCCTAGCAGAAGTGGGACACACTAGCATGTATCTGTGACCCTGGCATTTGTACGGCTGAGACAGGAGGATGACTTGATCCTTTACACTCTAGACCAAGCTGGGATACCTGATGCCCTATCCCACAAACCCCCTAAGCAGTGAACACAATGATACTCTTTGAAACGGGAAAATGGGCTGGAGAGATGGCTCAGGGGTTAAGAACACTAGCTGCTCTTCCAGAGGTCCTGAGTTCAATTCCCAGCAACCACATGGCGGCTCACAAACATCTGTAATGGGCATCCGATGTCCCCTTCTGGGGTATCTGAAGACAGCTACAGTGTATTTGTACAGATAAAATAAATAAATAACTCTTTAAAAAAAAAAAAGAAAAAGAAGAGAAAAGAAAAGAAGAAAAGGAAAAACATCTAACAGAATAATTTGCTTCCAAATCCAAGGTATGTGAGGCAGATGCTGAAGTTCCAGAGAGCAGAATGGTCATTTTGCCTTGAAAAACCATCAATGCACACCTTTCGTCCTAGCACTCCATAAGCTGAGGCAGGCAGATCTCTGTGATTTTGAGGCCAGCCTGGTCTACAGAATGAGTTCCATGCCAGCCAGGACTACACAGAGACACCCTGTCTCAAAGGAAATAAAACTATGGAGAACCTAGTTAGCTACCTGAAGTTCTGGATGTAGGTATAATTCTCTTCCTTCTGCATGAGGTGTGATTTCACGATTGTGTCTCGAAGCCCAAACTTCTGCACGGATAAAATGTGAGCCTTGTCCGACACTGTGATTGTGGAGGAGCGAACCATGTCAGAAATTTCAGACTTAGATTTATTTTGTCTGGAAAAATAAAAGCATTTTAATCATATTTTGAGTATGGTATGGAAAAGAAATATAAAACTAGATGTTCTCACACATTAGCACCTGTATCACAGAACAAAAGAGGCCTAAGTTAAACTTATTTGCTAATAACAAATGAGAGATTAAGCTGATAGGTCGATTATACCATTTCAAAAGCCCATTCCAGGCCCTAGCTCTCTTCCTGTTGCCTATGGATGAGAGTGTAGCTCTCAAGTACTGCCTCAGTGTCTGCCTGCATGCCGCCATGCTGTCTACTATAATGATAGTGGACTAAAGCTCTGAAACTGTAAACAACCCCCAATTAGATGCTTTCTTCTATAAGAGTTGCTGTGATCATAGAGTCTCTTTACAGCAACAGAACTAAGAGACCACCTGCGTATTAACAGCACCACTGTTATTTGCATATCAAGTAAGGTTACATAAGACTATATAGCATGGTGACTGTCTTAGGGTTTTATTGCTGTGAAGAGACACTATGACCATGGCAACTCTTATAAATAAAAACATTTCATTGGAGCTGGCTTACAGTTCAGAGGTTTAGTCCATCTTCACTGTGGCAGGCAGAATGGTCGTATGCAGGCAAACACGGGGTGCTGGAGAAGTAGTTGTGAGTTCTACATCCAGATCTGGAGGCAGCAGAAAGAGACAGTGACACACTGCCCAGGCTTGAGCATCTGAGGCCTTAAAAGCCCATCTCTAGTGACACACTTCTTCCAACAGGGCCACACCTCCTAATAGTACCACTCCCCATGTGTCTATGGGGGCCATTTTTTTTTAACCTGCCACATCTGCTCATGTTAATCTCAGTACTAGGGAGGCAGAGGCAGGGCTATTCTTATCAATGTATCAAACTCTAGGCTAGCCAGGACTATATAGTGAGACCCTGTCTCAATAAGGGTTGGGGGGTGCCTGGAGAGATGGTTCAGTGGTTAAGAGCACTTGCTGCTCTTGTGAAAAAACCAGGTTCAGTTCCCAGCACCCACATGGTGGCTTACAGCCATCCATGACTCCAGTGCCAGTGTATCTGGCACATTCTTCCAATCTCTGAGGGCATAAGACACATAAGAATCACTAAATATAATTATGCATAGAGTGGAAGGAGTGAAGAAAAATAAGCTTTCTAAGGCAGAAGGTATGAAAAGAATATGAGGGTAAAATAAAACATGTTCAGTCTCCTATATTATTGTTTGATTTAAAACAGGGTTTTGCTGGGTGGAGGAATGGCCTGGAACTCAGTGTGTAGACCTAGCTGTCCACCTGCTTCTGTGCCAGGTTTAACTTTTTAAAAATTATCTCTCTATCCTTCCCCACAACTATCTACCCCCCACCTCCCCTCCACTGTGTGTGTGTGTGTGTGTGTGTTTGTGTGTGTGTTTCCTCCTTCATCATTCTGCCAAGCCTTCAGACAAACTGGAATAGCTTTCTCCCTGAACCTGGGGCTCCTGTTTGTGAGCTAAGGTAGAAGCCAGCAAGTCCCAATGATCCTCCTGTCCCCGTACCTCAGTACCTCATCCCCAGTCCTGGGACATGGGTTACATATGTGTTCACTGAACAGCTAGTTTGTTACTCGGATGTTGGGATGCAGATCTGGGTCTCACAATTGCATCCTAATGCTCTAAACTGCCAAAGTATCCCTTCAGATCATTTCCTAAATCTCTACATGAGAGTTAGAGTGCTTGCAAGCTCAAGTTCTGAGGGGTTCCTGGCTATTGCAGGGCACTGGGTGCTCTATGTAAAAGAAAAAGAAAAAAAAAAAATCAACATGGGCTCTTGGAATCTGAACTCAGGTCCTCAAGTTGTGAGGCAGTGCTTTATCTACTGAGCCATCTTCTCTAGCCAGCCTATGTAGTCCCTTTTCTTTTTTTCAGACTGATTTTATTGTTTTTAAGTATGTGTGTGTCTCCATAAGGGTATGTACACATGAGTGCAGTCCCTAGACGGGAGCATCAGATCCCCTGGAGCTGCATGGTTACTGGGAAGTAACCCTGGGTCCTCTGTAAAAGCAGCCAGTGCTCTTAACTGCTGAGACGTCTCCACCCCCTTATGTAATTCCTTGTCACCTGGGTGTCTCAGCTATAAAACAGTAAAGTATGAAAGTCTCACATAGACAGCAGTCCTGTGAGAGCTCGCAGCTTGGCAAACACAGTAAGTCCGCCGTGTCCATACATTAGAAGGTTCTTAGGATTCAGCTACTTAAAACAATTTATGCATGGTGGGGCTGATTCTCACTGGAAGACATGCGGACAGAGGGGGGCTTGCGTACCTTGTGAGAGAGCTTTCTGGTTTCTCTGGACACCTGGCCCCGAAGGCTTGGTCCGGGCCCCTCCCATTTGGCCTGGAGCTGTCGACGTTAGACCCACCTAAAGAGAAGGAATTAAAGTATAGTATTGTGTTTGAGTACACAGACCACAGCTTCTCAGATGATAACTGGGAAATCCCTGGCAGTCTGCATCCTGCTCAGAAACTCCGCAAAGGCCCACACTGCTGTGCAGGTGCAGTCTCACAGGGCATGGCCAGAGGTGGAAAGGTAGCTCACCCGAATGGCTTTGCTGCTGAAAATAAAGCCATTTCAGCTACCCCACCCCACTCTAGGAACACAGATTACAGACATCAATTGCAGAAGACACTGTGTCTTCCTCATCCACCTGGATCTGCATATACACAGCACGGCCAACCTGAGATACATGATGAGACCCAATCTCAAAAATCTAAGGGCAACTTTCATGCCTTTAATCTCAGCACTCAGAAGACAGAAGCAGACAGATCTCTGAGTTCTAAGCTAGCCTGGTCTACTTAGTGAGTTCCAGACCAGTCGGAGCTATGTAGTGAGACTCGGGTTCAAAAAACAAAATAAACAAAAACAACAAAAACGTATAGGCTGGGGATGCCGCTGAACAGCAGAATGCTTACCAAGGTGTGCAAGGCCCTGAATTTGATCCCTAACACCATCAAAGGGAAAGGGAAAAAAAATCACTTAAAGACCGCAGGGACTCTTAGAGTGGAATGGAGAAAATGACACGGGCATCTGACTACATCAACGGGACCACCGTGCTGACAGGGATAAAGAAAGAAGTGTTAACCACAAAACTTTAGAGATGAGTAGCCTGTAGGCCTACTGGCAACTGGGAAACCACAGGTACAGTGCTCCAGCTCAGAATGCGGTTAAGACGGGGCACAGATTAACAACTATGGACCTGCTGCCCACCAGCGCCGAGGAAAGGGATGGTGAACGATGTAAGTCAGGTGACCCACTACTGAAGCAGGAAAGTTCAAACGAGCAAAGACAGTGAGCTAGAAAGATCCATGTGGCAATGGGTTAGACTTAGAAATGCCAGTACGAATTAGTAGTTACTTACTACACATGATTAGATATAGAAAGAACCACCTGCAACTCCAGCTATGCTGCTGGCCTCCCAGGGCACCTACAAACACAGATCATATACTCACACATATACACATGATTAAAACAAAATTAAAATCCACACAGGGCTGGGGATGTTGCTCAATTGCGAGAATGCTTGTCCAGATGCAAAGCCCTGGGTTCAGCCCCCAGAACCATATAAACTGGGTGTGGTCATTTATAACAACCCTAGCATTAGGGAGACAGAGGCTGGAAGATCACGAGTTCAAAATCACACTCAACTACACAGTGAATTTGAGTGTAGGCCACATGAGAACCTTTCTCAAAGGAGAAACTATGCCTTCCCCGCCCCTAACACACACATAGTCCTTTGCTGTCCTCCGAGAAGCAAGAATACACAAGAGCAGCATGCACAGCTGATGTGAGACCTTAGCTTCTAATACTGTTTTCCCAAACTGGGCTCCTAAGACATATTGCTTTATAAGGACTAAGAAGAAACGAAACACACAAAGTAAGCTTTAAATATCTGATACTGCTAAAAAGTAGGAAAGTGCTAAAAATATGTAAAATCATTATCATTATCATCATCATCATCATCATCATCATCAAGGGATGATAAAACAAATGAGAAGACATAAATATCCCAAAGAGAATTCCAAATAGCTCACATAGCAGCTTCCCCTTCATAGAGGAAGCTAACTCGATACTCCTTGGGGTGGACTGTGCGGAGTGACTTCCTTCCAAACTATGAAGCCCAAAAAGAAGGAAAGTCGGAGCTCTGTGGAACAGAAATGTGACAGGCACTTCCTCAGCTAGGTGGTCAAGGTTCACTGTGATAAGTCATGTTGATAACCTACATCTTGGATGGACAGACTGTTCCCTGCTTAAGGACAAAAGGAAGTACTCCTGAGAGCTGTTAAGGTCATCAAAAGCAAGGCAAGACTGAGAAACAGTCACAGATCAGAGGAAACTAAGGGGACACAGGACAGTTCAGTGTCATGGGGCTCCTGGATTGGACTATGGGTAGAAAGTCACTCGGTAAAAGTCCAAGGAAATCTGAGTGTGCACTTTGGTTAATAATAATTTGTTAGGACTGGAGAGATGGCTCAGGGGTTAAAAACACTGACTGCTCTTCCAGAGGTCCTGAGTTCAATTCCCAGCAACCACATAGTGGCTCACAACCATTCGTAATGGGATCCGATGCCCTCTTCTGGTGTATCTGAAGACAGCTACAGTGTACTCATATACATAAAATAATAATAATAATAATAATAATAATAACAACAACAACAACAACAATAGTCTGTCTACACAGATCTCATACTGTTAGCAAATGTGTCACTGCTAGTGCAAGACTGTGATTCAGGAAACTGATATGAACATCTTTTCTGTACTGTTTCCACAGAAAAATAAAACTGTTCTGACAGTTATGTGGCGCACAGTTTAATCCCAGCACTCAGAAGGCAGAGGCAGGCAGACCCTTCAATTCATTGCCAGCCTTGTCTATAGAGCAAGTTCCAGGACAGCCAGGGCTACATAGCAAAACCCTGTCTCAAAGAGAAAAAAAATAAAAAAAAAGAAAGAAAGAAAGTTCTAAAATATAATAGATTTTAGAGTTGGGAGCTGAGATCAAAACCTCATGAAAAGCTTCACCTCTGTCCAACCTCTGCTCCTGTCTGTGTCTTTTCAATCTTCTGTCCCCAGCCTCATCTCAGGCCTCGAGGGCCCAGCCTCCTCTCTAATCTTCCATTAACTGCTGCTCATGGTAACTGATAAGCACGTGGCTGGCCAAATGCCGCCCAGTTAGCACAGCCTGTAGCATCGTACACTTTCACCTCCTCCAGTGGGCAGCACTGCTTCCTTTGGGAGACCAGCCCTTGGAGATTCCTCCCTTTTTCCACCAGGTGCCCTAGTGAGGTCCTAAGCAAAGCCCCTCTTCCCTAGCTGTTCTCTTGTTCGGCTCCTAACCTCATTTGCCCTTGGAGTTTGACTGCTGGGGATTCAAACACTCTTAGCCATTGAGCATCGTCCCAGCCCTGGTCTCTGGATCTTAAAAACTAAACACAGGTCAATGGGTCAGGGTCTGTGTCTGTCTGTCTCTGTTTCTGTCTCTGTCTCTGTCTCTGTCTCTGTCTCTCTCTCTCTCTCTCTCTCTCATGTGTGGAAGGTCTTGCCTACATGTATGTATGTATGTGCACCACCTGTGTGCCTGGTGCCAGAGGAGATTAAAAGATAGCACAGAACCCCCTGGAACTAGAGTTAAAGGACGACTGTGAGCCATCATATGGAAACTAAACCCAGGTCCTCTGCAAGAGTGTCAAGTGCTCTTAACGCTAAGCCATCTCTCTAGCCCCTCCACATGGGTCCTTTGCTTCATAAATGCAATTGGGAGCCCAAGGTAGCCAGGCAAGGAGTGAGACTCTGTGGCTTGCCTTAAGAAAATGGCAGACAAGTTGCACATGGAGGAACTGTCAGCTTTGATAAGACCTTGCCTAGAAAAATGGAGATATGCTGTCCAGTGAGAGGCTCAGTAGGTAAAGGCTCTTGACAGCAAGCCTGACAATCTGAGTTCAATCCCCATAGGATGCACATGGAGAAAGGAGAATTATCCCCCGCAATTTTCCTCTGCTTTCCACATGTGTCCTGAGACAGTTTCCTTACATAGTGGCCTCAAACCCGTAAGGATCCACTTGGCCTCTGATTCCCAAGTACTAGGAATAAAGAACATATCACCATACCCAGCTTCAAAAAGTTTTGTTTTAGCCAAAACATTTTGTTTTGGTGGCGCATGCCTTTAGTCCCAGCACTTGGGAGGCAGAGGCCAGCCTGGGCTACAGAGCGAGTTCCAGGACAGCCAGGACTACACAGGAAAACCCTTTCTTGAAAAAACAAAAACAAAAACAAACAAATAAATAAAAAAGGAGGTAGGCAGATCTCTATGAGTTCAAGGCTACCAGGTCAATATAGTGAGTTCCAGGACAACCAGGGCCAGAGAGAGCTAAAGACCCTGCCTCAAAGACAGATAAAAATAAAATTAAAACAGTGATTCAGGAGAGTATCCTGCCCACCAGGGAGACCATCCAGCAGGAAAAGCAGAGTGAAGTTTTCTAAATCCTTAAGAATCTCCATCTACATGAAGTTATTGCTGCCCTAGTTCCATGTGGCCACAACCTCTTCTGCATGGAATGTGCCAACAAGATCTGTGAAAAGAGAACGCCATCATGTCCAGTTTGCCAGACAGCTGTTACTCAGGCAATCCAAATTCACTCTTAACTATATATAAATATATATATACACACACATAAATACTATATCTCTATATGGACTCATAAAGGCATGGGTATAATGATACCCCCAGTAAACTTCCTAATGAATTCTTATGACTGTTATCAGGCTTTATTGGGATTAGGCTAAAGTTGTTAGTACACTTATAAAAGGCTGCTATGGTAACACTAAACCTAAGTGGTCTCTTGTCTATTAGTTTGGTTTGAATTAATACTATCTTGTAGACTCAGAGACATGGCTTGTATAGGAATTGTTAAAGCTGAAGTTGTACTTGGCTGTGTAACCTAAGAGCAAAATGTATCCATCTGAGATTGTAGTCAGTGGGTCCCAGAGCCTAGCCACACTAAGAGTTTATGGAGGGTGCCTGGCATCTCAGATGACTGACACTTCCAGTGCTGCCTTCTTCACACTGCCAGTTTTGACAAAAACAGGTTTGTTTTTTTATTTTACAACAACTTCTGCCTAATTCTGCAGGATTGCAAGAAACTTTTTAAAGCATTGTGATTACTTACTAGTAATAATAGGGCTGATGGCAGTTTACTAGATCACTGGTTATAATTTGGGACAAAAACTGCTACATTGACTCTCATCTCGCCCAGAGTGCTCAAGGCTGGTATGTTGAGTGGATCAGGAATACAGTTGTTTGTTTTTGATTGTGAATTCCTGCCCATTGCCTCTCTCAGTGAATGTGGAAATGGCCGCCTGGGT
>NC_034595.1:75836545-75845134 GCF_900095145.1 Mus pahari | reverse complement strand
AATCTCCATCTACATCACTTGAGACCCTGGAGGAAAAGCCCCAAATCACAAGCTGCACTGTGAGCTCAGGTATTCTGTGTGATGCCAGTGACCTGTGGGCCTTTAGGGAGCCCCCCTGTCAGATTGCTCCAGTTTGCCCTGGGATGCTATGGAAAACTGTATGATTAATGAAAAGAAAACTCGCCTCATGGTACACAAATAAGAACTAAACAAAGTCTCAGATTTGCATTTCTGTTCTCGACCTTCCACCTCATTTCCATCCAATTCCTTCTCCCATGTCCTGGCTTCACCTCCTGCATCCCAGTAAAAGGCACCAGCATTCAACCAACTGATCAGAGCAAAAATCTCACACTCAAGGGCACAGCAGCATATGCCTGTACTCCCTGTGCTCAGGAGGCGGAGGCAGAACTGCCTCGTGAGACCAGCCTGGGCAACCGTGCACAGCTGACAAAACAAGACAATAAAAGGATTTAGGGCTCCAACTAGCAGGATGGGACATACCTGTCATCTCAGTATTTGGGAGACCACTGCTGTAGGATAACCTGAGCTACTTAGAACTGACCTAAAACAAGCAAACAAACCGCACAAAGGCCTTTCCTCGTTCACACATACATTTAACTCACTGAACAACTGAAGCAAGTTCTGCCTTCAAAACCATGTCCAGGAGTTCTTATCAAGACTCCAGCAGCAGCTTCCTGTTTCTGGGCTTCCTTCTATGAGGCCCATTGTTGGTCTCCCATAGAGCGGCCACAGCAAATCTTAAAGTACACGAGTGTATTAGATGAGGTCACTTCTCTGCTGAAAGTTTTCACATAGCTTCCCATTGCACTGAGAATAGGCCTGACCCTCAGAGGCAAGGGTTGAGAAGGCCCTGCCTGCCCTGGGCCTCTGAAGCCTCTGGGCCCCACACACCCTGGCCTTGCCATCCTTCCTTCTTTGGTGTCAAGCTCACTGCCACGTCAAGGGCTTTGCTCTTGCTGCTCCCTGTCTGGGATTCACTTCCTCCTGCCACCCACATTGCTCACTCCTTCCATCCAAGCCTGGGCTCAGATGTTGAACATTCACTGTGACACTGTGGCAGACCTTGCCCCCGCACAGGGGCTCAAATATCCCTTTATTTTTACTCTAGAAGCTTCTAAATCTCCTCAGCTCACAGCACCTACTATCAAAATATGTATTTATCATGGAGGGGGCACACATACGTGCCACAGTTCACTTGTGGAGGTCAGAGGACAACTTGAAGGAGTTCCTTTCTCCTTCCATGTGTGTCCTGGATCAAACTCAGGTCACCAGGTTCTGAGGGGAGCATCTTTGCCCACTTCACCCACCCCATCTTTCTTCTGTGTCAAAAAATACCCAGCAGAGAGTTCCAGGCCAGCCAGAGCTACATAATAGGGAGACCTTGTCTCAAAAACCAAAAATAACAACCAAAACTACCCAGAAGTTCTATGTCTAAGGGATGGCATATGCTCAGAATTCCAGCACTTGGAAGACCAAGTGGGAGCACTGCCCTGAATTCAAGGTCCTCCTGAACTATAGAATGAACCCATTAAAAAAATAAAACCACTGGGCTGGTGAGATGGCTCAGTGGGTAAGAGCACCCGACTGTTCTTCCAAAGGTCCAGAGTTCAAATCCCAGCAACCACATGGTGGCTCACAACCATCCATAAAAGATCTGATGCCCTCTTCTGGAGTGTCTGAAAACAACTACAGTGTACTTACATATAATAAATAAATAAATAAATCTTTTTTTAAAAAAAAAAAAAAAAGAAAGAAAGAAAGAAAGAAAGAAAGAAAGAAAGAAAGAAAGAAAATAAAACCACAAAAAAAAATTAATTAACTAAAAAACAGATAAAAGGACTGAGGATCAATAGCTTGGCACTTGCCTAGCATGTATGAGGCCCTAGGTTCAATTCCTCAGGAACAATACACACACACACACACACTTGGATTTAAGGCTTATTTTACTTCTTATCCTGTGTCTGTATGTGAGTCTGTGTCTAGGTATGTGTTCATGAGTGTGGGTGCACATGAAGGCCAGAAGAGGACATTGAATCTAAAATGTACCCAACATAGGTGACAGGAACCAAACTATTCTCTGCAAGAATAGGGAGCACCCGACCTCTGAACCACCCGACCTCTGAACCACCTGACCTCTGAACCATCCCCCGTTTCTCCTCTTCACCACCACTCATTTTTTTGTCTTTTGAGACAGAATCTCAATATTTAGTGCAGGCTGGCCTCAAATTTCCAGCAATCTCTGTCCTCAGCCTCCTGTGAGCTGGGATCACAAGCCTGTGCCACCATTGTGAGTCCCAAAACTTCTGAGTCCTAACATGGTGCTCACAAATGGAACATTACACAACGCTACACATGACTTCATGCATGCACCTGCACTCAGATACACACATGTTGGGATAAACATCTACCTTTGGCTGTATGTACGAACTGTGTACAAATGTTATGTTTTCACTTGAGCACCATCCATGATGTCTATGCATAAGCAAGCCTTCAGGTTCCAAGCATTCGGGTGAGATGCTTACTCACCCCATCTGTTTGCTTTTAATGACAAAATCGCAAACCCACAAGAAGAATCGCATCACAAGGAGTGCAGCACCATCTACTGCTGAATCTGATGTTCAACAGAGCTGTGTTCTCATTGAAAACATTAAACTCTCATCGTGTCTCTATGCCAATACCCTCCCAGGAGGCTTCAGAAAAGTTTAAGAAACACATCTAACTTTCAAAAGATTTTTCTCTTGGGCACTGGGGCTCAGTTACTAAAATGCAGCCAAGCAAGCATGTGGACCCGAGTTCAGATCCCCAGTACCATGCAAGTTTGGCATTGTGCTAGACTCATCCATAACCCTAGTGTTAGCACTGGGAGCGGATGGGAGACAGAGACAGGCAGGTCCTACAGTTAAAGTTTACCACCATCCAGCTTAGCCCAACAGATAAGCTGCAGGTTCAATAAGAACCTATCACAAAGAATGGGTGGAGAAGGCCAGGGAGATGTTCAGTGGTAAAGACACTTACTGTCTGACAATGTAAATCTGAATTCTATCCCTGCTCCCCAAGGAAAGATGGAAGGAAAGAACCAACTCTACTAAGTGGTTCTCTGACCTCCACACACATGCTAAGGCACACACACCACACACCATACACTCATGCTGTGCACCCACACACTAATAATGACAACATTTTAAAAGAGCTGGATGTGACACACTTTTTTTTTTTTTGGGTTTTTCGAGACAAGGTTTCTCTGTATAGCCCTGGCTGTCCAGGAACTCACTTTGTAGACCAGGCTGGCCCCAAACTCAGAAATCCGCCTGCCTCTGTCTCCCAAGTGCTGGGATTAAAGGCATGTGCCACCACGCCCGGCTTGTGACACACTTTTAATCCTAGCACCTAGGAGCAGAGGCAGGCTGATCTTGAGTTTGAGGCCAGCCTGGTCTACATATTGAGTTCCAGAACAATCAAAGGTACATTAGTGAGACCCCCATCTCAAAATAACTAAATAAGTAAAGAAAGAAATAAAGAAAAATAAGATAAGAGGGCTGGAGAGATGGCTCAGCAGTTAAGAGCACTGAACTCCAGGTCCTGAGTTCCATTCCCAGCAACCACATGGTGGTTACAACTGTAATAGGATCTGACACCCTCTTCTGGTGTGTCTGAAGACAGCTACAGTGTGCTCATATACATTAAATAAATAATATTAAAAAAATAAGATAGAGAGCAACTGAGAAAGATACAAATCTTGACCTTCAGTTTCCATATGCATGCATATGCACACTCGTCACACGAGGGTTCCATCCCAGCACTGCACGAAACTGTGTGTGGTGGTGTACAGCTGTGATCCAGCATTCAGCAAACAGGTAAAAGGATATAAGTTCAGGGCTGTCCTCCACTACATAACACGTCCAAGGTCAATCTATGCTACATGACATGCTGTTCTCACCAAAAAAGAAAAGGAAAGGAAAGGAAAGATAAGAAAAGAAAAGATAAAAAAGGTTTGTAATCACTCATGGATACCAGACACTGGATGCTGCTCTCACCGAAGATAAGCCTTGGGAAACAGGCTGTCCCTCCCTGGGCCACTCCCTGAGACGTGGGAAGGCACTGGAGTGCAGCAGGCATGAACCACGGGCACCGAATGAGAGTACATGGGAACTGAAGTTGAAGGCCTTCTCCATCCCCGTCTTCCTGTGTAATGACAAGTCACCTCCTTCTTTAGGTCTTCCTTTTTATAGCTATAACCCAGGGACACTAACATTGTCACCTCCTGAAACTCTGATACAGACATAGGTACATGAGTTCCTCAGCCTAAGGAGTTGTGACTTGTGCCACAGATGGGTAGTGTGCTGGAAGCTGCCTTGCTCTGCTCCATCTTGCCAGTCCTCTCCGTGGGATGGACCATCCTCATTCGTGACTGTGGATGGAAACTTTAAGGCTGTCTGGGGGAATTTCCAGCTATGAGCAGTTCTCGGAACCTTTTCTCCCTGGCATCTGGCGTGGAAGCCAGTTGTCAGGAGCTCTCTGCTGCATTTACTCCTCCGCAGTACCACTATGCCCTCTGGCCACAGCTTCCCTTCTTTCTCCTCAGCCCAAGCGTCCATAGTTCCTCTCTGTCCCTCTCCAGCCTCAGCCCTCCAACCTTTTGTCACCCAATCTAAGAGGTAACAAGATTTGTCTTTCCTTCTCGTGTTAAGTTACCAGGTCTCAGAGTATCATCCTTATTGACTTATTTATTTAAAAATAGGAGTTTAAAATGTAGTCCTCGCTCACCTGAACCCCATATATAGATCAGGTTGGTCTAGAACTCCATATGTAGACCAGGTTGGCTTCAAATTCAGAGACCTACCATCCTCTGCCTCTGGAGTACTAAGATTAACAGCATGTGCCACAACAGGTTCTCTTCAACATCTTATTTTACTTTTTAAAAATTTATTCATTTTATGTATGTGAGTGCACTGTAGCTGTCTTCAGACACACCAGATGAGAGCATCAGATCCCATTACAGATGGTTGTGAGCCACCATGTGGTTGCTGGGAATTGAACTCAGGACCTCTGGAAGAGCAGTCAGTGTTCCTAACCACTAAGCCATCTCTCCAGCCTTCTTCAACATTTTATATTGAACCCTCTTTTATATCCCCACTGCCATGCCTTAGCTTCAAGCTTGATTTCTGCAAGGCTCATGCCTGCAGTCCCGTCCTCCTACCCATTCAGTCAACAGGTAGAAGTCATCGTTCTCAGTCCATCACCTGTGTGTTAAGTCCCCCGGTGACTTAAGACACCTTTGAAATAAAACCTGAACGTGTGTGTATTTAACACACAAAGTCCTCTATAAATAACCCCAGCTGTCTCTCCAGCCACATTTCCCACCCTCACTCCTGCCTCTCCAAGCCCTCAATTCACTCACAATGAAACTATTGCCCTCTTTACCCTGACCCTGTGTGCATCTAAAACCATGCACCAATTCTATCCGCATCTGGTAAACTATACTCACCTTCCCACTTCACAGCCCAGCTCAGAACCAACACCCCCGTAGAGCTGCCTCCAGCCCTCTCCTACCCTCGTTGACGCTGGTTCTCCTCCACACATCCCACCTTACGTCTCTAGCAGTAGCAGCAGTAGTAGTGCTGTATCTGCTTTAGGCAGCTTGTTGGCCCTCTTTTCAATTAGTTCTTTGTTTACATGTGTGTGCACACATGAGTATGTGCCTATGTGTGTATGTGGGGGTGGGAGCTGGTTGGTTGGTTCTCTCCGTCCGTCATGCGGGCCTCCGGGATTGACCTCAGTTGTCCATTTTGGCCACAGAGCGCCTTTACCTGCTGAGCCGTCCCCACATCCCAGCTTAGAGGTTGGCTTGCTTAAAAAGATTTATTTTTGTTTTTAATCTGTTTACTGTTCATTTATTTTTGAGTCAGGATCATTCTATGTAGCCCTGTGGCTGTACTAGAGTGAACAATGTTGACTAGGCTGGCCTTGAACTCCCAAAAATCTGCCTGCCTCTTCCTCCCAAGCGCTCAGGTTAAAGGCATGCAACCACCATGCTCGGTCTTAAAGATTTTTTAAATTTTAAAAAGTATTTATTTTACATATGTGAGTATTTGACCATACCACATGTATGACTGGTGCCTACAGAGGCCGAAAGGTATCAAGATCCCCTAGAAATGTGGCACAAAATGGCTGTGAGGTATCATGTGGGTGCTGCAAGAGGAGCCAGTACTCAACAGCTGAGCCATCTCTCTAGCCCCATCGAGCGCCTGGAGCCGGGGTTATAAGTGGTAGTGAGGTGTCTGTGGGAAACTGAACTTGGGTCCCCTGACCTGCACGCTTGTCTTCTGTGACAGGGACTTGCTGAACAGTGGAGGCTAAATGAAGCTGCTGGCTCTGCTTCCAGCTTCTGGGAGCCCTGCACACGCAGCTCCCAAGCTTGCATCTGTGCCCTAACTATCAGAGAAGTCTTGCCTCTTTAGCTCGAGGGACAGGGGACTCTTTCCTGTGGCCCCTGGCTTGCCATAACAAGCGGTGCATACTTGGCCTGTCTTCTCCTCATTGGGCCCATTTCTTAGGGATGATCGCTGAATGCATTCTTGATCACTACCTGCCATGCCTACACTTGACTCACTCCCACTGAGAGCCTAGTTAGTTAGTCCTAACCATCACAGCTTGATCTGAGTGTGGAGAGGTATCTACCAATCTTTCTTCCTTCCTTTTTAATTCTGACTCTGCATTAACATCTTTAAAAACAACAACAGCAACAACTTTCCCACACAAACCTTGCTTTTCAGATAATGTTGCCTTTTAAGGCTTCCTCTTAGCCTGAAGAGCAGTATAGCCAAACACAGACCCACAGAGCGTGACTTCAAAACCTCCGAGCCCAGTGTGCATTGGAATTCAGAATTTGGGACACTTAAGAATGATAGGACATGACCTACACTGCTTTGATAGCAATCCCAGTAGAAGCTGAGACACAGTGCAACCTATGAATAGCAATGCTTGGATAAATAAAGTCTGTAAATAGACTCGTATCGGTAAAAGGAAGTTTCACTGCCAAGTTTATCTCGAGCCAAACAAAAATCCTTGTCAGCCCCTACAGCGTCTGGGAGTTCAGAACTACCAATGAAACAGCAAAGATGCTGCTGCACGGTGATGACGCAGAGGGTGGCCAGCTGTATCACCATGCGCTAGAAAGGACCATGAATCTATGTTCACGTACATGGCACTTAGAAACACAGACATATCACTCTGGTTTGGATCCAGCTTGCCCGCAGGCTTCTCTGGGAAGCTACCCTTCATGTAGCAATGGCAAGCGGTGATGGAACCTCTAAAAGCTGAGGCCTCTGGAGGTGATCTGGTCAGTTGGGGATGCTAATCTCAGAAGGGAGTAAGACTGTTCTTGTGAGACACCAGTTCATTCCCTCAATGGTTAGTCACAAAGAGAACAACCCTGGCCCTGAATCTTTCTGGCTTCATGGTGTGACCTCTTGTAGACACATTGTCCAACACTACTGAACAGACGGGGCTGCTCAAGCTGGGACTTTGGCCACCAAAACTGTAAGCCAAAGAAATATCTTTTAAAAAAGAATCTTAACTAAAGCCAGGCAGTGGTAGCACACATTTGTGGTTCCAGCATTTGGATGACAGAGGGTGGGAAACCTCTTGCGTTCGAGGCCAGCCTGGTCGACAGAGCAAGTCCCAGGACAGCCAGGGCGACACAGAGAAACCCTGTCTTGAAAAACAGAAACAAAACAAACAAACAAAAATTAACTAGAAAACATACCATTCCTCCCCACCCCCTTCCTCTGTCCAGACCCTCCCTACAATCAACCCTCCTCTTTCAAACTCAGTCTCTTTTTAAAGCTTTTCTTTATACAGCATGCAGAATCAGGGTTTGGGGGTTTTGTTTTTCTAAACAGGCTGGCCTGAGACTCACAGATCCCCCTGACTCTGCCTTCCAAGTGCTGGGATTAGAGATGTGCTGGTGACTTCACCGCCACCAGGGATTTTTCAACAGTATTGGAAAATAAAAAATCTATAAACAGAAAATCCAGAAGGGCACACAGCATCTACTTAATAATGGCCATTTCTCAGTGGTGACGTTTTTCTCTTTGCTTACTTCTGCTCTCTCTTTCATTTTATCTTGGCTTTATTTCTGCGGTGGGTCTCATGTAGTCTAGGCTAGTCATAAACTCAGTATGCAGAAGAGAATGACTTTGAACTTCTGATCATCCACAGAGAACTGTGACTACAGGTGTGTGCCACTTCGTCCAGTCAGTTGTTACGGGGCTATGGATCAACCCCCTGGCTTTGTGCACTTGAAGCAAGCACTCTCCCAACTGAGCTGGTGAGATTTGGTCTGCTGCTATGCACTGTAATGCTAATACCGGCCCCCAAGATCTGGTTGCCCCAAGAGGAGATCCTCATGTATACCAAGGGATGCTGTGTAGCCTCGCTTCCCAAGATGTCTACAGCCTGTAGCTGGGCAGAAGAGAGGCAGGCAGAGCTTCAGTTTAGGCTAAGAGTCGGAACAAGAGGAGGGAGAGGGGGGGCTGGTGAGATGGCTCAGGGGGTAAGAGCACCCGA
>NC_034595.1:75828480-75836360 GCF_900095145.1 Mus pahari | reverse complement strand
AATGAGATCTGACTCCCTCTTCTGGAGTGTCTGAAGACAGCTACAGTGTACTTACATATAATAAATAAATAAATCTTAAAAAAAAAAAAAAGAAAACAAACCTCTTACTCTAAAAAAAAAAAAAAAAAAAAAAAAAAAGAGGAGGGAGAGGAAAAGGAAGAAGATGTCATGGGTCGTGAGGGCATGGCCACGAGGGCCGGCCAGTTGGAATAGAAGCAGCCCAGGCAGAACACGACAAGTTATATCTCAGGGCTATTGACAGGGATGTAGACAAAGTAACATAAAGGGGTGATATCTACCCAGCTCTAATGCTTTAAGGCTTATTAAAAATATAAAGGTTTTATGTCTTTTATCTGGAGATTAAATGATCAAAGATAGGGTAGAAACCCCCATTTAATAATTTCTACGTCACGGAGCCATATCCCCAGCCCTAATCCGAGGCTGAAATATTATATAAAGACATAGGCTTCGGAGTCAGAAACTTAGGTACTAAAGCCTCATACTGTACCTAAGTTTCTAAGTTTAGGTTAGAACAACCTATCTAACCTAAAGCCTTTGCTCCCTCAGCTAAAGAAAATCAGCCAGGGCTGGAGAGATGACTCAGTGGTTAAGAGCACTGACTGCTCTTCCAAAGGTCCTGAGTTCAAATCCCATCAACCACATGATGGCTCACAACCATCTGTAATGATATCTGATGCCCTCTTCTGGTGTGTCTGAAGACAGCTACAGTGTACTTATAATTAATAAATAAATAGATAGATAGATAGATAAGTAGAAAAATAATTTTTTTAAAAAAGAAAATCAACCATATCCTCCTCCTATGGTTACTCTCTTTTTCCATAATTAACTTGAAGCTATCCTTCCCTCAGTAGCCCAGGTACTCTATAAGTCAAACAATGCCCAAAACTACAAAATGAAGATAGGAGACAAGGCCTCGGTTCAAACTCTTGACACCAGGCCTACCACTCATGTATATCCTAGACTTTTTTTTTTTTTAAGATTTATTTATTTTATGTATATGAGTACATTGTAGCTCTCCTCAGACACACCAGAAGTGGGCATCATATTCCATCACAGATGGTTATGAGCCACCATGTGGTTGCTGGGAATTGAACTCAGGACCTCTGGAAGAGCAGTCACTGAGCCATCTCTCTAGCCCTTCAAAGCTCTGCCCTGGTCCTCTTCCTGGGCTTCCCTAGACAATGAGATAAAAAGTATAAGATGAAAGACGATGGCATGCTGTACCTTAAGCTCCATCATCCAGCCCATGAATCTGCCTGCCTTCCTGAGGATGTGTGCCAAGCCCCAGGAATATCGTGGTTAGATCACTCAATGCCAAACACCTTCCGTCCAGGCAACCCTGGGACACAGGCAGCAACAGCAAACTTCAGTCTCTTCCCTAAAGTCCCTATCATCAGGTCCATGGCTCTGCCCAATGGAGCAGGCCTGCAGAACACCAGCTCTTAACTGCTGAGCCATCTCTCCAGCCCCTAGTCTCAACTTTTACATGAAAGTACAAATATATACATAAACCCAAGTCAAAAAATCCTATTTCTGGGCTTGTAAGACGGCTCAGCCGGGTAACACACTTGCCACGCTCAATCCCTGGAGCCGGGTACAGGTGGGAGAGAACTGACTGCATACCTTCCTCTGACTTCCAAAGGTGCCCTGACATACCTACCCACCCATCCACACTCACCTGAATATATGCAAAAATGGAAACAAATTGAACATTCCTATACATACCTTTAATCCTAGCACTTAGGAGGCAGAGTCAGGTAGATCTCTTTCTTAGTTTAAGGCCAGCCTCATCTACACAGCAAGCTCCAGGCCAGCCAGGGCTATATATCTGGGGGGCGGGGGGTACACTTTTCTGGACAGATGCCCTGCCCAACAGTGTGACAATTAAAAAGACTAAACATCTAAAAATGTGACAACAACAAATGAGAAACTCAATTTTTAATCTTACTTTATATAACCGGTAGCTAGAAGCTATTATAACTATTGGTGTAGATTCAGACCCGGTGCCTCCTCTGAGAATGGCCATATATCATGCATGGGTCACTGTAAGCAGGGCCATACAGCTCAGCCGTTCTCTGTCTCCTAAGTCCCCACAGGATGTTCTATACTTGGGTGGGTCCCAGGGAAAACTGTGACCCACATCTATGCTCACTGTCCTGATTCTCAGTGCAATCTACAGCTCCCTCCATCCCTCTGACCTCGGCTTTGCAATCCTGCCATCCACTCACCCTTTCTCGGGGCCCCTCCTCATCCTCACAGCCACTATTCTCCAGGCTACCACCTCTTCACTTGCTACCACTGAGTCTAGGAGATCCTCCCACTTCTTGCCCAATGTAATCTCTGGTCTTGGTCACATGAAACTCTGATTTCATCTTTCTGTTTCAAAACATTCAGGGTTAGATGATGCCTGCAGGTTAAGGCCAAAACTGGTTCTACTGGCACCCAAAGCCCTTTGCATATTGGCTTTATTCTCCCTTGTGAATATCCACCCAGACATCTCAATCTAAAACAACAGGTTCCCACACATGCTGCGATCACATCTACAAGCATGAAGTTCTTCCCAATTCCACCTCACCTGCAGAACCCAGCACCAACTCCTGCCTCCCCATTCACAAGGCTCTGCTCACCCACATGTGAGCCTTCGGTAGGTATCTCTGTAAATTCAGAGAGCCTGGTCTGGTACTTTAAGAGACCTTAGAGGAAAACCTCAGGTTCTGAAATAAAGCTGGGTATTTTCCTGGCTCCACGCATTACATCATGTTTTGAAACCTCAAGCGAAAGACAATTTGTTTCCTCATTTGTAAAGTGGTACTAGTGTGACCAAGAAGCCAAATGATGATCAAATGCATAGCCATGATGGCTCAAGGAGACTGACGCTGGAAGACTCTTCAAAGCCATCCCTGAAGTCACCCTGTGTTCAAGACCAGACCAGACTTCAGAGTAAGAGTCTGTCTCAAAATAAAGAATGCAATGTCCGTACATAGCAGGCACTCAGGCATTCTGTTCTGTCCTTTCCCTTCTCCTCCATAAGTACTAACCCCCACAGTGTTTGCTGGCATGTCCTGACACAGAAGTACCGGACTATAGGCCTTACAGGCTGGAGAGATGGCTCAGTGGGTAAGATTCCTTGCTGCTCTTGCAGAAAGAATCTGGGCTTATTTACCAACACCTTGAGACCTTGTAGAGGATCAGGGCACAGATGCAGCTCACGATCACCTATAACTTTATCTCCAAGAGATCAGATACCCTCTTCTGGCAGAAGGGTATATCTTGCCCCAGGCCCCTCCCTCTCTTCCTCCAACCTCCCTCTGGGCTTCCTGGAAGCCAGAGAGTGAACAGCTTTCCTTTACTGTGTTCTTCCAGTATCATGGTTTTGCTTTACCAGAAGTCTAAGTCTAAGGCAAACAGAAATTTTAAAAAAGAGAACAAAGAAGTGGGGGGCAGGGAACAGTGCAAGCAGATGACCATGAACTTAAATCTCTGAAACCATGATGAACCAAAATGAATTCGTGTGTCTCTGTGTCTGTGTGTCTGTGCGCGCACACACATATGTATGGGTATCCTCAACAGCCAGAAGGAATTGGGTTCCCTAGAGCTGGAGTTACAGGTGTTTGTGAGTGCTGAAGACTAAACTAAGGTCCTCTATAAGAACAGCAAGTGTTCTCAACCACTGAACCATCTCCTGGCCCACTATAAGTTGTTTTCCTCTGGGATTTTGTCATGATGATTAAAAAAATCAAACAATAGCTGGGCAGTGGTGGCGCACACTTTAATCCCAGCACTTGGGAGGCAGAGGCAGGCGGATTTCTGAGTTTGAGGCCAGCCTGGGCTACAGAGTGTGTTCCAGGACAGCCAGGACTACACAGAGAAACCCTGTCTCGAAAAAAGAAAACACACACACACACACACACACACAAATCCAAACAAAACAAACAAACAAACAAAAACCTTCCTGGGCAGTGGTGGCACATGCCTTTAATCTCAGGATTTGGAAGACAGAAGCAGATGGATCTCTGTGCGTTCAAGGCCATACTGGTCTACAGATCAAGTTCCAGGATAGCCAGGGCTACATAGAGTAACTCTGTCTCAAACAAACCAAACATGCTCCCGAGATAAAAAATGAGCATTTCCTTCCAAAACTCTCCCTATTGTTGTTTGGATGGGGTCTCCTGGTAGACAGGAGACTGGCCTCTAACTTACAAATGCTCTACATAGTTGAGGATGGCCTTGAACTCCTGCTCCCTCTGCTGCCCTATGAGTATGTACCACCACACCTAGCTCCCAGAATTTTTATAGCACAGTATTAGGGTTCATAGATCACAGTCATTGCTTAATAAATTACAACTGCTAATAATAATTGTGGCACATTCTGAGCCAAACGGTAAGACTTTGAACTCCACGCAGACCTCAGACTTCCCATTTTTCTTCTTCAGAGGACAAGAGGACATTTTTAATTAATTATTTTATTGTTATACTGCTACATAAGACCATTTCCATGAACACACATGATGCACTTTGAGCTCACACACCCAATGCCCACCCCTCTTCTCTTTCTTCCTCCCTCCCCTCAGTCCTCTCCTTTCCCTAGATGGTTTCACTTCTACCTGCCATCTATTATTACCATCTACACACACATGACTTTATCCATATAAATCTAGGATGCACAAAAAACCATGGGACACTTTGTGTGTGTTTGGTGTTCATGTGTGTCCTTTTTGAGCTAGGATTTCTCAATGGCCTGAAGCTTGTGGATTAGACCAGATTGGCTGGTGAGCCCCAGGGATCCTTCTTCTCCCTTTGCCTCCCCAGTACTGGGACTAAAGGGCCATGGCACCACCCACCTCTATGGAATGCCAGAGATCCAACTCATGCTTATGCAGCAAGAACTTTAAGCACTGAGCTATTCCCCAGGCCCAATATTTATTTTCCTGAGAATGATGTAATTCTACTTAATTGACTATTTCTAGCAGCAGGTTGGCCTTGAACTCCCAACCCTTCTGCCACCATGCCAGGCTTTGAATTTTATTCTTAAAACAAAGGAAAACTAATGTTTACACAGGACCCAGTACACAAAGCTAGGAGTTTTGTTTTGTTTTGTTTTGCATTTTAAGATTTATTTATTTTATGCATGAGTGCTCTATCTGTATGTACACCTGCATGCCAGAAGAGGGCATCAGATCCCATCATAGATTGTTGTGAGCCACCCTGTGGCTGCTGGGAATTGATCTCAGGACCTCTGGAAAAGCATCGAGTTGGAAGCTCAACCACCTGAACCCCTGAGACATGTCTCCAATCCAGCTAGGAGTTCTTAAGTGAATTTAATAACACAGGGCACCTGGCATTAAAAAGAATGGAAAGAGCCCTTTGTTACCCTTTGAGCCTGCCCACCAATCCAAACAGTTATGGGTTTGTTTGGGCTTGTTTTTTGTCTTTTCTGAGAAAGGATCTATTTGTATAAAAAGTACCACAAAACCAGGCCTGGAGGTACATGCCTGTAATTTTAGCACTTTAGGTGGATGCAGGAAAATCAAGATCAAAATGTTTAAGGGGGTGTAGGGGGAAGGCAGAAACTCAAGTCTTAAAACCACATTTTTTTTTTTTTTTTTTTTTTTTTGCTCTAAGTCTTGAATTCAAAGTCTGGTTATGTTCCCTGTACAAAACAACGTAGGTAAACAAGGGCTGAAAACGAGCAGCCAGGCTTCCAAGGAGAGAGGCTCTGCTGGCACAATCGCTTGACACAGGTCAGGGGTGATGGGTTACTGGAGATGACCTGACTATCCTCCAGAGGCTCGCTCTCTTCAGAGGGCCTTCAGTACGCTGTCTGTGGTCTGGTGATAGGGCCGAAAGAGAAGTAGGAAGACCAATCCAGGAAGCCGGGCTGGGGGGAGCAGTTCACAAACGGGGAGGGAGGGGCATGTGACATGTGAAGACTATAATTTATAGTTTCCTCAGCTCAGCCAAAGGCAGACTTCTCTCTAACTCCTGGTCCTCCTGCCTCCACTTCTCTAGTGTTTACAATTACAGGCCTGAGCCACACCTTGCTGGCTCAGACAGACTTTTTTATTCCCCCAAACTTACTAACAAAAACTGCCAAGAACAGCAAGTTCAAAAGTTCAAGTTCAAGTTTATAAACACGGAGCCAGGGCTAAAGGAATGGCTCTTGTTGCTGAGTCTGATAGTCTGAGTTTAATCTCCAGGACCCACATGGTAAAAGAGAAAGAGAACCTCCACACTTGCCCCATGGCACATGAATGAGTGTGTGCATGTGTGCATGCAGGTGTATGTGTGTGTGTGCATGTGTGCGTGCAGGTGTGTGCATGTGTGTGTGTGCGCATGTGTGTGTGACACAAATAAATACAATTTTCAGCAATTCAGCCTAGTTGGTCACGGCAGAACACTCCTTTAATCACAGCATTGGGAGGCAGAGGTAGGTGGATCTCTGTAAGTTCAAGGCAGGCCAGGGTTACACAGTGAAGACCTTGTCTCAAAAAAATATCAACGAAGAGATATAAAAAAGCACAGGGCTTTAACCAGAAACAATAAGCAACATTTGAAGTGAATAAAAGGGAGTCGTGGTTCTGATGAGAGTAGAGGCCGGCTTCGGTGAAGGCCTGACTGCAGCACTAAGGAATCTGAACTTTATTCCTAGGCACTGGGGTGTAGAGCAATACTCACCCCAGACTCAAAGAGCAGGATGTGTTAGGGAGTGTGTGCAGAGGGAGGGAGAGGGGAATCTGAGTGCAGGTAGGAAGGCTAGGGCTGGGACGCGGCTCAACAGGAGAACAACTGTCTAGCACAAGCAAGGTGACTTAATGGTCAGAACTGAAGAATGAAAAATAAAAAATAAAAAATAAAAAATAAAGGAGGGGGAGATTAGTACGGAGCCACTGCAATTGTCTAGGTAAGAATGCCAGGCAGTGGTGGCACAGGCCTTTAATCCTAGCACCTGACAGGCAAAAGCAGTCGGATCTGAGTTCGAGACCAGCTTGGTCTAAAGAAGAAGAAAGAGGAGGAGGAAGAGGAGGAAGAGGAGGAGGAAGAGAAGGAGGAGAAAGAAGAAGAAGAAGAAGAAGAAGAAGAAGAAGAAGAAGAAGAAGAAGAAGAAGAAGAAGAAGAAGAAGACCTCAAAATTTTGTAATGTGAGTAGACAGAGGCAATACTGCAATTAAAAACAATTTTGCTTACCAGATGTGAGAGAGAGAAGAATCCAGGTTATAGGAGTTGGGATATAGTAGCACAGACCTACAATCCCAGCATAAGGGAGCCTGAGACAGATTTTACCATGAGTTCAAGGCCAGCCTGGGCTACATAATGAGCTAGGGATCAGCCTGGGCTATAATGCGAGATTTCTGCCTGATAAATAAAAACGTAACAATAAAATAAAACAATCATGGCTTTCAGTGGTTGCACTGAGAGAAAAGAATCAGGAGGTGAGATGAGGTGACAAGGAGAGACTGTGACAGCAGGCAGAACACAAGCTCTGTAATCCCAGCAGGTGAGGGGTGGAGGAAGGAGGACCAAGAGTTCATGGACATCCTGGGGAGCTCAAGCCTAGCCTGGGCTATGTGAAGCTCTCTGTGAAGCTCCGTTTCCAAAAAAGGGAGGAGACAGACAAGTGGGTAAAAGCTTAGCTGAGTGTAGCAGCATCCGACATCAAAATGTTAGAAGGCCCAGGCAGAAAGGATCTGCAGCTCTCAGTGGAAGAATCCACTCCTGGACAGGCTTCAGGGGCCAGAGTCTAAGCTCTTGCAGGTAGACATATACAACACCCATTTCCCAAGCAAAAGTACCGCTAAGGAAGGAAGTCAGCATCCCTCCTTCCAGGAAGCAAGGTTTTACTCACATTTCACAGATGTAAG
>NC_034595.1:75818480-75825980 GCF_900095145.1 Mus pahari | reverse complement strand
CAACCCCAGGACTCTGCAATGAACCCAGACTGAAATGCTGGTGAACGTCTTTTGCAAAAGGGCTTGGTCAACACTGAGCCCCACGCAGCATCCCCAGTGGGGCTGTATGAGTTACAGAGCCCTTAGGCTGCCAGATAGCAATAACGAGGCATTTCTCCCAAGCCACACTCTGCTCTTATTAAGGAGGAAGGAAAGAGCATCCCAAAGTTAAAAGCAATCAGATAAGTAACAAGCAGAGCAGCTACCGACTGAGACAGCGACCGGTCCAAAATCAAAGTAAGACCATAACGTTCCAGAAACCAAGAGCATCAGCCACTGGGATTCCACACCACCGTCCAGCGCGCTGACACATCTATGACCTGAAGACACAGACTTAGTCAGAAACTAGTTCCATCTCTTTTTCCTACTACAGTCCCGCCAAGCCACCCTGGAACTCTTGATTAAATCTTTGTGTGATGAGTCTACACGTGGATATGCAGCCCTCACTTTCCACCTCCCTTAAGACAAAATCCCTTATTCATCCCCGAATGCAGTCAGGTAGGCAGCCTCTGAGCTTCCAGAGATTGTCCTGCCTCCACCTCCCATCTCACCACAGGAACCCTGGGATTATAGATGCCCACCATATGGTACCTGGCTCTATAGAGATCCAGGGATATGAACTCAGGTCCTCGTACTCGCAAGGTGAGCACTTTACTCATCGAGGCGTCTCCCCGGCCTCACCTCAGCACTCTTGAATTCAGCTGAGACGAGCCAAAGAAAGGAGTTTGGGAGAGAGAATCACTAAAGTGAGCTCTTCCTTTAAAGAGGCAAAAGAATGGGCTGAACGCCGGAGTCAAATACCCGAACCTCCAAGACACTTCTGTGTACAAGGCCCGCCGTGCTGCTACACTGGCCCTGCATCCCCTCAGTTCTATTCATACACTAAGCCAAGCAGACCTTTCCTCAACAGAACATCAGCTTCCAAAGAACAGCTGTTTGGTTTTTAGTCCATTGTTGTTGGGGTGTTTGTTTGTTTGTTCGTTTGAGGGACATGGTGGTTCACTTCATGTAGCCCAGCCGGCCACTGGCCTTACGCTCACTGGCATACCTACCTACAAGATGGCTGTAAACTCCTCCCTCCGCTACTTCCACCTTTCGCCTGCTGGGATTACAGGCATCTGCTACCGCACCTGACTACCAACAGCCCTGGGAAGCAGCATTTCGCCTTGGGTTAGTTCCCCGGATTTTGGGGAAGCGGGTATTTTGATGGTCTACACATAGGAAGAATCAAAACCCACTACTTGTTTCCACCTGGGGCTGGATCGACTGGTGCACCCAGAGGTGGCTCAAAAGGGTTCCTTCCATCTCTTAAAGAAGAAGAAGTGACTCTCTGTTGAGACCAGAGAGTCTGGAATCAGAGATGACCCAAACAGAAATGGGGGCTTGGTTTGGTACCATCCTTTTTCCAGTTTCAACAGCAACAACTTAGCAGTTCCATAATCTCATATACTATTGGGTATTATGGTGGGGATGGATCTTTGAAATTAAAAAGTCAAAGCAAAATCTTGACAGTAACTCCTCTCCAGGATGTGGCCAGTTTTTCCTTTGTGAAGTGAGATGAATGCTTCTGCGACCGGTGCACATATTTCACCCTGGGGCAGATAACTCTTTGCAGAGCTGGCTGCCCTGATTTCTCATGGTCTATCTCTCTCTCTACTAGAAGCCCCAAAGAGCTCCCAAGAAGCCCAGCTCTGGCTCGTGGGCAAAAGACAGAAGCCACCTCTATGGTACTGCCACTGTGCCTGTTCCCTGCTTCGATGCATTTCTGGTAGCCTGTTGTAAAGGGCAAGAGACGAGGTTAATCTTAAAACACTCACCAGTCCCGGTGCCACAAACCAGGAGCTCAGGCCAACTGAAACAACAGCTGTGCAAGTGAGCTCTGAGATAAGCCCGAGAAAGATGCACACTATCTACACCATCAAGGACTTCGGTGGCATCTTGTGGTAGCTTCGAGGAAGGAAAGGCTGCCTAGTTTCCTCTCGTTTTACATACTCTTGCCCAACCTATCACCTCGCCCCAACTCCTCATACTTTTCAAGCCTCATAATTGCAAGTGTCCTGACCCATACTTGACGGACTTTCGTCGCTAGCAAAGGACGGACTGGAATGACAGAAATGGGTACTTGTGATTGCGCCAAAACCCTCAGGAGCCTGGTGCTTCATGGACAACACCCTGGGGAAAAGAAACACCAGGGAGCCCTAAATCACAGGGCTGACCCAAATTTCAGCCCCGAGCCTGTCTCTGTCTCTCTCTGTCTCTCTCTGTCTCTCTCTGTCTCTCTCTGTCTCTCTCTGTCTCTCTCTCTCTCTCTCTCCCCCCCCCTCGGCAAAGAACAGTACCTTGTTCAACAATTAGCCTTTGTGCTGCACATTATCCACCAAGGGATAAGTGGCAAAGACCTGGTTGGGTTCACCTGTTCACCTCATCCCCGAGGGCCTCGACTCTCACGGTAACCCGGGCTCCCTGCACTCCAGCTACGTGCACTCTGCCCCAGCGGCTGTAGAGCACAGAAAATGCTAGCGCTCGCCACTCCTCATCCGAAGACAACCCTGTCACAATCGCGCACACCCCCACGGACACACAGCACCCTCGAAAGGCCAGGACTGAGGAACTACCTCAGCCGGAGAAACCGAAACGCCAAGCAGGACGAGGTCACACACCCGGCCACCAACCGGGCTTCCCTAACCCCTCTGCCTTAGGACTCCCGGGTACCCGCTGGTCACCGGCCTGTTGCCCTCACGCCTGGCGGAGAGTAACTTCCCAGCAGAACTAGAGCCGCAGCATCCCCGCCTCGCCGATGGCCAAGACCTTGACCTTCGCCCGCACGCAGCCATCTGCCGACCCGCCAGTCCTCCCGAAAACCCAACACCGTAGCCCCGCTCCGCAGCGACCGCCCGACCTGCACAGCCGCGCTCCCGAGAGCCGCCGCCTGCCGACATTTCCCAGTCTGCTTCCTCAAGCGCTTCATCCCGCCGCCCGCCGCGCGCGCTCCGTCCTCACACAGGCCCGCCCTCATGCACCTCCTCCGCCAATAGAAATTCCGGCTCCTCAGCGGCTCCGCCCCAAAGCAGAATGTAGCCAGGGCCCCTAGGCAAGACATCCTCCAATCCTCGCCGTGCATTCTCAGGACTGATACCTGCCTCCTCCAATGGGCGCGAACCCACTCCGGGTACCCGGGTCCGAATTCCACTCCCGCGGATTCGGCGACTCGGCATCGGGCTCCGCGCATCTGTGTCTCGACAGCCATTCGAACTCGGGATCCCGCGTCTCAGGGTCGAAACCTGTGGCAGGGACAGTGGAGCACGGACTGAGCCACGGGGTTGAAAAGCCAGCTGCATTTCTGTAAGACTGTATGTGGTGGAGACTCCCCAAGCCCGCTTCGCTCCTGCTCAATTTGGATCTGAAATCCAAATGCAATTAACAGAAGTGAAGAAGCAAGTGCTCTGCCAAAGCAGGACTGATTCATTATCCAACAAACTTTATTAGGTGGGGAATTATTATCCCAAGTTTATAGAGGAGGCAACTAAGTTCAGGAAGGATAAATGCAAGGTCACAAAGTAGAGACTTAACCAGATGCAGCACTAAAGAACAGGCTGGGAGATTTAACTTCCCCCATCCTTCTTCTGAAACTTCCTGGCCACTACAGACAAACTATAAGCTATATTGCATATGTTATTTAATGTAATATTAAGACAAGCCCTCTGGGGCCTGGGATGCAACTGGTTAGGAGTACTTGCCTAGCGTGCACCACCAAGCTATGGGTTAGGTACCCAGCACCACATAAAACTGGTGGGGGGCTAAGGGAGAGGACACACATCCATAATCTCGAAGCTCAGGAGGTAGAAGTGGGGGGACCAGAAGTTCAGGATCAGCTTGAGCTACACTCATAATCTCAGGCTTTAGGAAGCAAAGAAGATTGTGAATCCCAGGCCAGCCTGAGCAACATGTTGAAACCTTGTATACACACACACACACACACACACACACACACACACAAAGACAACCTTCTGGTACTCCTAACCCAATGCGCACCCCTCCCTTCCAGAAGTTCCTGAGCAACCTCTACTTCTGACTCAAACCCAGTCCTGACTCTCAAACCGTAGCATTAACCCTTCTTGCTAAACCCTTCTTGTCCTGCCTGCTCGGCTTGTATAACTGCATGAACCAGATCCAACTGCATTGAGGAGCTCAAGTCCTGGGTTGTGGTGTGGCTAGGCACTGCTTTCCAATTATTTTCAATGTTACTACTAGCCCGTGTCCAATCTTACATGATCCTCACAACACCATTAGATTGTTGGGTAGTCAGGCTTCTCTTTCTATTGCTACCATTCAGATAAGAATGCTGAAGTCTGAAGAAGTTGAAAAAAAATCCACATTCACATACAGAAAGTGGCAGAGCTAGGGTCTCAACTAAAATTGTGGCGTTTTGTGGGTCTTCGTGTCAAAAACCTACTTGTTACTTCAACTCCTGAATGGTCTCAAGATAAGTTTCTTACATTTGCTGTGTCAGCTTGTACAAGATACTTAAAAGTCCCTCTCCTTTAAAAAACAATATTTTTAAACTGGGAGGTGGTAGCATACAGCTGGACACACAGAGGTCCACCTGCCCCTGTCTCCTGAATACTGGAATTAAAGGTATGTGCTACAATACCTTGCCATTATTAGTCCTTTTAATTGCAGAATTGAGGTCATTGGGAAAGACTAGACTATTGGGGTTCCTAGAGCTGGGGGGTTTTGTCCTAAAACTTGGGTCAGAAGCTTACTCATCAATAAAACAGAAAATCCACACCTTATTATTATTGCTCCAGAAATGAACCGACAACCACGGTTTGTTTTGCATCATCTAGATAGCTAGGAAAATGTTTGGCTTACAGTAGGATTTCAGTTTGAAGGGAGCTTGCTCTTTTCCTCACCTGTAGGTTCTTCACTGAGGCAGTACCTCACCCAGGGAGGACTAAGGAGGAGAGCCTTCCCCCTGGAGCCTCATCCTGGACCCTAATTCCTTCATATGGAAAGTGCAAGTGTTAGTTGATGGGAATTCAAGGATCTGTGCCTGTCACCCAGGTTCCTTCCTAAGGAAGCTCTGTCCTGATGGTCAAAGCTGTAAAAGTTGGTACAGAACCTCCCTGCTAGTTACCTCAGACAAGAAAGAGCAGGTGAGAAGTCTGCAAAACAGACAGGAAAAGTGACATATCCTTAACCAATCTCTCTCTCTCTCATACACACACACACCTCTTGAAATAATTCCTTTAGCTGCCTAAGTCCTTCATTTGCACCTACCATGCACACACACACACACACACACACACACACACACACACACACCTAACTGAACGATGCACCCAGCAACTTCAGAACCACCTCAGCCTCCTCTCTCTATGGGATACACATACACCCATCTCTGAACAATAGTGTTAGTTTTCCTACCTCTGATCTCAATCAAATTTAGACAGTTTCCTATTCAATCCTATTCCCAATGAATCTACGTATGAAGAATAAAAGGACTGATCCGGCCTGAACTAGTTTGGGTAAGTGGGAAGTTGGGCAAAACTGTGTCCTCTGGTAATATTTTAGGGGAAATTTCTCTACTTACCACTTTATGCCTATGCATAATTGGGAATGCATATGATTAAAATCAGATGCATTATGGGGAGGGGTACGCACAGTAGAAAAAAAATGAATACATGACTTAAGCTACCAATCAATCAATACTAGACCCCTTAGTAGCAAATCCCTTCTAACACTAGGCGATATCCCAGGACCCTTGAGTCGACCTTGGCAGTGTCTCCCCCTGTGACTTACCCTCTGCCTTTGCTCCAATGACAGTAGCTTGCCTTTTTTTGCAAATCTTTTCAATTCTTTGGATAAGAGGCCAAGAACCTGAACCACTCAGCCTGGACCCTGACCACAGATAACAATACCATATTCTTTTCATCCACTCAGCAACTATTCATTCCGTGTGTAGTTGTGCAGACAGTGTTCTGATCAGTTAGGATGATGTTGTCAACACAGTGCAAACTCCTGGCCCCTATGGTACCTTGGGTCTCATCTGAATGGTTTCCTTACTTTCTATCTATTCCATCTTCCCAAGTCCTATGACCACATCCCTGGTCTAAGCCTCATTTTTAAAATACAGTTTGTGGGGCTGGTGAGATGGTTCAGTGGGTAAGAGCACCCGACTGCTCTTCCAAAGGTGCAGAGTTCAAATCCCAGCAACCACATGGTGGCTCACAACCATCCTTAATGAGATCTGACTCCCTCTTCTGGAGTGTCTGAAGACAGCTACAGTGTACTTACATATAATAAATAAATAAATAAATAAATAAATAAATAAATCTTAAAAAAAAAAAAACAGTTTGTGGGAATGAATGTTTTCCTAGAATCTAAACATTTATACCTCACATATACTAGTACACCACATATACTAGTACACAAGGAGGCCAAAAGAGGGTGTCAGGTCCCCTATAACTGGAGTTACAGTTAGTTATAAGCTGTCTCAAGGATGGTGGGAATTGAACCCAGGGCCTCTGCAAGAGTAGCTAGTGTTCTTAAGGGCAGAGCCACCTCTCCAGCCCCCTAAGCCTATGCTTTATGTCTGAGCCATGGTGGCACCTGCCTACTGACTGTTCTTCTGCTGTCCCTGCTCCAGGCTCTCACCGCCTCCCATACCTGTCACCAGTGGAGTGTCTCAAACTGTCAAATCTTGCTGAAAACACTTGGAAACTCTCTGAAGGGCTCTCCACAAGCTGCAGGGCAGAGTCCAAGCCTCTCTGGACTTTGTTACTCTTCGTGAGCTGCCCTTTGCTCGCCCCTCTGGCACGGCTCTCCACACCTGTCCAAGCTGAGCAGCACCAACCACTGCTCCCAGATGCCCAATGCCCTTTCTCCTTTTTTTTGCCTGATTTGGGGGTTGGGGGGTGCTTGTTTTTCCTTATAGTCTGAGCTTCAACATCTCCTCCGGGAAGCTTCCTCTGAGCTGTTTGCACGAAAAGAAGGGCACACGGCCAGGACGCTCTCAAGCAAAGCCTCAGGATGCAGAGGACAGCTAGGTAATCCTGGCCTTACCTAGGAGGAACCCCCCTTGCCAGCTCGCTAGCTGTACAGGCAGGCAGGGCCCTTGCCCTCTCTAAGGCTTGAGTTCCTTTATCTATAGAAAGAGACACTGATAATACCAACCTTGTAAGGTATAGTAAGAGTCAACAGTCTTAGAAAAGAGTCTAGCTTGATATGGTGCCAAACACCTTTAATTCCAGCACGTGGGAGGCAGATTCTCTGTGAATTCAAGGCCAGCCTGGGCCACATACTGAATTTCAAGACACCCAGACCTATGTGTACTGAGACCCTGTCTCAAAAATACCAAAAAAGAGAGAGGAAGAGAGGGAGAGAGGGAGGGAAGGAGAGAGAGGGGGGGAAGGCAGAGAGAGAGAGAGAGAGAGAGAGAGAGAGAGAGAGAGAGAGAGA
>NC_034595.1:75814231-75818274 GCF_900095145.1 Mus pahari | reverse complement strand
GATACTTCGATGTTAGGGATGTCCAATCTAAATATTAATATTAATATTTATTATTATTATTATTATTACCCTTGCCTGCAACCACTACTAACAATCATAAATTATCTTTATTATTTTACATTTTGTTTATTTACTTATTTATTCATTAATTTATTATTAACTATTTACAGAATAGCACATAAACCTATCCAAGGCTCCATTAATTCTTGTCCTGATTTCCTTTTACCCTGAAGCCAACTTGCCTCCAAAGCCAGTCACCTTCCTGGCACACCTAGAGAAATGCTTGGAGCCAGATGTTAAGACCCCATAGGTAGCTGTCATAGGAGACAAACCCTCCACATTCCTGCAGAGACCAGACATTAGCTTTAAAGGGACTCCTCCATATTGGTGCCCAGTGAACACCTGAGCCCCAGCACCTGGCAGCATGAATTTGCATCCTCTGTCACTGGGTCTCGGCTCTGTACACAACCTCTCCTCTGCTTGCCTGGCTGACCTCCCATCTAAACAAATTTTGTCAGATGGCACCAACTTCTTTTTACTGGACCAAAGGTAGACTTTTTTTTTTCCAGCTGCAATGGGGAACAACAGAGCAGGGTTTGAACAGAATACATTTGACAGACTTCTCTCGGTTGTAGCTATGGATACTAGAGAATTTGGACCCCTCCGCTAACTTGGAGGAAGCCCTGAATCCTCAGCGTCACAGCCCAGTTAACATTCAGGTTTAGAAACCAAATGTTGGCCAGGTGTGGCACACAAGCTTGTAAGCCCAGCACTCCAGAGGGAGGCCGAGGCAGAAGGATCAGGAATTAGGAGCAAAACCCTCATCTCAAAAAGGAAAAGCAAACACGTAGCTCTAGCTGGCAGCCCAGGCACCGTGACTCTGTGCCAGCAGCCTTGAGATGGTGCGGAAACCGAGTTGTATGATCCCAGTGGAGTTGGAAAGTCAACTGTCATGACCGAGAGAGTATGGCAGTGTCCCCAGGCAACGCTGCCTTTCCAGGAAACCTGGCTCTTACCTACCTGGACAGGCTCTGGCCACTTCCTGGAGGAATGTTCTGGTGTGTGAGCCAAAGGGAAGTTGGAATACAAGCCTGAGTTCAGCTGTGTTCAGTTGTACCGTCACATCAGAGCCTGTAGAGAGAAGGTAAGAAATGTAGTCCCCAGTAGCTAAATACTGAAATGTATTAAGAGGAGACTCCAATGGCTAGAGAGACCCAAGTTCAATTCCCAGAACCCACATAGCAGCTTATTACTGTCTCTAACCCCAGTGCTAGGGGATCTGACACCCTCACAGAGACATACACAAAGGCAAAACATCAATGCGCATAAGCTAAAAATAAATAAATTAAAAAAAAAAAAAAAGAATGGACTCTGCCTGGTGGAGGTGGCGCACACCTTTAATCCCAGCACTTAGGAGGCAGAGACAGACACAACTCTGTGAGTTCAAAGCCAGCCTGGTCTACAGAGCAAGTTTCAGGACAGCCAGGCCTACACAGAAAGAAACCCTGTCTTGGGAAAATGTTTAAAGGGGAGCTGAAGAGATGGCTTGGAGGTTAAGAGCACTGGCTATTTTTCCAAAGTTCCTAAATTCAATTCCCAGCACCCACATGGTGACTCAGAACCATCAATAATGAGATCTGATGGCCTCTTCTGGCATTTAGGCATATATGCAGGCAGAATACTATATATATATATATATAGAAAAAAAAGAAAAGAAAAAAGGAGAATCTGCAAAATGGCAAATCAGAAAGCCTAAGCTTGGGCTAGTGAATGGCTTAGCAGTTAAGAACACTGGCTACTCTTCCAGAGGTCCTGAGTTCAATTCCCTGCAACCACACATTGCTCATGACCACATGACCATCTCTAAAGGGATCTGATGGCATGTAGGTGTGCTTGCAGCAGAGCGCCCCTACACTGGGGGAGAGGAGAGTGGGAGATTGCTGTGACTGGGATGTGATGTGAATTTAAGTTCTCTAGTCCTGTGAATTGAAGAGCACGCAGAAGTGCACTGCAGTACCTGCCTATCTGCTGGACCACGGTAGAGCCAGGCCCAGAGAATGCCATGATGAGGAAAGAAGACTACACATAGGAGAGGCCCAAGCTGAAAGATGTGGCACTTACAAGAGCAGGGGATCCCGGGGCCACTGGAGATGGCTCAACAGGTAAGTGTTTGCTGCCAAGCCTGAACAAGTTGTCCTTTGACTGCCACACAGACACCATGGTATTCAAGTACACACATTCATTCTCTCTCTCTCTCTCTCTCTCTCTCTCTCTCTCTCTCTCTCTCTCTCTCTCTCTCGTGATAATTTTTTTTATATTAAAGGTAGGTTTATTGTGAAGCTGCTTGGAGGGGCAAGTTCACTTGTGTGGGGGGAGACCCAAAGGACTGGGACCAGGGGAATCACCATGGGGAAAGGTACAGGGGGAGAGGAAGAAAAAGGTCATGCACACAGAGAGAGAAGAGGAGAAAAGGAGCATGGGATAATTTTTTTAAGAAGAGTGAACTGGCTGGGCGGTGGTGGTGGCACATGCCTTTAATGTCAGCACTCAGAGGCAGAGGAATTCGAGGCTAGTCTGGTCTACAGAGTGAGTTCCAGGACAGCCAGGACTACATGGAGAAACTCTGTCTTGGAAAACCAAAAAGAGAAGGAGGAGGAGGAGGAGGAGGAGGAGGAGGAGGAGGAGGAGGAGGAGGAGGAGGAGGAAGAGGAAGAAGAGAAGGAAGAAGGGGAGGAGGTGACAACTTGTGGTGTCTGAGGTGATGATGGAGCCCACCTGGAGGACTGAAACGCACTGACAAGGGGTGATGGAGGGAAAAGCGCTGGTAGAGGGTAGCAGCTGATTCTTATTCACCATAGTATGGACACCAGGAAAGTTTTCTCTAGAGTAAAAGTCCAGAGGCTGGATCTTTCATTCTATCAAGTAGGTTCTGGGGCTCGAACTCAGAAAGTTGGTCTTGACAGCAAGCACCTTTCTCCACTAAGCTGTTCCACCAACCCAAGAATTTTCTCTTTTGGTTTGTTGTCAGTCTATGACTGGCCTAGAACTCACAATATAAGTCCAGACTGACCTCCAATTCAAGGCAATCCCCCTGCCTCAGCCTCCAACATCAGGCACCTAGCATTACCCCCATCCAGGCATGTTCTCGTTCATCTTTCTGTCTTTGGAACCTGTCCCACTGACCCAACAGGGACCCAAATTGATAGGGCTACTCACCAAGGATGTAGAGTTCACCATCTGGGGAGACTGAGGGAGGGAAATGAGAATGTCTTTAGCAACTGAACATCCCTGTCCCACCTACATTGTCCTCCATCACCACCACCCTCCCTTACAGTGAGGGCAGAGATGAGCTGGGGGTCACCCAGAGGGGAGCATACCACCCGGCCAACTGTCACCTTCTTCCAGCATAAAATCTTTTGAGAGTGGCACGACCTGGTCCAGAGTTACATCATCTCCTGTGATGGCCATCCTCCGGTGTGTATACAGGAAGAGACTAAGGGCAGAAATGAGTAGAAGGCCAAGCTTAGAGTGCTTGTGGTCACCTGTGGGTCCCTCGTGCTTGGCTGGCAGTGCCCTAGCCATACCCATGGCTCAGGCTCTTTCTATGCACAGTGTCCAGGGAAGCTGTAACTTATGGATGACATCATCAAAGTATAACTCCTCACAGAAGAAAACCAATTCGGTGCTACCTAGCATGTGAGTGACAGGGAGTGTGTCCTCACACAGTCCCTTCATGTCCTTGCACATCAGTTTCTCCATCTGTCAAATTACAGTGGCAGATTAGAAGATGTGTAAAGCCCCTCCCCGCTGGCTCTGAGACCCCGAGGTTCACTTAAGCTCTGAGACCTTTGTAGGCATTATATACTCTCCTGCTCCTGAGGCATATGCTGGACACTCATGCACATGTGTGGTCATCTATGTGCATATGTTGGACACTCATGCACATGTGTGGTCATCTATGCACACATGCTGGACACTCATGCACATGTGTGGTCATCTATGCACACATGCTGGACACTCATGCACATGTGTGGTCATCTATG
>NC_034595.1:75788927-75814146 GCF_900095145.1 Mus pahari | reverse complement strand
GTGGTCATCTATGCACACATGCTGGACACTCATGCACATGTGTGGTCATCTATGCACACATGCTGGACACTCATGCACATGTGTGGTCATCTATGTGCATATGTTGGACACTCATGCACATGTGTGGCCATCTATGCACACATGCTGGACACTCATGCACATATGTGATCATCTATGTGCACATGCATGTGGAAGGCACAGGTTGACCTCAGTACTTTTCCTCACTCACTCACTCTAAAAAATTATTTTTTTTAGATTTATTTATTTTATTCTATGTGTATGAATATTTTTGCCTCCATGTGTGTATGTATACCATCTCTGTGCTTACAGGCTTTGGCAGAGGTCAGAAGAGGGTGTTAGATGCTCTGGAACTGGAGTTATTGATGTCTGTAAGTCACCATGTAGGTGCTAGGGAATCGAACCCAGGTCCTCACAAGACCAACAAGTGCTCTTAACCTCTAAGCCACTTCTCCAGTTCCTATACTTTTATTTTTTGAGACAGAGTTTCTCAGTAAATCTGAAACTCACTGATTCAACTAGACTATCTAGCCCATGAGCTTCAGGGATCCACCTGTCTCTATTTCCCCCAGCTTCTTTAAAATTTATTTTATGTTTAGTTTTGTGTGTGTGTGTGTGTGTGTGTGTGTGTCTCATGCCTATGCTAACACACACGCACACGCACACATGCACATCAAGTGTGCAGATGTCCATGGGGACCAGAAGAAACCATTTGATCTCCTGGAGCTGGAGTTACAGGTGGCTGTGAACCATCCACTGTGGATGCTGGAAACCAAATTCAAGCTCTCTACAAAAACAAGTGTTCCTAACCACTTAACCATCTCTCCACACCTCTGCTTTTTACATGGGCTCTACAGATCCTCTCTCTCTCTCTCTCTCTCTCTCTCTCTCTCTCTCTCTCTCTCTCTCTCACTCTGTGTGTGTGTGTGTGTGTGTGTGTGTGTGCATGTGTGCGCACANCTCTGTGTGTGTGTGTGTGTGTGTGTGTGTGTGCATGTGTGCGCACATGCCCAAAGAGTCCAGAAGGGGGTCACGATCCTTTGAAATTGGAGTTACAGGGGTTGTGAGCTACTGGAGGTGGCTGTGGGAACCAAATTCAGGTCATCTGCAAGAGCAGTACACATTCCAACCATCTCTTCAACCCTGTCCCTTCCCTTTTTGAGGTAGGGGGTCTCACTGTGTTAGCCTAGGCTGGCTTAGAATGTAGCCCAGGATGGCCTGGAATTTGTGACAGTCCTGCCTCAGCTTCCTGGTGCGTGTGCTCATTCCCAGTCCAACCCTCTGTACTTTATACTCTGGACAAATGGAGCTATGATGAACAATTTGCATAGGATTGCAGCATCTGGATTTAAACTCGGGCACTCACACAAGCTCAAAATCTAGCCAAGAATGATATAACTGCCTCTTCTCTAAAAGCTTCCATATCACATCTTGCTGATTATTAAAGGCTTAGAACACGGTATTCCAGAACACTATCATTGTGTTAATTAGTCTAGGAGACTCAGACGGAATGACTGAAGTCCAGCTGGAGGATACTGAAGAACAACCCATGGCCCACACAGACAGTCTGAGCCCTACTTACGCATACTCCTGGGCGCCATTCTCCAGCCGGTACCTCACCAGCCCGAGCAGGCGGCTCTGCCTGCTGTCCCCCTTACACAGTACACCTTGGACTGCCTGCTGCTCAGAGTGAAGGGAAACTGAAAGCCAAGGATGAACCTCCCCATCCAGCCCACTCCACCACACTGCCTTTCCCCCTCCCACTGGCAAATGACTTCACCTCTCTGAGCTTCCCTCATCCGCAAAATGGGTATAATAGTCTCCAACCTCGCAGCTGGTTGAGAAAATAGCTACCTATGTAAAGCACCTGGTAGAGAGACCAGAGCCAAGTGAATACCTTTTCCAGTACGGCTTAGAGAGAAAACTTTCCACAACCTCCATCCCACCTCCCAAGGCTAAAGCAGGAACGATCTGGATGGCAACCTACAACAGGGAAGGATATGATGACGCAGTATTCCCCCTCAACCAGGGTCTCCTGGATTGCCACAGACTGGTCCATGTTGAGCTGTCAAACCCTGGGGTAGGGCAGGTGGGAACCTCCCATGCCGTTTTAGATCTGCTTGGGGGGGGGAGCTGTGGGGATGGAAGAAGAAGGCCTTTGTAGAGGGAAAAGAGAGCCTGGCCGTCTCTCTTCTTCCGTCCTTCCCCCTCTTTCCTACAATTGGTCTCTCAACGTTTCCAGAAAATGGGCTTCCACTCCTTTGCCCCTTGTTCGATGTTGCCCCCAGATGTTCCCAGTGGGGTTCGGTGTGCTCGCTGGTCTCCTTGCTTCTGGGTACAGCTCTGATGCCCTCTTCAGGGAGCAGTTGTGGTCCATCTGGTTCTTCTCTAGGAAAGGTTGGTGGTGTGTCCAAATGGATAGGGAGACAGCCTTCGCCTTAGTCTCAGCTAGGAGGGTCTTATACTGGAGAAATAGCCCAGCCCCGCTGCTCTTTCCTCGGAGCCTGTGGGTGTCCCGTTGCTCTTTGCCCCTCACCCCACCCAACAGGCCCCGTTGCATCAGCAGCAGGTTAGGAGTGTCCATTCTGACATCCACAGGACAGGGGCCCCAGAAACCAGTTTGCAAGCTCCCTCCCACTCTGCACTTATTTCAGACCCTTGTCATTGCAGCCTACCTCCTGAGCTGTCACCGGTGGGCCTACAGGACACCGCCGTCCCAGGGCAGATCCAGGACTACATTTCCCAGCGGCCCTGGCGTCACAGGACGGACAATCAGCCTGCAAGTCCCAGCATGCCCGAGTCGGTCATGGACGAGTGGGTGGATCTCCCCGCCCTTACTCTATTTAAAATCTAGAATCTACAGTCTGTATTGAAGCATACTTGGGCGTCCCAGTTCTGGAAAGCCTGCGTGAGGAACGCCTTTCTCAGCACACCAAATCAAAGGGCCAGGGCCCCTGTCCAAAGCAGAAGGAAGTGGTCATGTTACCCTAACGGAAAAAATGTTCACTTTTCTTTTCTTTTCTTTTCTTTTCTTTTCTTTTCTTTTCTTTTCTTTTCTTTTCTTTTCTTTTCTTTTCTTTTCTTTTTTTTTTCTTTTTTCTTTTCTTTTCTTTTCTCTTTTCTCTTTTCTCTTTTCTTTTCTTTTTTTTTTTTTGAGACAGGGTTTCAAGTTAAGTCCATCTTCAACTTTTCACATTCAGAGAGGGACAGCTTTCTATTATTCTGAAACACTTCCTGATAGCTACCGTGCCCTGACTTGTTGTAAGTCACCTTCTCCACTTCCCAGGTGGAGAAACTGAGGAACAGAGAGACAAAACTGCTTAACAAAGCCTGCAGCCAATAAGTGCTGGGTGCCCAGAGGGAAGTCCAACTCCAATTCCTGTGCCATTTTCCCATCTAGGAACTGCTAAATGTTCATAAGGCCTATCTAGCTTTTCTGTCCACGGAACTTGTGATGCGGTGATGATAACCACCAGACCTCTTGGAGGAATCTCCTACGCGATGTGGCCCTCTTGGCTCTTTATTTCTTTAAAGATCTGTTAGTTTTAAATTTTTGTGTGTCTGTGTGTGTGCTTGCATGAGTTTATGTGCACCATGTGTGTGTGTGTGTGTGTGTGTGTGTGTGTGTGTGTGTGTGTACGCTCACCTAAGAAGGTCATCAGATTCTTGGAGCTGGTGACAGGAGGCTGAGGCGCCTGATGTGTGTGGTGGGAACTGGGTCCCAAGAAAGAGCAATAAGTGCTCTTAACTAAGGAGCCATCTCACTGCAACCCCCAGACCTTTTTGACAGCCCTGAGCAGGTTTTGTTCTCAAGCCTCTTAGCCACATTCTATTGGCCATTTACCCTGACAGGCAGGAACCATTCTCTTCCAGGCTCCATTGTTCCCTTCTAGGTTAAGACTATATATAGCTCAAGACAGGACAAAAGAGGCAAGCTCAGACGAAAGAGTCTAGAATGATTGGTTCTTTCTCAACTGCTGGCTATTTCGGTAAGCTGGATGTTCCTTGAGGACTAGGCTGAATCTTGCCCTTACACTCCGGTGCAGTTTCTGGTACAGTGGCTCTGAGACTTTCATTTATTTATTTTGAATAGTACTAAGGATGGAAGCTAGGGACCGGAACCCAGGCCTCACACCTGCCAAGCAAACGCTCCATGACTGAGCCACATCTCCTGCCCAGAACATGCTTGTCCAATTAATTAGCTTTACTGAAAGATTGCTTCTCAGCTTTTTCCTGAAGGAACAGCAAGCAGTTGGGCCAGTGTTGCAGAACAGATGGCCACTGTGACTTTTTATTGCTGTTGTTTTGAGACAGGGACTCACTAGTTAGCTCAGGCTGGCCCAGAATGTGCCTCAAACTCATAATTCTCCTGTTTCAAGCTTCCAGTGTTGGCCATTGTAAGTTTTAAAAGTGATTTTAAATGTTTGTGTGTATTTATTGCTTACACACACATACAAACACACACACACACACACACACACACACACATACCTCACAGCATATGTATAGAGAGATCAGAGGACTACTTGTGGGAGTTGGTTCCTCCCACTATGTGTGGTATGGGGACTGAATAATCAAATCCAGGCCATTGGGCTTAGGAGCACGTGATTATACCTCTAAACCGTCTCATTGACTCCCATCCCCACCCCTGTAACCTTTAACCTGCCCCCCTCCTTTTTGTTCTGCATTGAACTCTGATAACCAGTTCAACCTGCATGTTGCAAACCCCTTCCAGACTCTTCCTGGTTGTCTCTTTCTAGAAACATCCACCGCACAACTGGAGTTCAAGGTGATTGGGCTACAGTTTTGAAGTCACATGGGGGATGAGGGAGAAAGGGCTTTGGTTAGAGATCAAGGCACTGAAGATCACTGAAGGAAGGCAGGAAAACCCCTTAAAGCTGATGGTTAGAGAGGAGGGGCTGGGGAGATGGGATGGGCTAGGCTAGGCAGTCTTTACAGACGAAACTATCTCTGCAGGATTGGGGGGAGGGGTCTTCCCAAAATGTAAGTCAGACAAGTATATCTTCCCCACTCCCAAAAGTCTAAGCCTCCTCTTGGGATTGAGGATAAGGACTCATGTTCAAGGCCCAGACCCCGTGAGTGGGGAAGGGGGAACCTGGACTTGGTAAGTCATGCTCTCTAAAGACACAGCTCCAGGGTTAGGAGCAGGGAGATGTGAAGGCTTGCGGTATCCACAAAGTCTTCTCAGATGTTGCTCTCTGATAATTGCTGAGCCCCAGTAGAGGACTGGGGACAGGGACAGAGCAAAGGGAGAAGCGTCTAAAGCTATAACGGGGATCCAGGGCGGGGGTTCCTGCTGACTCTTAGAGTGGCCTTGTTGAAGTTAAGGGTCCCATCTGGCTGGAGGCAGCAGCCTGAGGCCAAGGCTTGGCAGTACTTAGGTAGCAGGTCCCAGCCCCCGCTCCATGACACGTAAGTGTGCCTGTCATGCAGACCTGTCTGCAGCCAGCCCTCGGTATAGTCTGAGCTGGACCATTTGAGCTACAAGTATAGACAGGACCATTCATGTTACCCTTGTCCTTCCCTCAGCTCTTGAAGGCAAGAAGTCTTAGTGAAACTAGAACTGAGCTGAGCTCAGCTTCCCTATGAGGTCAGCTCCCTATGAAGTCAGGCCATCATTTCCCAGAAAACCAGTTGGTTAGAAATAAGGGGCCTGGGCTGGCAAGATGGCTCAGCGGTTAAGAGCACTGATTGCTCTTCCGAAGGTCCTGAGTTCAAATCCCAGCAACCACATGGTGGCTCACAACCATCTGTAATGAGATCTTGTCAGGGACCAGGTTGAGAAAACCCAGGCATCCTACATCCCGGGCATCCCGAAGCCCAGGCATTTTTACAGCATGCAGCTGGGAGTCATATAGTTCTTTGTCAGGAGCCCTTTCCCCTCTCTCTGCAAGGCCATTTCGTGGGAATCAGCAAGATTCCGGCCCTAAACAAACATCAAGGACTGTTATGAGAGTCTTCCAGTATTCTAGAGCTGCCCGGAACTGTCATCTTGGGCTGATAGGAGGACCGGAGCTTCAGAGATAAGCCGCCCAGTGTTCCAGAGCAGTGATGTCAAGGACCTGAGTTGAATCACTGAAAGTTTCAGACTTGCGGTCTGAAAACCGCCCCCATTCGTCCTTTACTATGTTCCTTTTGATGACTCCCTAACCCCTCTCTGTATACTATAAAACTTGAGCCTTTTCCCCCAGTAAATGAGACTATGACAAACATGCATGGTCTCTGTCTCTTTCTTATTCCCATTTCAATTTAGATTTGGGATCCCCCTCGAGGACCATGGAATAACTTATGTCCTGTGGGTCGGGATAAGATCTGATTCCCTCTTCTGGAGTGTCTGAAGACAGCTACAGTGTACTTACATATAATAAATAAATAAATCTTTTTTAAAAAAAAGAAAGAAAGAAAGAAAGAAAGAAAGAAAGAAAGAAAGAAAGAAAGAAAGAAAGAAAGAAAGAAAAGAAAAGAAAAGAAATAAGGGGCCACATTCTGGAGACTCAGAAAATTCCACCTGACCCCCCCTCCCCGAGTTAAGATGCTATGCAAAACAGAGAGGGTCTGCCAGGCAGCCTGGGTCTCCACAAATGCAGCTCCCTCTAGATTCCACTGCTGAGCTAGCTATTCCAGTCTGGCAGCTCTGAGGAAGCACTGTAGGTCCACCTCACAGAAGTTCAAGTCCTTGGGGCACATGGCTGGAGTGTCCTGCCCTGAAGCAGGCATCCCCCTTTGCAGGAAGCCAGGGTATAGCTTATCTCCTGGAAGAAAATGGAAGGTTTGAAGGGTTAATGCTAGACAGGGTGGGGGGAGAGGGAGCCCTGCTGTATCTGGGCTACCGCCCTCCCTTCCACTTCCCCCAGCAGGCAGCAATGTACAAGACATATCTCTCTCAGAAGCGTGGACTCAGTGGTGGTCACCAAGGTGGGCATAGGGAGCTGTCTGTCCTCTGTGATGCTCAGAGACCTGCTTCTGGAAGCAGGACACTCTGCCTGGGGAAGTGCTGGAACACCACACTCCAGGATGGGAGTATAGCGCCTCTGTGAAGCCACAGCCCCTACCTGGCCCTCTAGGATGTACAGGAAGCTCACAGCCCAACACCCGTCTCAGCTGCCACTCTCGACAAGCACAGGTAGTTGTTCCACACTGAACAGTAGGTGGAGTGTCTCTCCACTGTAACAGTACAGTGTGCAGGGGTAAGGGCTGGACACCGAGGCCTCAGACAGCAGAGAAGGGCTGGACCCGGTTCATCTCTCACCCTACAACTGAGCCCACCAGGCCTTGTAGTGGGAAGTGTTGAATCACCTGAAGTAAGCATAGCGGGGATCCCGGGTTTGTGGGGCTTTGGTTTGTGGGGCTTTTGCCAGCCAGAGTGCCTATCTTAGTTTCCCCAGCCGTTGAAATGGCCCCCTGACCCCCCTTCAACTTAGAGTGGTGTCCCTTCTGGGTCCCACCGCGTCCTGACCCCTACCTTGCAGGAGATGTCCACCCTGCCGCCTGGTGGGAGCCCCTCACCTTCTGGGAGAACACAGCTCCTGAGAAATGGAAGCTACAGTAGGGTCTGTGGCTGAGCTGAGTGTTGTGGCCCAGTTTCAAGTGGAGGACATCAGTCAGGAAAGGGCTCTCTCTTTCACATGCTGCTTACTTGGACTGAAGCAGGGATCAGCTGACCTCTTGTCACACTCTAGGCTTCCAGGAAGACCAGCAGTGGAACTGGCTTGAGGAAGATGGTGACACAGCAGGAAGTGGCTGGACCAAAGGTCACAGGTTAAGGAAAGGCTATACAGGAGTTAAATGGAAGTCGGGAGAAGTACCCTCATCTGGCCTAGCAATAAGTCCGAGGCTAGGAATGGCCCCAGGGTCCAAGCAAGGCCAGGATCTCAGAGCTAAGGACGCATACCTAGGAGTAAAGCAGTCCTGTGGCAACCATTGGCCATAGACATCCTTGGGGTAGGTACCACAGTCCTGGAGAGAGTGGAGCTCCAGTCCTGAGCAGCTCGGGAGAGGCTGCAGAGGTTCTTATGGTTGCATTATAAGGATGAATGAATTGAGGCTGGGGAGACAGTCTAGAAGGAATAAGAGGTCCCAGGAAGTCAATTTCCTCCCTGGAAGTCATACTGTCAGAGGGACAAAAAGACACAAGCAAAAAAGAGACCCGCATTTTAGAAACAGCCCCTCTGAGAATTAAATGTTGTCATGGCAATAGCAGTATCTCAAGCCTGAATAGAGACAGCATTGGAACAGGTGCAGGGACAGGAAGTAGGTATCTGGTGCCTCTAATCTGGATTCGTTTGCCTCCAACATCGGAGGTTGTGGGGAGGATGGTAAACTGAGGGAATGGAACCCAGGCCAGGAAAACTCGGGGTCACAAAGGGCCTTAGAAGACTCTATCCTGAGATCCAAGAGTTTGGGGGATGGAGATTCCTCCCTACTCACTAAGGTAAACCCCAGTGGGTCAAGGACAGAATGTCTCTGATCTGAGTTTGGGGATCCCAGCCTCCACAGGATCTGGTTTAATCTGTACCTGTTAAACCCCGCCTTGAGCTTCCCCCTTCAGAGTAGAAAACTTCTGGAGATGGCAAGGGACCCATTCCCACTGTGCACAAGCCTGCAAAATGGAGCATAGCCTGGCCCCCAGCACTCCCAGGACCACCAAGGTTTCTGTGCCTCTGTCACACACTCAGATCTGCCTGTTGGGCAGATCTTCCAGGGTGATGGAATACAGCCGGCACTAAGGACCTTCTGTTTACGACATGGATGAAGCCATTGACAAAATGCTAAGACAAAACATGGTTATTGTCACTTTGGGGAATATCCTCTGACATGGTGTCCCTGGAGACCCACGGAAGCTACATGCAAATGAAGGAAACCCAGCTGATATGTGCACTGTAATCAGGGGAAAATAAAGCCAGTTCTGGCAGATCAGAGGACCAATAGCCCAGTCCCACTGGAATGGAAAGGTGTCTATTTGACTAGATTGGTCCCTGACAGCTGGGAAGGGCTCTCAGAAGAGAGCAGTCAGGGACCTCCTGGAGTTCATATGCTGATGATGCTATTGAAGGGAGGAGGGAAGGAACAGTTATCATAGCAAGTACTAGGAAAACAGAGGGAAGGAGGAAAAAAATCTTTAATCTGTACAGCTTAAAGGAAGAGAGCTCACCTAGCACGCAGAAGGCCCGACTTGGTCAGGGAGCACAGCTGAAAATGTGTTTCTACAGAGGACTCCATTAATGAAGTCCAGACTTCAGGGTGACACCTCCTGGGACTTCTGCTGTTTCTGCCTGGCCTCAGTTATGTGTTGCTTAAGGCTTGGTGGAATCAGCCATATATTTTCCCCACATCCCTGTGGAGATTGCATCTGAGCTTCCTCACCTAGGGCTCCTGCTTCAACTATCTCACCACCACGTAATTCAAGCTCTGCAAACCTGGTCGTGCCTAGTATATAGCAATACCCATTTTTCAAAAGAATTTTGGGCAGTGGTAGTGCACACCTTCAATTCTGGCACTCAGGGGGCAGAGGCAAGCAGATCTTTCTGAGTTTGAGGCCAGCCTGATCTATAAAGTGAGTTCCAGGACAGCCAGGAGTACACAGAGAAACCCTGTCTCAGAGAGAGAGAGAGAGAGAGAGAGAGAGAGAGAAGTATAGATAGATAATTTTAGTTAGCAAAGATTTCCTTGTGATCATTTCATCCATATATACTTCATTCATTTTTTTTTTTAATTTTTGTTTTTTGAGACAGGGTTTCTCTGTCTCAGAGTTCTGCCTGCCTCTGCCTCTCAAGTGCTGGCACTAAAGGTGTGCACCACCACACCCACTCATGTTTGCCTTTACGTACTGAGTCACCTCATTGGCCCCTGAATGCTATTTTGTCCTTTTACAACTGAATAAAATTCCATTGTGCATTTGAAATATTTTTGTTTTAGATTTATTTATTTTATGTATATGAGTACACTTGAGACACACCAGAAGAGGGCATTGGATCCCATTACAGATGGTTGTGGTTGCTGGGATTTGAACTCAGGACCTTTGGAAGAGCAGTCAGTGCTCTTAACTACTGAGCCATCTCTCCAGCCTGTAATACATTCTCTTTATTGTCTTTTACCAGACATCCAGATTGATACCCTGTTTTTTGCAGTTTTGATTCCCTATCTTTGCAATAAATATGTATATGCAAATTATTTCTGTGACGTCCTCTTAAGAGTCCTCTGGATGTCTACCCAGGAGTGTACAGTCAGGTAATACAATAGTTCATTTTAGTCCAAAAAATTGAATGTATGAAATATAAGCAATGAAAAGAAGCAGACTTTGCTGCAACAGGTGAGCTCAGGTTCCTTGCTAGGCATTTTTGGCATAATTCATGGGACTCCTCAAGCTCTGATCCCACCTCTCCTCCATCTCATTAACTCTGGAGTCTCAGGCACCTGCTCAGCAGGATGTGACAGCTACAAAGCAATGGAGCATTCCTTGACAGCCCAGTAGGGCTATGATGGTAGCCCAGGGCTCCCCCTTTTCCATTCCAAGGCTTTGCTCCGCTCTCTCCCACACAAGATGGCAACGTCTCCCTTCACCTTGGCCTGGTTTCCAGCAATCAGTTTCTAATTGATTCAATTAGATGTGATTGTGGGCTCCTTGCTGCACAAGCCCAGGGGAGGTTGCTCATCTAGCTCTTAAAGACTGGCAGAGCCAAAGTGTAAGGTGTCACACAAAGACTAGGTTGGCCAGAGTAATGTAATTCAGAGAGTCGGTGAGACCTTTGCTGCCAGGGGTGTGACAAGGACAACAGGAAGATGGAGGAGGATGGCCCGCCAGAGTTGGGGTTCTTCAAAGTAATGCCTGAAAAGCAAACCAGCTTAGGGTCACCATCTAAGAGGGCTCTGGGTAATTTTATTTAGTCAACCTTCAGTGACTGTCCTCATAGGTTGGACATGGCTTCCTAGTTCTTCCTGAAACCCAGAACAGCTCCTTTTTGCAGCCATCCTCTTGCCTGAGCTGTCTGGAAGCTTCAAATACAGGTCTCTGCTACTATACCAGCTAATTTTATTTTTTAAGACAGTGTCTCACTTTGTCACCCTGACTGGCTTTGGGCTCAGATACCTGCCTCTGTCTCCAGGTGCTGGGACTAAGGCCAACTATAGCTAATTTCTTTACGCAAATAAAACAGGCAAACCTTGAAGCCACTTTAAGCCCTCGGGCCTGGCTCACCCTCCTGTTTTCTCTTGTATGAACACCTACGGCTGACTCAACTGGGGGCAGAGTTCATGCTGGCATGATGCTCATTTGGGAAATGGTGGTGATGAGGAGAAAAGTTGGGTTTCAATTACTTGACACATGCCCGGTGTAACAGCACAGATCTGTAATCTCAGCACACAGGAGGCTGAGACAGGATAGACGGGAGTTGGTAGCTTGGGCTGTCAGTGAGACACATACACAGAATTATATATAGGCAGTAATAACTACCTCCTAAATCTAAGCCACAATGGAAGCTGGTGAGAACAAGGCTAGGAGGCATTAAGAACAAAAGGATGGGGGCTGGAGAGATGGCTCAGAGGATAAGAGCACTGACTGCTCTTCCAGAGGTCCTGAGTTCAAATCCCAGCAATTGCACAGTAGCTCACAACCATCAGTAATGGGATCAGATGTCCTCTTCTGGTACGTTCGAAGACAGCAACAGTATATTCACATACATTAAATAAATAAATATTAAAAGAACAAAAGAAAAACAAAGGACCAAGTTACTTCATAAACCTGGGTTTCAGAAACAATACATGAAGAACAAGGGCTGGTTTTATTTTCCCACAGATCTTTTTAATATAAAACAAAGATAAAACACATCTCAACTCTGCAATCTGCAAGGTTTCTACAAGGTAGGTACTACATAGCAAAAAAGTCTTTAAGAACATTTGGTTGGGAAAACTTTTCTCAGGCTTCTCAGGGAAGCCCAGGCATGGCCAAGCACTAGAGCAGCCCTTGTCTTTTCAGATCCTCATATGTCTTCTTGTTCACAACATTTCCACTGGAGTCTTCATACTCTTCCTGAAAAGGAATGGCTTTCTGTTAGTTCCACAGCAAACTCTGGTTCCCGGAAACCAGCGTTAACTTCACATAGCTTTCTCAACCAGAGCTCCAAGAGGGCACCAAAGCTATTTCTAGATATCCAGAGTGGCGCCAGTTGTGGCTCACCCTTATCCCCACATAGTCTTTCAAGCAACGCCCTGTGTTTGAGGCAAAGAAGCCCAGCAGGGAAGGGCTGACCAAACATAGCACTGTATGTAAAATGGTCCTCAAGCCTGGGTTTTCAACCACAGGCCACTGCAGGAGTCGACAGGGAGGCCAGTCTTGTGCTTCAGGTCTACACTATAGCTTGAAGTGTTCTTGACGCAAAAAAATAGAACTGAAATATTGACAGAATAAAGGAGACTGGGGGCTGGCAAGATGGCTCAGCGGGTAAGAGCACTGACTACTCTTCCAAAGGTCCTGAGTTCAAATACCAACCACATGGTGGCTCACAACCACCTGTAATGAGATCTGACGCCCTCTTCTGGCGCATCTGAAGACAGCTACAGTGTACTTATATATAATAATAAATAAATCTTAAAAAAAAAAAAAAGATTAAAGGAGACTACTGACAATCTCCACAGGACCAGGATGTTACTGCCACTCCTTCAATGTGTGGTAGTCACCTCTGAGACCTGCCGAGACCAACAAGGACACATGCCCACTCTGACCTGATGCTCTCCTCAGAGACCTAAGAGTGACAAGACTTCTTTAGAAATTGTCAGGGTAGCCCAGGAGACTGGCGTCCTTATCCTAGCAGCCTCAGTGGGGAACTGCCTAATGACAAAGACTTAGATGCACGATAGCAGGCTCACAGTCACCCTGTAGACGCTGTCTCATTACACTTGCTAGTGGAGAGGATTTCCTCTGCACGGTGAGGAAGCTGTCACTTGACGCCACACCTCACATGCCTCACACTAGCACCCACCTCGGTGTCAGGCTGCCACCGCTCTGAAGCCTTTTGCAGTTTCAGCTTGGCCCACACTGCAGGATGAGAGATAAGCAGCCATTAGAGCCCACAGTCCACTGGTGCAGGATTACCGCGTTCTCACCCTCACCGCCCCACTCCGTGAAGGTTCCCCTAGTGACTGCCAGCCCCCAAATGGAATTCTGATTTAGAACCACCTGGAGATAAAACTTGAAATATTTGTCATGATTTCACTTTACTGTAAAAGAAACTCTCATAAGGACCTAGAAATCAGGATGACGTTGACACCTGTAACCTCAGCTTTTGGGAGACAGAGGAAGAAGGATCAGGAAGTTTAAAGCTAGCCTTGGCTACAAAGTGAGATTGAGGCCAGTTCGTGCTAAATGAATATCTCTGCCTCGAAAACAAAACAAACAATTACAACAGTAAAAAGGAAACACTCTCAAAAGTCTAGAGAAACTGGGATAAAATGAACAGGATCACAGCTGAGCAGGCATCAGGCATGCATGTCCTGCTTAGGGGTTGGTTTGGTTTGTGTTTTGAGACAGGGTTTCTCTGTGTAGTCCTGGCTGTCCTTGAGCTCAGGCTGGCCTGGAACTCAGAGATCTTGCTCTGCCACCTGAGATCTGGGATTAATGGGGCGTGTTTCCATGCTCAGCCTCTGTCCTGGTTAGTTTTACCTGGGAAGGAGGAATGTCAAGTAGAAAATACCCCATCAGATTGTAAGTACTGCACTTTCTTGACTAGTGACTGACACGGGACGGCTCAGCTCACTGTGGGTGCTGCCACCCCTGGGCAGGTGGTCCTGCAAGGTTTTTTGTTTTTTCGAGACAGGGTTTCTCTGTGTACCCCTGGCTGTCCTGGAACTCACTTTGTAGACCAGGCTGGTCTCGAACTCAGAAATCCTCCTGCCTCTGCCTCCCAAGTGCTGGGATTAAAGGCGTGCACCATCACGCCCAGCTGGTCCTGCAAGTTTTAAGAAAGCAGGCTAAGCAAACTGTGGTGAGCAAGCCTGTAATGGGTGTTCTTCCATGGCCGCTGCCCTGAGTTCCTACCCTGACTTCCCTCAGTGATGGACTGTAACCTGAAAGTGTAAGCCAAATAAACCCTTTCCTTCCCAGGTTGTTTTTAGTTATGTTTATCATAGTAATAGGAAGCAAACTAAGCCATATTACCATCTACACTGACTGCCTTAAAACACAGCCAACATTGTTTGTGTGTGTATGGGCTATGTATACATGTGTGCATCTTTGAATATTCATAATTGCCCATGAGTGATGATGACCTGAGTTTGATTCCTACAACACATGATGGAAGAGGATCTACATGTGCGTGCATGGCCATGTATAGATGTGAGCGCATACAAACGGTACACATGGTAAAGAAATATAAGAAAAAATGTTTTCAAGATAGTTTCTCTGTGTAGCCTTGGCTGTCCTGGAACTCACTCTGCAGACCATGCTGGTCTAGAACTCAGAGATCTGCCTGCCTCTGCCTCCTGTATGCTGGGATTAAAGGTGTGTGCCACCTCCACCACCACCTGGCTCAGAAAAACTTTTTTTTAAAGCATTTGAAATGAAGATTTTCAATTCATTCTATTAACTATGCCTTAATTTCCTATCATCAACTCATAAAGGAAAAATAAAACAGGAAGTTAATTAGGGCCGGTGTGGTGGCTCATACCTGTAATCCCGACACAGAGGAGATTGAGGCCATGACCAGTTCAAAGTGAGTTACAGGACAGTCTGAGCTACAGTCAGATCCCATCTCTCAAACAAGGACAACTTCCAGGGGAATGGCTCAGAAGGCAGAGCCATATAAGCCTAGGTTTCTAGTACCCACATAACGGCCAAGTGTGAGGCACATTGTCTATGCCCTAATGCTGGAGGGGAGGGACAGAACTCTGGAGCTCACTGGCCAGCCAGCCTGGATCAATCAATGGGCTCCAAGTTTGAGAATAGAGTTTATCTCAAAAACTAAGGTGGAGAAAATGTCGGAAGAGTGTTCAGTGGTTAAGAGCACTGGCTGTTCTCCCAGAGGACCAGGGTCCTCTAGCACCCAAATATCAGCTCAAAGCTGCCTGTAACTCTAGTACGAGGGGACTTTGTATATGAGGCACATAGACACACATAAGCAGTGCACCACACATAGATAATAAAATGGAGAGCTAGGTGGCGGCAGCACATACTCTGAGTTTGAGGCCAGCCCTGTCTACAGAGTGAGTTCTAGGACAGTCAAGCTACATTGTGAGACCCTGTCTAAAACAAAACAAAACCCAGTGATAAATAAAACCAACTGTCTGGCTCACATGAAGTGAAACTCAACAGAGAGATGGATGAGGAGGAGTAGGAGCCTGCAGTAAGGTGTCAGAAGCAGAGGCTGCCAGACAAGGTGAAGCGCCTGGCACACATTCCCCTGGCCCTTCCTCCAATGAGTCCTTCGCTGCTGTCACTCTCTTAAGATTCAGGATAATGGCCCTGTTCTAACCCCGGCATAGGGTTCTTTTCAAGGAGATATAATCAGTACTGTTGACTTGCTCACTCCCTTAAAAAATGCAGTAATTATATGTGTGCCTTAGCTCTCTATAGCCACAAGCCCTGCTCTTAGGCCTGGGGAGAGCAGGGTATTAAGAAAGCTGTAGGAGCGGCTACTAAGGTCTGGCTAGGGAATAGTCGGCAAGCTTACTTACAGGAGACAGCATCTTCGATCTGTGTCACATTTGCAAAGTGGGCAGTGTTTGGGATCCCCAAACACCTCATGCCATGAGCATGACGCCACTCCTGGAGGGAAGGAGAGGGACAGCGTGAAACAAGGATGGCTGAGGCAGCACCCACTTCATTCCACCACAGACCCTACCCCAGGGAAAGGCAACACTCCTTCTGGGGTGTGTCTACACAGCGGGCTGTGACTGACGCAGGCTGACACTGCCAAGCAGCGCTGCGCTGTCTCAGGTGGACAAACTTCAGGCTCTAGAGTTAGTGGTGTCAGGGAGGTTCGCCTGAGACTCGTCACTTGGTTGTTAGAGAGAAGCTGGCACAACCCAGAATTCCCTGCAGGGCCGTGAAGGCAGGCTGGCACTTCTGGAGGTTCAGGAGAAAACTGCTGAGCAGGTATCAGGATGGAGAGAGCAGGGAGAGTGAGATGAAGCCACAGCTTCAGCTCTTAGAGAAAGCTAGCCTTACCTTGGACACCATCCCACCCAGCTAAGAAAAGCTCAGAGGCCACTCAGGGACCCAGAGAAAGGCCCCGGGAGCAGCTGGTAACAGGTCTGAGAGGGAAGCTCACGTCACTTGCCATGCGTGTCTAACACGGAATGTCTGTCCATTATGTAACTGTCCTCCAAAAGTGAAGGGCAGAATGCAGCAAAGGTGAGCCCACCGACGAGGTGGTACTCACACACTACTCGAGTCAACAACAGGTTGGTAAATATCAAACCTTAGTTTACTTTTTCCGCAAAGAAGCAAGGGCCCATTTAAAGCTGAAAAAAAATCAAAACTTGCCCAGCCCCCTTTAATAGCAATGTAGAGAAATGACCAAAAGTCAGAAATGATCCAAGATGCTGCAGAAAAACAGCAGGAAAAGATACAAGATCAAGCATGGGAAAGCCAAACCCAAGTTCCACAGCAGAGTGGCAGCACGGCTCCAGAGAGCAGCCCAGGCTCCAGGGCTCCCACAGCCCACAGCTGCTGACACGAGCCTCTGATGCCTTTCAGCTCTGGACACCAGTGGCCCTCACAGGCTGCTCCCGTCTTCTCTTTCTAAAGTGGTGTGTTTCTACTCAGTTCCCAAGAGCACTGGCTCTGAACTCCTTACCGCAAAGTGCCGCTGGAAGGCCTTGGGCCCTCGGTAGGTGTAGTTCCCACAGATCTCACAGTTGTAGTTAATATTCAGGCCGTGGAGCTTGTACAGCCAGTAGGGGATGGGCTAAAGGAAATGACTTCATTAGTTTTCCGAGCTCAGGTGTGCACCCACGATGGACGAGGACAGAGGGACCTGAGAGGCTTACCTTGCCGTCCCAGCCCAGTGGCAGGTTCTTGGGGTTGTAAATGATCTCATTCTCTTCGTCCTCACTTTCGCTCTCACTGATCTGCTCCTCCTCCTCCTCCTCCCGCTCCTCACCTGTCCTGGCTTGCTTGCGCTGTACATTTTCATGAGTGAGCTGTCGCTGTTCCTGAGGTGAGGCATAAAGAAAAAGCAAAATGAAGTCAGAGCACTTAGTACAGGACATGAAGGGACAGTTCCTCTAATTCTTGCTGGCCCCGCACTTCCAAAAATAAGGTTTTGGTTGTAAAATAAGGCTAAGTCAGATCAGCAAGGCGACTCAGGTAGTTTAGTTTAGAAGTCCTTGCCAGGCAGCCTGATGACTGAGTTCAAGCCTGAGAAGCCATGTAACAAGCCGCAGTGGCAACCTCTGTGCTCCCCCAGCACCGTGGGAGCCGGAGACAGGAGAATCGCCTGGAAGTTCATGGGCATACTAGCCTGGAGCATCGAGTGCAGCAGAAACAGGAGAGATGGTACCTCAAACCAAGGAGGAAGGTATGAAGGGCTACCCTTGGTACTTCCTAAGAGACTACAAGAGGAGATTATCCACAGCCACCTTGGTATTGGCCCTCCTCTAGTCTTGCTAGGCTTCACAATTTCAACTCTGGCAAACTGCTGTGTCACGGTACATCACACCTGAAGTGCTGCTGAGTCACCTCTGTCTTGCCTTTTGAGTGCCTACTTCTTGGGTTACCCCCTGAGGCTCAGCAAAGAGCTGCAGTATTCTTGATTTGGCTGTAAGGGGAGACGGGGTTGGGTCTGTTGTCTATGTCTGGCCTGGTAGGAATTGAGCAGCCTTGGGAATATCACCTAACAACACAACAGGAGCCCAAAGGGCCAAGGACTTCAAGAGAACCACATTTTGAGGTGAACTAGTTTACTGCCACTTCCTTATGTGAACATAAAAATAAATAGATAGATAGATAGATAGATAGATCGATCCTTCCTATGGATCCCACCCGGAGCAGCAGCGAGGCTCGAAAAGGCACTTACCCCGAGAATCTCCACATATTCATAGATCTGGGCTTCCAGGAAAGCAATGTCTTTGTTCCTCTCGGTGTCTCTGAGAACACAAACACACTGTATCAATTAAGGGTTTTTTGCACCTAAAGCTTTATTCTCTGTCAGGAACACTTTCTGTGTGACCAAATTAAGACAGTCTCAAGCAGGGAGCGACGCCACACAAGGCAGCCCCTCTGCTTACGTCCTGAGTTTAGCTCTTAGAAGCCAGGGTGTCTCCTCTGGACTTTCGTATACAGTGAATGACCTGCTAAGACCACTTCAACTGTCCTGTACCACTATAATTTACAAAGGAACGCAGTACATAGGAAGCCCTGACAGCAAGTAATGATACAAAGTCCTAACTCAGCTGCTCTGCAACTGCAAGGAAGGCCAGTTTGGGCAATTCCCCAAGTCCTTGCAAAAATCAGAGTAACGAGCCGGGCGTGGTGGCGCATGCCTTTAATCCCAGCACTCGGGAGGCAGAGGCAGGCGGATTTCTGAGTTCGAGGACAGCCTGGTCTACAAAGTGAGTTCCAGGACAGCCAGGACTACACAGAGAAACCCTGTCTCGAAAAAACAACAACAACAAAAAAAATCAGAGTAACAACCATTTTCCAGGCTTGTTATATCAAATTAGGGGAAAAAAAAAAAAGGCAAACCAAAAGCCAATACCCTGTGCAAGTATGCAGCTCATAAATATATCCAGCGGCCACTAGTAAAAGTAAAGGAGAAAAAAGTCTAGCTCAGGGTGCCCTTAGACCGGTGACCTAGACCAGTGCCATCCAGTCCTCCTGGGAACAGCTTTCTCCTGTAGCAGAAGGGAACGGATGCAGAGCCCACAGCAGACACTCTGTAGAGAGAGGCTAAGTGGGAGGTCTCTAACAATCCCTCCCCTTAGCTCAGCTAACCCCATGAAGAAGAGGCAGAGAGAGTCTATGAGCCAGGGGAGCCAGGAGAGCAGGAGAACAAAGGCCCCCTGAGTCCTCGACAAAGCAGGGCGGCTGAGCTCAGAGACTGAAGCAGCACGCACAGGGCCTGCATGGGGCTGCACCAGGTCCTCTTGGCACATAGTACAGCTATCCGCTTAGGATTTTTAGGGGACCCCTGACTGTGCGAATGAGGGGGGTCTCTGAGTCTTGTGTCTGCTCTTGGGACTCCTTTCCTTCTGTTGGGCTGCCACGCCCAACTTCACTATCATAGTTTTTGCTTCACCTCAGTATAGTTTATTTTGTTTGGCAGTTATCTCTTAGAAACCTACTCTTCTCTCATAAGAGACAGAAAGGGAGTGAAACTGAAGGGGAGGGGAGAAGAGGTGGGAAGATCTAGGAGGGATAGAGGGAGGGCAAACTATAATCAGGATAAACTGTAGGAGACAATAATCTAAATCAATAAAAGAAAAAATTCTATTTAAAAAGAAAGAAAGAAAGAAAGAAAGAAAGAAAGAAAGAAAGAAAGAAAGAAAGAGAGAAAGAAAGTGTGATTATTAGCTGGGTTTAATGGTGCTCTCCTTTAATCCCAGCACTGGGGAGACAGAGGCAGGTGGATGTCTATGAGTTTTAAGCCAGTTTGGTCTACATAGTACAGCCAGAGCTACACAGTGAGACCCTATTTCAAAAAACAACAAAATGCAAAACAAAACAAAACAAACACACAAACCCAGGCATGGTATCACATGCCTACGAGAGCATCCTTTTGGAGTTGGGGGTAAAAGGGTCACTGCCAAGGGGGAAGCTGAAGGTCCTGCCCAGATACTAGCACATCTGAGGCCAAGCTGAGTTATGGGAGCGCCTGTCTTAGAGGGGAAAGTAAAGCAAAAGAAGTAGAAAGCAGACTCCACGGGAAAAAATGTAGAACCAGAGTGGAGTGAATCAGCTACTCACCTTTTTGTGCCCTTTGACTTGGGATTTTTGGCAAACAGAGAGGTGTCGAGTGACTCCAAAGACTTTCCTTTGGTGCTGAAGAGCCTCTGAGCTCGCTCTTCTAGGGTCCTAAGGAGGTAAGAGGTACAGATTATCTTTTTTTCTTTTTAAAAGACACTTACTATTGTAGACCAGGCTGGTCTCAGACTCACAGACTTTCCTGTCCTCTCAATATTGGGGTTAAAGGCATTCACCACCATGCACTGCACAAAATGATTTTCAGTTTGAGGTAATCAAAAAACAAAATCAGAGCCACTTAGAGGATCATCTAAACACACAGTCACTAGGATTTCTGATAGCAAAACCAGGTTCTTACCCACCACACTTCAGGCCCAAAGCCAACAGTGCAGATTTCAACCTGTCCAGACCCAGGGATGCCAACTCCTAGAAAAGAGAAATCAGTTACAACACAACACGATCAGCTTTCTCCCCAGGCAAGACTACATCCTACAGTCAACCCTAGCTTTCAGTTCCCAAAGACTGACTACTGCCACGTCTAGATTCAGCCAAACCGGGAAGGCAGCATTCAGTGGCTCTCTGTAGGAAGACTATTCATAGCAGTATTTTTTGCAGAGATGGGAACTGAACTCGGAACCTCACACATGCTAGACAAATACCCCACCAACTGAACTCTTGTCTCTAGCTCCTTGTTTTGGAATTACTGACTGTGTTTGGAGACAGATCTTACTCTAAAGTTAGCCTCAAATTCACAGCAATTTTCCTGCCTCAGCTTCCCTCTGATTTTCTTTTTTTTTTTTTGAGACAGGGTTTCTCTGTAAAGTTCTGGCTGTCCTGGAACTCACTTTGTAGGCCAGGCTGGCCTCAGAAATCCCGCCTGCCTCTGTCTCCCAAGTACTGGGATTAAAGGCGTGCGCCACCACCGCCCGGCCCTCTGACTTTCTAAACCCTATGATATCGTATCACAGATCTCTGGAATCTAGTTTCAGAGATGTTAAAAGGTGATCTTTCCATATTCCTTGTACACGCCTGCCCACAGAAGTGGTATTGTGACAAGTCTAAGATCCTGAATATAGGAGAGCAGGCAGTCCCTCTGAAGGATGGCCAGGGCTAGTGAGATGTCACAGTAAGATTTGATCCCCAGGACTCAGACGGTGGAAGGGGAGAAGCGGCTCCCACAACTCATCATCTCCACATGTGCACTGTGGCACATGCAGAGACATGCCCTCTCCTACACAATACATTTACGGCTGCCACCACCGTCAGAAAGGAAGACAGCCAAGCAAGAGGAGTGTCATTAGTGTCATAGAACATACCTCCCAGGAGGAGAATGCGGAGAGGTCGAGATGGGCTCCCGCGTGAGTCAGGGCGCTGCTTGTCTCTTTCTGGCGGAATAGGAAGTTTATTAAGATCCAGGCTAATAAGAAGAATGAAGGTAAAGGAGCTATCTAACTTCCCAGGACTGTCTGGTCCCTTTCTTTAATCACATTTACAAATAATGATCAATTCATACAGAGGTGGAGAAAAAAAGTATCAGACAGCTAGTTTTCTTTCTGAAAGCTCAAGTTTATCAACAGAAGTAAAAACTACAAATTTGGGCTGAAGAGATGGCTCAGTGGTTAAGACCACTGACTGCTCTTCCAGAGTTCCTGAGTTTAATTCCCAGCAACCACATGGTGGCTCACAACCATCTGAAATGGGATCTGATGTCCTCTTCTGGTATGTCTGAAGACAGCTACAGTGTACTCATGTAAATAAAATAAACAAACAATTCTTAAAAGCAAACATAGATTCTAATCATACAAACTGATCAGATTTTGGTCAGGAGTCACAGAACAATCAGGATGTTTGTTAAAAATCCTAGGTCCCATCAGGCGTGGTGGCGCACGCCTTTAATCCCAGCACTCGGGAGGCAGAGGCAGGCAGATTTCTGAGTTCGAGGCCAGCCTGATCTACAGAGTGAGTTTCAGGACAGCCAGGGCTATAGAGAGAAACCTTGTCTCGAAAAACCAAAAAAAAAACCTAGGTCCCGAGCAATGTCTAGTGGGTCCTGACAAATCCTGTTCACATGTACAAAGAATATCCAGCATCAGGGTGGAGCTGCTCCTGAAGGACTGTCATCCAACGTCTTGAAGCAGAGACTCAGGATTAAAATAATGAGTTCACTTCCCTGGCATGGATAACCTCACTGAAGCTTACCGGCCATCCAGGAAAGGTGCCATTATCCCACTTCTTCTCAAAGTCAGTCTGAATCTTCCCAAAGAGCTCATTCTGATCCTGAAGGGGCTTCACTCTATCTGTGTAATCCTGTAGGTACTCCAGCAGCATCTCCAGGTATCTGCAGAGAACCATGCAACAAGGAAGCCATCGTAGCAAGGAAGCAATTCGACCTGTGACATACTGCTATGCCCTGCAAACCATACTTAATTTCTAGTAATAGTTGGTAAAGTAACACTCATACCATTCGTGTGTGTGTGTGTGTGTGTGTGTGTGTATCACGAGAGCACGCCTGCTCATTTGTACTTGCAGAATTAGAACTGAAGGCCTATGGCTGCTCTGTACCTGAGCCATATTCCCAGCCCACTACTAATTTTTAAATGAGTTTTATTTTTTTCTTCAAACTACTATTTAAATTCTGACCTTCCCTACCTCTTTTTATCCAAGATTTAATGCCAAATACTAGGTCTTAATTAACTCACTGAAGAGAGTCAGGTAACCATACCATGAGAAGGACCAAGCTTGGGGAACATTCATGAGAAGTGTGGTTGATAACTGACCCAAGCACATCACTTAGCCTAGAAACTTTCCCCATTAAACTCCAAGACCGCAGAGGTCCCCAAACAGACTTCTTTCTAAATCACACAAAATTAAGGAAGGCATGTGTTAAGACCAGATGTTTCCATAAATACCTCTGTCCATAACCAGAACATCCCAAATGTTTATCTTCTGAACAGGGTCTCATTACGTATCCCTGAATGACTTGGAACTCACTATGTAGACCAGCTGAATTCAGTGACCCACCTGCCCTTTTCCTCTTGGGAGTGCTAGGGTTAAAGGCTTGCATCACCATGACAGCATCACAAATATTTCTTTTTTTTTTTTTTTAGTTTTTCGAGATAGGGTTTCTCTGTGTAGCCCTGGCTGTCCTCGAACTCAGAAATCTGCCTGCCTCTGCCTCCCGAGTGCTGGGATTAAAGGCGTGCGCCACCACGCCCTACTAAATATTTCTAAGACATAGCACTCAGCATCCTTATCTTCTGATAAACCCAAAAGTCATTCATGTCCAGTATTCAGACAACGAGAGCCACAACCCTGACCTCAAGCCCCCAATGAAATCCGAAATGAAACGGCCCGGAGCCTGAGTGCCCGGAACCTGAGTGCCCGGAGCCTGAGTGCCCGGAGCCTGAGTGCCCGGAGCCTGAGTGCCCGGAGCCTGAGTGCCCGGAGCCTGAGTGCCTACCTCTTGTACTCTGCGTTCTTCCTTTCTTTAGGAATGTCAAATAGCTGGTCAAAGATGGACAGGTATGTGATGTAATCCAGCTTCTGAAACGAGGAAGCAAATCAGAGAGTCAGGGGCTAAGTCAGCTCACCTTCAAAACGTCAGGTCAGGGCTGGAGATGGCTCAGGGGATAAAGGTGCTTGCCACCAAACACAAAGATCTGAGTTGTATTTCAGAGGCGCACACTATGGAAGGAGAGGACCCCCATATTTGAAGGCCACCACACACATACTTTTGTTTTTAAATCAAGGTCCACATTGAGCGCTCTCTGACCAAGTATCGAGGCTTGGCTCACATTAGGGCTTTCCTTCCTGCCTTACAATCCCTAAGGATCTGATTCTACTGAAGCAAGTAACTGAAGCGAGTACAAGATTGCCGAACGTGAAACCGACTCTACAAGATCAAGTTAACAAACATTAATCCTAATAAGACCTGGGTTGGATATTCAGGGTGGGCCAGGCCCACCTAAAGATTTTTGCCATTCTAAAATAAGGTCTTGAAAGGTTGCTGTGTTAATCCACACAGCACTTATTGGGCATCTCTGAACCACATATGGAGGTGCAGACGAGGACAAGGTACCTTCCTGCAGAGCTTCAAGGCTAACAGCTGAACTTGGGGACATTTCCTCATCAGGAACTTTTTCCTTTTCTTTTGAAACAAGGTTTCACAGAGATGCTTCTGCCTCTAACACCTGAGTGCTTTGGTTAAAGGAGTGCCACCATGCCCCACCTATGAACTTACTATTAAACTTCCTAGTGACCCGAGACTGTCATTTTAAACCTTGTCACTGAACAAACAACACCTGAAGGATCAGATACCTCATGTCTCACATATGTCATACTGAGTGCCTAACACAGAACACTGGAAGGATTTATGTGTTTAGAAACGTGCCAGGCGTGGTGGCACATACGGTTATTCTCAGCACTCAGAAGGCAGAGGCAGGCAGAACTCTGTTAATTTCAAAGCCAGACTGGTCTATATAGTAAGTTCCAAGATAGCCATGGCTACACAGAGAAACCCTGTCTCAGAAAACAAACAAGCAAACAAACAAAGAAACGAGGTATTTATCTTTGTGCAGAGAGATGGTTCTGTGAACCAAGTGCTCACAGTGTGAGTACAAGAACCTAAGACACGTCCTCAGCCTCCGTGTAAAAGCTGGACACGTGGGACATACCCAGAAGCCCAGTGATAGACAGGCAGAGATCCTGGGGGATCACTAGCCGGCCAGCATAGTTGAAAGGATGAACTCCAGGTCTAGTGAGGGACCCTGTCTCAAAAAATAAGGTGGCAGGACCTTACTGGTAAGAGCACTTTATGCTCTTGCAGAAGACCCAGGTTCCCAGGACCCATATGGTGGCTCACAGTTATGTGTAAAGAAACTACAGTTCCAGGGGATCTAGCTCCCTCTTTGGCCTCTAAGGGCACCAGGCATACACATGGTGCAGAAACATGCAGGCAAAACACTCTTAAAAAAGAAGTACATAAAATAATCTATTTTTTTAAGAAGGTAGAAGACAGGCAGTGGTAGCACTAGTCCCAGCACTCGGGAGGCAGAGGTAGGTTCATCTCTTGAGTTTGAGGCCAGCCTGGTCTACAGAGTGAGTTCCAGGGCAGCCAGGCCTATAAACACCATCTTAAAAAACCAAAACCCAAGAACAATAAGGTGCAGAGCAAAGGAGAAAGACACCACTGCTGACATCTGGCTTCTACACACACTCCCAGGAGCACCCCATCCCTGACATCTGGCTTCTACACACACTCCCAGGAGCACCCCATCCCTGACATCT
>NC_034595.1:75787833-75788847 GCF_900095145.1 Mus pahari | reverse complement strand
CCCCATCCCTGACATCTGGCTTCTACACACACTCCCAGGAGCACCCCATCCCTGACATCTGGCTTCTACACACACTCCCAGGAGCACCCCATCCCCATAGTTTATTTTATTTTAACGGGGGGGGGGGAGGGGCAGTCAAACCATATGTTTGCTGAGTGCCTGTTACGTGGTAAATATTGTTCCAGGCACTTGGGACACAGCAGAGAATAAACAAGGAGCCCTGCCCTCCTGGAGCATACAGACTATCACCTGCGCACTGCTGTGACCTTGGGCAAGTCACTGCACCCCTCTGCCCAGCAGACAGATGCTGACCAGGACAGGGCCCTGACCCACCACCCCAGACAGCAGAGAGGGCTGCAGGTTGATCTCTAATAATCACGCACACTGGGGAGAGGGAAGTAAGCCGCACAAGCTGCTGCTACTTGGTAGTGGCCTTGTTGGCCAGGTCCTTGGCCTCCTTTGTAGCTGCCAGTGCTGTCTCCTTTGTTTTCTCTTTGGCCTCTTTGGCTGTCTCAACAAGTGTTTTGGAGGGGGCCTCACCCTGTAGCTTGGCCAGGATGCATTCAAAACCCTTCAATGTCTTGGTCACATTGCTTTTGAACCAGGCAAGATCAAATTTTTGTTTGGCTGGTTTTTTTCGAGACAGGGTTTCTCTGTGTAGCCCTGGCTGTCCTGGAACTCATTCTGTAGACCAGGCTGGCCTCGAACTCAGAAATCCGCCTGCCTCTGCTTTCCAAGTACTGGGATTAAAGGCGTGTGCCACCACACCCAGCCAGATAGTTTATTTTTACAAAAGTATTTTTGTTACATGAACCAATTAATAAACAAAATAATGGGCTTGCTATATTAACTGTAAGACCCTGACTTTCTTTTTTTTTTCTTTTCCTTCTGCTTTCTTTTTTTTCCCCCTTCCCTTTCTTCCTCTTGTTATGGTCCCTGCTGGCTCTTGGCCCCTCGATCTGGGCCCCACTCAGTCTGGCCCATAGGTTTTTTTTTTTTTTTTTTTTTTTTTTT
>NC_034595.1:75776733-75786847 GCF_900095145.1 Mus pahari | reverse complement strand
AACCACATGGTGGCTCACAACCATCCTCAATGACATCTGACGCCCTCTCCTGGTGTGTCTGAAGACAACTACTGTGTACTTGCATATAAAATAAAAAAAAAAAAAAAAAAAAAAAAAAAAAAAAAAAAAAAAAAGCCAGCTAGATGATTCTCAGGCTTTAGATCATACTCCAAAACCCAGGTAAAAGTTAGAGAGAACTGACTTCATAAAGTTGTCCTCTGACACACATACCCCTACACATATGCCTTGGTATGCATGTCCCCACATACACACACACACAATTAAACAAACAAACTAACTAACTAACAGACTAACCAGGATTATTAGCACATCCTTTTAATCCCAGCATTTGGGAGGCAGAGGTAGGTGGGTCTCTGTGAGTCTGAGGCCGGCCTGGTCACACAGAGTTCCAGGACAGGCAATGCTACATGTAGAGATACCATCTTTCTTTCTTTCTTTCTTTTTTAAAAAAGATTTGCTTATTTTTATATGAGTACACTGTAGCTGTCTTCAGATGCACCAGAAGAAGGCATCAGATCCCAGTACAGATGGTTGTGAGCCACCATGTGGTTGCTGGGAATTGAACTCAGGACCTCTGGAAAAGCAGTCAGTGCTCTTAACCACTGAGCTATCTCTCAAGTCCTGAAATCCCATCTTTTAGAAAGAAAGAAAGAAAGGAGAGCAAACTAAACTAGGCGGTGGTGCAGACCTTCAATCCCTTTAATCCTAGCACTAGAGGGGCAGAGGCAGGCCATCTCTGAATTTGAGGCCAACCTGGTCTATAGAGTGAGTTCCAGGGCTACACCGAGACACCTTGTCTCAACAAAACAAACAAACAAAAACAAAAAATGGGGCTGGAGCGATAGCTCAGTGGTTAGGAGCAATGACTGGTCTTCATTAGGACTTGGGACCAATTGTTAGACCCACATGGCAGTTCACAACTATCTGTAACTCTGAGATCTGACACACTCAAACACAGATACATGCAGGCAAAACACCAATGCAAATACAAATAAATAAATAAATAAATAAATAAATAGTTAACTCACCATACAATTAAAAAAAAAAAGTCTGGCTTTTATTTAACTCAGAGAGCTGAGATTAAATGTATACTCCACCATAATCAGTCTTTATTTATCTGCTTTTAGGGACACATTCTAGGGCCTAGAGCGGTGGCTCAGCAGTTAGAAATACCAGTTGCTCTTGCAGAACACCTGAGTTTGCGTCCCAGTCCCTACATGATAGCTCAAAACCATTTGTAACTATAGTCAGAGTGGCTTCCTGAGGCCATCACACACACACACACACACACACACACACACACACACACACACACACACACGGAGGTTCTAGCTATATAGCCGAGAATGGCCTGAATCCCCCAGAAAGCAACATTACCCATTACTTACTTTGTGCCTCTTCACTTGGATTCTCTCGAGCCTTCAGTAGCTCCTCGAATTCCACTGACATTGGCACACAGATCTGAGGGAAGGAGAAAAGCTCAGGTGGGCCTGGCGATGTCTCAGGCACACACAGGGCTGGCCTTCTAAGACTTGCTTCCACCTTGAGTGTACAAAGGGGCTGGCTACTTAGCGTTCTCCACTTCCCTTGCTGCATAGCTGGGCAGACATGCATGCTAAGGAAGGACGCCTGTGGAGGAGGCAGTCCAGGAGAGATGTTCTGCGAAAGAGCTGGCACTGGACATGAATCCTGAAGGGGTAACGACCTCTGCAAGTGAGCAGAGCACCACTGTGTTGGTGTATTTCAGGGCAGAGCTAGGTGCACATCATATTGGGTGGGAGACATTCTTGTGAAGCAGCCCAGTGCTTCACTGTGTTCTCTTACTGCAGAGGGATGCCAGGAGGAAGTCACCTAACTGCGCTCACGGCAGTGAAGTGGCACGTTCTTTCTTGGAGCGACATCTACATGGCATAGCTCCATTGCTCTTGCATCTTTCCCTTTGTTTAAGGCCAGGTCTGAGGACACTACTTTGGGAGGCCTTACCTCATTTGGGTGCTTCCGATGGAATTCCTTTATCTGCTTGAGTCTGTTATAGAATTCAGCAAACTCGTTGGGTCCTGAGATAGCATTGAGCTCCTCCTTCCGTAGTCTGCAAGATATCAATAAACCCCAAGAGCATAAAGCACACAGGCCATCGTCTCACCGTGGCTCCTCAAAAGAACTGACTGTTAGAAGGGATGTGACCGCCACTTACCCGTCTTTATCATCATACAAATCCCTCAGGTTCCCACTGACCTCCATGTACCTCTGAAACGCAAGCACAAAGCCATCAGAACGGAGCAAATTTCTATGACAGGGCTAAGTTATCAAGAAAGGACGTCTTGGCAAAACCCAAGGGAAGCCCATGAGATACACAGTCTTGAAAGTTCCACCACTTTTTAAGAGACAGCCTGATCCCGAAGTGGTTGCATACACTTTTAATCCCAGCACTCGGGAGGCAGAGATAGGACATCTGACTAGGCACCCTGGGGGGGCTTGTCTAAGAACCCAGGGGTAGGAATCACGCAGAGCCATCAAACCTTCCCTGCCAGCACTTTTCCCGCCCAGGCCGATCCCAGGGGAAGCAGACAGCGGCGCACTCACATCTTGCATGGCCCGAGTGCGGTGATCAGAATTGATCTGGTCCCGAAGCTGCAGAAAGGCAAACGGTAACACGTACGTTGTTACTTGGGGTTCGGCAGTTGGAAAGAGCACCCGAGGGGTGATGAGTTTATTGGTTTAGGTCCCAGGGGCTGAAGCAGGAGGGCTGAGGAGGCCCTCGGGGGACGTTAACGTGGCCAGAGCGCCGAGCCAGCTTAGGATGAGGGTGAAGATGGGGAGCAGAGGGGTCCGCGGCCAAATACAGCGCCGAGGGCTCGGAGAGGACCCAGGCCCGCCTCCTGATGCTGCCCCGACCGTGGCTCACTCACCGTGGATTTCTTCGTAAGCATCTCTTTGGCCATCACATCCATAAGCCGTTCCTTCTCTTCATGATAGCGCCGTTGCTGCTCTAAAATTGTCTCCATTTTCCCCTGGCCCCGGCGCTTCAGTACCAACCACTAACACTGCCGGAAACACCGCCTGCCGCCTTCCACGCCGGCGTCTCAGCTCGCGGCATCCGGCTGCACCAAAGTTCCGCGTGTCCCGGATGTGGCTTGGGGGACTCAAGAAAAAAGGAACACCACGAAGAGAGCAAGCCGGTGCTACCGGCGACCGTAGCTACGCTGCCCCCTGCTGGCCGGGGGTCTGAAGGCGCGCAGCCCTCGCGTTGAAAGCTGGCTGGCTGCAAGGATGCCGGCAAGAATCCTGGAGGCTAGGGGTGAGAGACAGCTGGCTTGCCCGGGGCTTGCTGCAGACAGCTGGCCGGCAGGGACACACTAGCATGAACGGATAAGTTGAAGGATACAGAACGGAAAGGGGAACTGGAAGCTGTAGTTTTCAGTGTGTGACCCTCTGGTGATGTTTCCCCCTTGTCTGGACTTTAGTGTGTGTGTCAGTAAAATGCAGATGGTGGTTTTGTTCTTAATAAAACTCATACAGATTCATATTTGAACACAACCTTTGTTTATTAGCAAAGTAGTCTTTAAGAAAATCGTGGTACAGTCAAGCAATGGTATGCTTGCTTGCTGTTCAGCACAGGTTGACTTCTTATTCTCTGTAATTCTTAATTTTTCTGCTTTTTGCCTACCACTTGCAGGAATTACAGGTATGAGCCACCACACCTAGCCACTGTAGGGCTTAGAAAATGAAATCTAGACTGCCTTTCTTTATAGGAGGAGGAAGAGGAAGAAGCAGAGGCAGAAGAGGCAGGAGAAGGCAGAGGCTGGCAGATCTCTGTGAGTTCTAGGCCAGTTTGGTCTACATAGTGAGTTCTAGTCCAGCCAGGGCTACATTGAGACCCTGTCTCATGAAACCAAATGAAACGAAACATAAACAAACAAACAGCCGGGAGTGGTGGCACACGCCTTTAATCCCAGCACTCGGGAGGCAGAGGCAGGTGGATTTCTGAGTTTAAGGCCAGCCTGGTCTACAAAGTGAGTTCCAGGACGGCCAGGGCTACACAGAGAAACCATGTCTGGAAAAACCAAAAACCAAACAAACAAACAGAGTAGGGGCAGAGAGTGAATCAGTATAGAGAGCCTGTCTAGCATGCACCAGGTAAAACCACATTGGCGCAATGCAGAGTGGATCATACCCGTGATCCTAGCACTTAGGAGACGGAAGCAAGAGGAGAACAAGTTCAAGTTCAGCCTGAGCTATGTGATAAGTCTCTATCTCAAAAAAACAAACAAAACACATACACACATACAAACATACACATACATAGACACACATACACACACACATACACACACACACACACACAGCTAAAACAGTCACACATAAAAGTAGGTCTTTAAGGAAAACAAAATAGGCTGGAGAGATGGCTCAGTGGTTAAGAGCACTGACTGCCCTTCCAGAGGCCCCGGGTTCAAATCCCAGCAACCACATGGTGGCTCACAACCATCTGTAATGAGATCTGATGCCATCTTCTGGTGTGTGTCTGAATACAGCCACAGTGTACTCATATATAATAGATAAATAAATCTTTTTTAAAAAGAAAAACCGTGTTGGGCATGGTGGCACACGCCTTTAATCCCAGCATCTGGGAGGCAGAGGCAGGCGGATTTCTGAGTTTGAGGCCAGCCTGGTCTACAGAGTGAGTTCCAGGGCAGCCAGGGCTATACAGAGAAACCCTGACTCGAAAAACCTAAAAATAAATAAATAAATTAAGATTGCATAAAACATTTAAAATGAATGAGAGAAGGTATGGGGTGGGCATGACTGTCCACTTGAGTGACTGAGGCAAGAAGATAAGTGTGAGACCAGCCAGACCAGCATGTAGAGACTCCATCCATCAAAACCAACGATCAAAAAGTGGTTGTTTGGGCTGGAGAGACAGCTCAGCGGTTAAGAGCCCTGACTGCTCTTCCAGAGGTCCTGAGTTCAATTCTCAGCAACCACATGATGGCTCACAACCGTCTATACTAGGATCTGACGCCCTCTTCTGGTGTGTCTGAAGAGAGCAACAGTGTACTCACATATATGAAATACATAAATCTTAAAAAAAAAAAAAAGTGTTTGCTCAGAAGAAATGTTGGGACAGGAAACCCATGGGGACGAAGGGAAAAATGAGAGCGTGATTGCTTGTGGTAAGAGACTCAGGATGTGCAGAAGGAACCGGAAGGTGGTGGCGAGAGTTGTGAGAGTTGCGCAATTTTGCACTTAAAATGAATGACGTGGCTATCTGTAAATTGTAAACTTAGTAAGTCTCCTATTTAAAAAGGACTGGGGACCTGGAGAGATAGATAACACTGGCCACTCTTCCAGGGGGGGAGCTGTTCTGTTCCTCCCAACTAACTGTAAAGCAGCTAACAATGGTCCAGGAGTAAGGTTCCAGTTGTGATGCCCTCTTCTGGCCTCTAGGAGTACTTCATGCATGTTGTGCGCATCTGTACAAGCAGGCAAAATACCCATACGTGTAAAATAAAAATAAATAAATCAGCCGGCAAAGGCCAAGGCTAAATGAGACCCTTAAAAAAAGTGAAAAAGGAAAAAGACTGGACTTCCTACTGCCCACTCAATAAGCTGGGCATCCTTGCACAACCCTGTAACTCTGGCTCCGAAGCTGGCATAGGGGAAGGCGACTGGGGCTTGCTGGTTTCTAGTCTAGCTAAGAAAACACAAGCTCCAGGAGAGATACCACCTCATAGGCATAGGTGGAGAGAAAGGATAACTGGTGCCTTCCCTGTTCTGATTTCTGTGTGCGCATAGATACATGCACACACACAGGCATGTACACAATTCACACAGACACACACACAAATCTCAAACAACAGCAACAACAACAAAAAATAAATAGACAGATAAGCCTTGGTGATCTGGCATGGGAAGAAAATTTTTCTATTTTATTTTGTTATTTTAATTAAAGTGTATTTGTGTGTGTGTGTACATGCCAAGCCCAGGGTCTTAAAAGGTGCTGGATCGCCAGACGGTGGTGGCGCACACCTTTAATCCCAGCACTCGGGAGGCAGAGGCAGGCGGATTTCTGAGTTTGAGGACAGCTTGGTCTACAAAGTGAGTTCCAGGACAGCCAGGGCTATACAGAGAAACCCTGTCTCGAAAAAGTAAAAAAAAAAAAAAAAAAAAAAGTCACTAAAATAACCCTCCAACCCCTTAAAACATTTTAGACTCGAGATACAGCAATTTTTCTTTTACTTTCCTATACATGCACTTTTTTCCTTGTTTCTTTTCTCCTTTTCTTTTTCTATTCACGGTGTAGCCAAAGACAGTCCTGCAATCCTGCCTCCGCCCCAAGTGCCGGGATCATAGGCATGTGCCAAGCGGTTTTTCTGGAAACCTGTTTCTATTGAGATAAACGAACCCTTCCCTCTGAGGTGAGCAGGAGACCTAAGCCATGCTATCTTCCCTCAGCCTAGGGTCTGAAGCCCCCCTTCCATCTAACTGCTACCCTGTGCTCGCTCAGGCACAGGGTTTCCCAATCCATCACCAAGCCCCACCTCTTCCCTCCTGGCTGCTTAGCGTCTCGTGATCTCCTGGCGCGAAGTCCGAGTGTTCTGATCAGCCTGCTCATTTTACCCTGCTAATCCATTATTCACACACAGCCAGAATGATCTTTCTCACACTGACCCTCCAGTGCCCCCAGCTTCCACATTGCCAAGGGCTGCTCAGCAGCAGGGTGAGGTCTGTTTAAGTTGGCATCTGACTTTTGACCACCCCCGGCTCTGCCTGCCTGTCGTTTTTTAGTAGCTTGGCACTTCCTCAGTCAGGAATCACTTGTCCTTCCCCAATCCAGTCTGTTTTTAGGTCTCTGGGCCTTTCCCCAGTTATTTTTGAGGCTTAGACTGTTCCACCTCAACAAGTGCTTTATTGAACTTGCAGCAAAACTTGGGAGTTCAGGAAGCTGTGTAAGAGACAGGTCCTTGGTCGGTGGGAGAGACAGAAAATGTAAACCTACAGTGTGCTGAAAATGTAAACCTACAACTGTTATAAGCACGCATGTTGGGTATTGACAAAAACGTGCCGACGTGTTGGGCAGCCGATGAGATGAGCCTGATGTAGGGGGCTTGCTTGCTGTCATCTTCCTATCTTGAGTTCCACCCCCACATCCACATCCACCCCCCCCCCCATGGTGAAGAGAACTGACTCCCATAAGTTGTCCTCTGACCTCTACTGTGGTGGCATGGCAGACAAGGCAGCCTGGGTTACAGGATGGACTCCAGGACAGCCAGGACTACACAGAGAAACCATTTAAAAAACCCAAACAAAAATACCACAACACACACACAAGCTCGCAACCTTGGGTTTCTTGTTTGTTTGTTTTTTGAGTGTTCTGGTTGGCTCACATCTGTCAGGCTACCTTTCTGGAGGCTGAGGCAGGAGGATCAGCCTGGACCATACAGTTAGACCCTACTCCTCACCCAGTCAAGGCCAAAGGCTGCCAGTATCTTCAAGTGACTGTCACTGTGACCTTGGGCAGATGACTCCAGGAGTCTACACCTCTGAGGAGGCCGGCCCAAGGTTAGGGAGGGTTTCTGGAGGTACTACACGTTCACTGTTTCCTCTCGGCGGCCCCCTCTCCCCCTCCACCCCTGCGTCTCCGCCTCCAGAGACTGTGCCTCAGCCACCCAGGCGCATACCTGCCGCCTCGGTTCAACCGCAGAGCCAGCGGCCAGGCTTGGGCGTCCAGCAGGAGAGTGCTCCGCCCCATCGCCCCACTTCAGGGGACAGCCCTCCGGCTCACTCCCGCCCCCGCCAGTGAATCACGAGAGGCGGGGCCATGACCCATTCATGCTGGGAATCGGATCCAGATGTTCTCCCGGCGCGTGCAGCTGCATCCTTGCCTTTTTTGGCAAAAAAACGTGCGGCCGCGAGCGGATCCTGAGCCGCCCCCACTAATCCTCGGGAAGAGGGGGAAGGGGACTGAGGGTCTGGGCCCAACTGGGGATCAGAACTCGGTGCTTGTACGTCGGGTTGAGGCAGGGCTGGTGGGGGTGGAGGAAGATGTGTACCAGACCTAGAAACCCACTGCCTCTCCGCTCTGTCTGGCACCTCTCCCAATCCCTCCTTTGCTCACAGAGGAAAAAGTCCTCCGCCAGCAGCGGGGAGGCTGGCCAAGCTCAAGAGGGACCGGCGTGGCTGCCAGAGGGGATCCTCTTCCTGGGGAGAGAATCCCCACCCCATGGCCCGCCCAGGAGGAGGTTTACAAAAGCCTGACTCAGCCATGGAACCTTCCTTCATCCTCTCGACAAATACACGGGGCCTGTCCCTCACACACTGCTTTATTGCAATCTCTGGAAACAGGGTGAGCAACCTTCCTGCTGCCTGTCGCAGGGCAACATGGAGCTGAAATAACGCGGTACTCAGAGGCTGGACAGCACCCTGTACCTTACAACCCTCTAACCAGGGAGCCCCTAATCTCCTATACATACTGTTGCAGCTCTGAGATAGCAGTGGGATGGGGGGAGGTCAAACCGGGGGTACCTGCAGGAAAACTAAAAAAAAAAAAAAAAAATCTACCCTAGAAGTCTCGACTTAAGGAGGCCTAGGCCTCAGAGTCCAGGTTTGGAGGGCTGGGGGTGTCAGAGCCTTGATGTGGGGAACATTTCTGGAATGTTCCAGACTTGAAGAAAGGCTTAAGTCATGAGTGTTCCACAACAGCTTAGATTCCGGGGCCTGGGTCAGGGAGTACCACTGGGGTGTGTTACAATTGGGTGACTGAATCCTGAAGTCCCCATGAGTGGGGAGCGGTTGGGGGGGGGAGGGGGAGACCCATTCTAGGGAGGGGCTGGGCCCCAGAAGTAGTTCAGAAGAGGAGCCATAGTCTTGAACCCTTGGTTTGGGAAAGAGGAGAGTCAGGAGCCTCGGCTCAGGGGCCCGCTTGGCTGCAGCCCTGACACAGGACTTGGTCTCCATCTGGTACAAAGCCTTGGCCCACCAGGGAGGTGGAGCAGCGGGCACAGGAAAAGCAGCCGTGGTGCCAATGTCGGTCTTCGAAGGACACATACTTGCCTCCTGGAGAAAGGCTGGAGGTTAGCTCTGCGGGTCTGGGGGGGCCACTGCTGCCCCTTAGCCTCACCCGTGTCACATCCGCACTCTTACCTGCGCCCTCGCCGCTGCTCCCACCTGTGATGGGGCGCTTGCAACTGCTGCACTTGGGTGCAAAGAGTTCTCCAAAGCAGGCCACACAGTAGGGATCATCATCCCGAGAAGTGAACTGCTGCCCCGCAAGGGGCGTCTGGCACCCAGTGCAGACCAGGCACTCTCGATGCCAGGGCTGATCACGATATGTCACTCCACCCTGGGTCAGCGTCTGTGGGGACATCATCCATCAGCAGGGGTGGGGGGGAGTGAGGATTCCCACCCACAACGGGTCTTACCCTGAATTCCCAGGCCCAGCCCCCACCTTGCTGCAGCGGGCGCACCGAGGAGCAAATTTGTTCTCATAGCAAGGCACGCAGTAGTGGGCACCCTTGTCGGGCACGAAGGAGCGGGAGCCCAGCGGCTGCTCACAGCCACTGCATAGAAAGCAGTGTTCATGCCACGTCTGGCCTCCATACTCCAGCTTCCGGGACCCTGTGGGAAACAGGAATCTCACTTAGACATTGGCACAAATTAGCAAGGGCCACTCTTCCAAATAGATCTGTATCCATGCACATCAAGCAAGACTACTATCATGAGCCCGACAGTGGTGGCGCACGCCTCTAATCCTAGCACTTCAGAGGCAAAGGCAGGTGGATTTCTGAGTTCGAGGCCAGCCTGGTCTACAGAGTGAGTTCCAGGACAGCCAGGGCTACACAGAGAAACCCTGTCTCGAAAAACCAAAAGAAAAAAAAAAAGACTACTACTATGTATATTACATACACCAACCTTTCCCCTCAAACTCACAGATGGTACAGCACATGCTAAGGACACATGTTAAAACTCCATGTCTTTGACACTACTATCTTTTTTTTTTTTTTTTTAGACAGGGTTTCTCTGTATAGCTCTGGCTGTCCTGGAACTCTATTCTTTTTTCTTTTTCTTTTTCTTTCTTTTTTTTTTTTTAGTTTTT
>NC_034595.1:75768380-75775893 GCF_900095145.1 Mus pahari | reverse complement strand
ACACACACACACACACACACACACGCACGCACACACACACACACACACACGAATCTCAGTACACCAAACATGTAGGTCTACACACACACACACACACACACACACACACACACACACACACACACGCACGCACGCACGCACGCGCGCGCGCGCGCGCTAACGCCCGTGTGCATCAAGCATGCACCTGGTGAGTCCTTAGGTGTTCGCTAGGCCTACTGGTCCGGTACACTTTTGGTACCTGCCAAGTTTTCCTGGGTAGAGCTGAGTGTGCCAATCCCTGTGGTGCCTTAAGCTCTCAAGAGTACCCACGCACAACAGTTCCACACATGTTCCAGGAACATGCAGCGCGTGGAGGTCTCTACCCACCTCAACCCCACCCCCATGCATGCACGAGACAGGCAGACGAAAGACCTGACTCAGCAATTCCCAAGCCGGGGTAGAGGCCCTGGGACGTACCAGGCATGACAGTCTCCCCACAGGCAGAACACTGGGACGAGAAGGCCGTGCAGTAGCACTCATTGCACAGAAGCTCACTGTCCTGACAGGTGAAGGGCTCATCTGCTAGGGAGCGCTGGCAGCGGCAGCAGCGGAAGCAGCCCTCGTGGAAGTGGCGGTCCTCGTAGAACAGTTCCTTCGGGGAGACAGAGCACCCGGGCTTGGTGGATTTATCTTTGGCCCTCTCCCAGCAGCCTTCACCTACTCTCACCCGTTTGATCCGGTCCTTACCCTTGAATCATGCCCGATGAGCTGCTGGCACTCGGCACAGGTGTTGGCGAAGGTGTTGTCGTAGCAGGGAACGCAGTAGGGGCCGCTGTCTGTCTGGATGTACTTGCGGCCGTACAAGGACTCCTTGCATTTTGCACAGTCAAATGCCTCGCTCATGGTGGCGGTGCCCAGTGAGCCCTGTGAGGAAGATGGGCAGAGTTCACCTAGAAGGACTGCCACACAGCTCTGGATAAAAACCTCTTTGCATTAAAAAAGGGGGTGGGTATAGAAGATGCCAGATCAGAGCATGTGGGGATGGGGAGGCGGGGACTGCTCTGGGGACCCTAAGAGTAGTCAACAGTAGGCTCCGTGTATGCTCGAATCTTCCATGTTTATTTCTATATTTGACTGCGAGGATAGGAAGAGGTCAGGAAAAAAACCAGGAAGCAGAAGTTGTTTTCTTATCGAGGCCATGGCTGATCTGGGGGGAGGGGGCTTTTCCTGGGTCAGTGACTCATTTCCTGCCCTAGCCTAAGGTTTGCTTCGACTCTCTGGACTGTCCCTAGGGTGCCAAAAGCCAGGACAGAGGCCACCAACCCTATGGCATATAGACAGCATTCTCACCTCCTGCCTTCCAGGAGAGGAATCGTAGGAGTTTAGATTAGGTGATATTTATCTAGACTTCCGATCTGGGGAGTTTTATGTGGAATGAGCAGCGTTCAGTGTGCTTCCCCCCCCCCCCCCCCCGCCCCAACCCCAACTCCCTACCGATGCAGGAAATAGTGGAGTGCTAGAGAGGAGAGATGCTTGTCTGATGAATGGCGCTGGCTCCTCCGTGTGAGAAGTCGGGCCTCCCCTCCCAGGAGAACCAGCCAAGCAGCAAGAACTTGCGAGGCTCAGCTTCGGTTCAGGCAGGAAGGAAACCCTGCAAGCTGGAGACAGCCAAACTTCCCCAGCTGGACCCCCATCCTCGTCCCTATCTCCTCTGCTGTGTCTCTGGGCACACCAACCCCGGGCAGCCTTGGCTGTGACAGCTGCTGCAGCTGTGGCAGGCAGCACGGAGGGCCAGACGTCAGCTTTTTGCCAGCCAGAGGGAGGAAAAAAAAAGGGAAAAAAAAACCTGAGATGCCCCGGGGGAGGCAGAAGGCAAGTGGAGACACACGGACAGGGCAGTGTCCCCTGCCCACCTCCTGCCAGGTGCCTTTGCAAGCTCTGCAAAGCCCCTAAATCTGGACAAGCAGCCTCCGCCCACCTTCCCTGATTTCCCAGGGTTTGAGAAAGCTGAGAAGGCAGGAGCCCCGGGAGCCCCAGTGGGGTCCCTTCTTAAGGGGGAGTAAGACAAGGGGAGTCCTGAGCTCTGTCGCTGCAGACTCCCAGCCCCCCACCAAACCTCAGACACTTTCCATTTTCTCAGGAACAAAGCATGCTTGTGGGATGAGGTCACCCACACAGCCGCCTCTGGAACAGGAGCAAGAAGAATGGGGGGGCAGCGAAATGGGGTTCCCAGCCTCTTGTGCTGGCCAATTCCAGTCTTCCCCGGCCCCCAAAGTCAGAGTTCTCCAGCTCCTCCCTCCTCCACTATGAAGCAAGCTCTCAAAGGGCTGGGTAGTGAAGAAGATTCCCACAGGACCCACAAAGTAGGGATGCTGTCCTTGTCGCACAGGAGGCTGGAGGAAGTTAAGGGGGGGGGTGATACACAGAGGAACCTACCATCCCCCTCTCCATGGCTGCCCTGGCTTAAGATGAAGGAAAGGCAACACACACACACACACACACACACACACACACACACACACACACTGCTCAGCAAGTACAGGAAGTTCTCACCAAACACCTTGGTCTGCCTTAGATTTCAGACTTCAGGCAGCAACAGATGTCCCAAACCTGAAGGGCCCACCTCTTTGTGGCTTATGAGTTTGAACTTTCCCTTTGACAAGGAGGGAGAACCCCAGGTTCACACCCAAAGCAGGACACAAGGCCACCAAAGCTGGAGTCTTCAAAGTGGAGAGTCCTCAGGTAGGGGTCATGCTGAAGGGTGGAGAGAGCCCCTCCTTCTCTCTCCCCTCTCTGTCACTCAGGTCCTGGTTTCCTCTGGCCCAGCATCTGAGGATTGCCTGGGCTGTTAGCCACTGGACAACAGACAGCAACACAGGTGGCCTGTGGCCATGTGTCCACTTGTGAGCCCTTCCTTCCGGGCTTGGCTAGCAGGAGCGGCAGCAGCTACCTTGCCAGGCCCAGGCTAGCCCCGGATCCACCCCTCAGAGTCAGTCACCACAATGAGATGAGGCACCCCAAATAGGGTATGGGTGTGTCTTCTGCTTCCTCCCAGAATCTCCCAGTCCCCATGTTGTCTCTAATGAGGACAGAGTGGAGGACACCACCAAGGCCCACGTGTCTCTCCCCATCTCTGTCTCTCTTCCTCCCACCCCCCCCCCATGCCTGGCAAGCCTGGGGGACTGAAAGGGTAAGCTGGGTGACAGTGTGTATTCCTGGGAGCAGGTAGGGGGTGGGGGAATGAGGGAAATGGAAGGGTGGGAAGGGGTGGAGGAGTGGGGGAGGGTAGGAGGGAGCTGGTTTAGAGAAGACAATGGATCTTCCAGATGACCCCAATCTGCTATTCCCAATAACACACATATCTCCATACCTGACTTAAGACAGACAGACAGACAGACAGACAGACACACACACACACACACACACACACACACACACACACAGAGTGAACTTCTCAGAGCTGAGTGGCAGGATATCTTTCTGTATGGTGTCCAGTGGGTAACAGCTTGCCTGAGTCACAAACTATACACCTGACTTGAAATCCTGTGACCTTGGTTATACAGTTTTCATTCCCTGAGACTGTGAGTCCATCCTGTTAAATGAGATACTATTACCTCCCTCTCCTAGGACAGCTGTCAAGCTAAAACGTGATAATCCCCATAACAGCGGCTGGCAAATAAATCTGTTGCCTTATGTAAGTAAACGCTAGTCACTTGTATTTTTCACGACAAGCCCCTCAACTCCTACTGGAGCCAAACAGTGGGTCTCAGGCAGGCCTGAAGCAAGAGTTAACCTGGGATGTGCTTGGAAGTCTCAATGAAGTCCGAGGGAACCACTGGTACAAACTGTAAGCTCTAGGCCAGTCAGCGGGATACCGGGGTGAGGTGGAGGGGACTTTAAAGACCTTAGAGATGTTTAGTTCCCAGGGGCACACACTTGCTAGATCCCTGTCATTTACAAAATACACACCCCACGACCGACCACTGCATCCCCGCTCACGAAAAGGCAGGACAGAGTATAGCTCCCCTTTAGAGCTCAGCCCAAGACTCCAGGGGCAGGCTAGGGGCGTGGCCAAGGCTGTTCAGCAATTGGAGCAGAGGTGTCCTATCCCTCAGAGGGGAACTCTGCCTAGAAAGGCTTTGATAGTGGTGGAAGGGGCAGTCATCCTTTGGGGGGGGGGGTGAGGGCGAACAGGAGATACACTAGAGCTGGCTCTCCTCCCCAGCTGCCAGCCTGCCATTGGAAGACACCCAGAAGTCTTTCCAATTACCCATGCCAACTGCTCAACCCTTTAGCATATCCCCCTTCCCTTCGCCGCCTCCCGCACCCCCCACTCAACATCCCAAGTCCAGGAGGACCCTGGCCAGACCCCACAGCTGTGACTCAGACTTAGTGAAGACCCCTCCCCCTTGACAAGAGACTTAGGGTAGAAATTAGAGCCCTACCCTCCTCCCCCCAACTAGGCACCAATCCCAAACTCTCCACCGCCCCTCTTCCCCACAGGGCCTGGAAGTCAAAGCAGTTTAGGGAGAAGGGGAGAAGGGAGCGGATCCGGCAGCTGCTCTGAGGACAGGAGAGAGACATTTCATTCACCCCAGAGTCCCCCAGGGCTGAAGCAGAGCGTCCAAGATTTGAGTTTAAAAATAAGTTGGCGCTGTCTTAGTGGCTGTGTGTGTACAGGGGGGGGGGGGCTCTCTCTCTCTCTCTCTCTTCAGCTCGGCTTTACAGCCTCAGGTCCTCTGCCTCCTGGGAGATGGGCTGGCTAAGAGTCAATTTGCCCCCTAGCCTAGCCTCCACCCTTTCAGGCCTGGGGCAGCTGTCAGTGAACACTCTAGGTGTCTCTTCTCAGCGAACTCTAGCCTCCACCCCGTACCTCTCCGTACCCTTGGGCTGCTGTCTTTGTGTTTGGGTGAAGGTGTTCCTGTATCTCTGGAGCTGTGTTCCAGTAGGGCCTCCACTCTGGGGATCTCTAGCCCTGTGCATCCAAGTCTTGGTGTCTCTGAGCGTCTCAGTGTCTCTGACCTGAGAGTCTCTTTAGGCCTCCGGGAGGCAGATTTAGCGCAAGTCTAACAAGCTCCAGCCCCGGGGCCCTCCAAGGCCCTGGGAAGGGCGCTAGCAATGAGTTCCCTGGGGTCATACATTTGCTTCTTAAAATGCTTCCCAGAACCCGGGTCCCCGCCGTGCCTCGAGAAGTTCATCCGGCCATTCTCTGCCCTCGTCGGAGTGGTCCCGGTAGCCACCTGGGGCGCGCGTCCTTGTCTGTTCTACCAGGCTCCCTAAAAGCCTCAGTTTCTCCAACCCTGCTGATCTCTGAAGCTTTTCTAGTTCAAACTTGGTCCCCACCCCTTGCAACTCTGGCGGTCCCCGCCCGGCCCGGAGGCGCGGAGCGGTGGGGACGGTGGAGGCGCGTGGGGTCCCGAATTCGGGATGTCCCAGCAGAGGACAGGGGTGGGGGACCCAGGCAGCGACCCTAATCCGAGCGCAGCTGGGGCGGGGGACTCTCACCTCCAAGCGGGCGCGGGAGCTGGGTGCGCGCGGCGTGGGTGGGGTGGGAGCCGATCGCCCGGCGGCTCCTACCTGTGGGCCGGGCGGAGGGGAGCCGAGAGAGCCGCGGCGAGGTAGCCGGCTGCGACCGACTGTGTGGGCGAGTGGGCGCTCGGCCCTAAGCCTCCGAGGAAGTGCTCGGGCCCGCCCCGCCCGGACCCCGCCCCCGGGCCCCCAACCCGCCCGCGGGGGCCAGACCCCGCCCTCTCCTGCCTGCGGCGAGCCCAGCCCAGTCGAACCTGGCGCTCTGACCTCCTGGACCACTCCTTGCTCGCCCCCTGCAGCTTAACCCGCCTCCTGCGCCCTTCGGACCCAGGGGAACGGCTGGAAGCGATCCCAGGCCAGGGGTGCAGAGCTCCTAGGACTAGCTAGAGTCCATCTGGAGACCAGACCCCTCCTCTTTTCCCTCTAGCTCATCCCCCAGATGTTACACTAAACCTTAGCTTGGGAAGGAGGCCTTAATCCAGCCTGCTGGAGGCGTGGCTTTGATTCTGCTTTACCAGTGGAGATCAAGGGGTTTGTTTTGTTTTTGTTTTTTTTTTTTTTCCTCTAGAAATGGGCTAAAGAGAGCGAGCCTCTATCCTCAATTTCAAAGGGCTTTATTTTATAAGAGAGTGGCGAAAGCGCAGGCAACACGCACACACCCCATCCTCAACTGTGTCCTAGCACTGAGGTTTCTATAGTGCCCAGGAATAGTTTTGACCTTTGAGGCTCAGGGAGACCCTAATCCTAGGCCTCATTGGCTTTGGGTTTCTCGAGAGGGTGTGTGAACAGTGTGAGTGGTTGAGTTGGTGCAGGCAGGGGTGGTTAAGAAGGGAGGGAACTTGTGCAGTTTCTGACCCTCCAGCTTCTACTCTATTCCGGGAAGGGAGGACTGGTGCCTGCCAGGGACATGAGGCCCATCCAGGTCCTTGAGGCCACCCCCCCTGGGATCCTCAGGCTTGTCACTAGGAATAAATAGCCTTCATCTGGAGGGTGGGGGTGGGGGAAGCTCTGTTGTGCTGTTTGCAAAACAAGAGACAACAAACTAACCCTGGTAATAACCTTTGCGTCTCAGTGACGATTCAGATGCCCAGAGAGGCCTCCCTGATCCAAGGCAGCATCTAGTCAAGCTAGCATTTCAGGGATTAAGACCCTTCCAGGCTGGTGAGGAGCCTTCCCTTGTGTAGCAGGGGTCTGGTTTCTAGGTCCTAAGACAGCCTCTAGGCCAGGTTTCCTTTCAGAGTTAAAGGATTGCTTAAATGTTGTTGATTCTTAAAATTGCAAATGCCACGAGGGCAGAGGTTGGCTCATTTTGTTTTTGTTTTTGTTTTGTTTTGTTTTTGTTCACTACTGCATTCCCAGTATCTATTCCAGTGTTTGACCTGCAGTAAATGAGGGATGAATGTCACGTCACACACTGCTTTCATTTGAACCCCCTTCCACTCCCTGCCAGGCACCTGCTATCAGGTGTCTATTCACTAACAGTCTGAGGGTGGGCCCTTCCTCTGGGACTTGTCTCCCAGGTTTAGGGAGCTCTATGTACAGGAATGCAGGAAATACTATCATTCCTGGTTGGAGTAGACAGCGAGAGGGGTCTGTCTGTCCTGACCTGAAGTGGGGACAATGGTGGGAAACTGTGCTGTCTAGTTTTGTGTCAACTTGACACAAGCTAGAGGTTTTTTTCTCTTTTGAAAGGAGGAAACCTCAATTGAGAAATGCTTCCATAAGATCAGGCTGCAGGGAAACCTGTAGGGCATCTTCCTAATTAGTGATTGATGGAGGAAGAGCCAGCCCAGTGCCATGGTGGGTGGTGCCATCTCTGGGCTGGTGGTCCTGGATACCATAAGAAAACAGGCTGAAAGCCGGGTGTGGTGGCGCACACGCCTTTAATCCCAGCACTCGGGAGGCGGAGGCAGGCGGATTTCTGAGTTCGAGGCCAGCCTGGTCTACAAAGTGAGTTCCAGGACAGCCAGGGCTATACAGAGAAACCCTGTCTCGAAAAACCAAA
>NC_034595.1:75767307-75768369 GCF_900095145.1 Mus pahari | reverse complement strand
CAGCCTGGTCTACAAAGTGAGTTCCAGGACAGCCAGGGCTATACAGAGAAACCCTGTCTCGAAAAAACAAAAAAAAAAAAAAAAAAAAAAAAAAAGAAAGCAGGCTGAGCAAGCCATGAGGAGCAAGCCAGTAAGCAGCACCCCTCCACCACGGTCTCCGAATCAACTCCCGCCTCAAGGTCCCTGCCCTGTTTGTGTTCCTGTCCTGACGTCCTTCAGTGATGCACAGTGATGAAGTTGAAATCAGATAAACCACTTCCTCTTCAACTTGCTTTTTGGTCATGGTTTCCTCATGGCGATAGAAACTATAACTAGAGCAGAGCCTTCAGGAAAGGAAGAGTTATGAATGAGCAGTAAAGGTGCTTCGTCTTGGGATCTTTCTTCTTTTTTTTTGGGGGGGGGGTTCTCGACAGGGTTTCTCTGTGTAGTCCTGGCTGTCCTGGAGCTCACTCTGTAGACCAGGCTGGCCTCGAACTCAGAAATCCGCCTGCCTCTGCCTCCCAAGTGCTGGGATTAAAGGCATGTGCCACCATGCCTGGTTTAGATTAGGCAATTTTTAAGGAGGTTCCATTTACCCCAGGCTGGATTTGAATTTGATATGTAGTTACGTATGATCTTGAACTACCTACATCTCCAGTGCTAGAACTATACACAGTTGTGAAAAGTGACATATTCTCAGATGTCCACTGCCTTGCCATAGACATGTCCAGAATAAGAGCCCATCCCAATAATCCCATAGCTCTTGGGAGGCAGATGTAGGAAGATCAACAAAGACCCCAAGCCAGCTTGGTCTACAGAGTGAGTTCCAGGCCAGACAACGCTACTACTGAAACCCTGTCTCAAACAGATAAACAAAAAGAGATGTAATCCTAGCTCTTCAGAAGTGGAGGTGAGTTCAAGGCCCCACACACAGAAAGTTTAAGGCCAGCTTAGGCTATATGAGACGAGATTCTTTTTTTTTTTTTTTTTTTTTTGCTTTGTTTTGTTTTGTTTTTTGAGACAGAATTTCTCTGTATAGTTCTGTCCTGGAACTCACTTTGTAAACCAGGCTGGCCTCGAACT
>NC_034595.1:75761886-75767098 GCF_900095145.1 Mus pahari | reverse complement strand
TAAAAGTGTGTGTGTGTGTGTGTGTGTGTGTGTGTGTGTGTGTGTGTGTATGTGTGTGTGTGAATGGGTACCATGCAGTCCCTGGGGATAGTCAGGCTTGGTGGCAAGTGCTTGTGCCCACTGAGGCATCTTGCTGGCCTTGGAGTCAGATTCTGCCAGCATGGGTTTAGGTCAGAAACTAAAGTCAGCAGGCTCTCACACCAAGGGCTTTTACCCACTGAGCTGTCTCACCAGCCTTAAATACACATTTCTAATCTTCTTCTCAAAGGTGAGAAAAATGGTACTTGATTCAGCCATACGGATACTAAAATTGGAGCGATACAGAGATTAACACGGTCCCTGTGCAGGGATGACTTGCAAATTCATAAAGTATTCTGTATTTTAAAAATAGTTTTTATGATTTATTTTTAGTTTATGTACATTGGAGTTCTGCCTGTGTATATATCTGGGGGGGGGGGGGCTCAGATCCCCTCGAACTGAAGTTACAGACAGTTGTGAGCTGCCACATGGGTACTGGGAATTGAACCACAGTCCTTTGAAAGAGCAGCCAGTACTCTTAACCACTGAGCCATCTCTCCAGCCCCTTTAAATAAAATGTTACTGTATAATTATCTATTCCATTAAAATCTTTTAGCCTGCAACAACAAACAAATAAACAAACAAACATGAGAAAATGGAGGTCGGATCTGTGGTGGCCTACACCTTTAATCTTACACTCTAGCAGCAAAGGTAGGCGGATCTCTGCGAGCTACATAGTGAGGCCCTGTAGAGAAAGAGGGAAAGGGAGAGGGAGAGGGATGGGGAAGGGGAACACAAGTATATTAAGTAACGGTCAAAAATGTCAAAGTCAGGATTGAAGCTCAGGCTGTCAGAGGTCAAAGCTTCCTCGCCAAAGGTGATGCTGCTCATCACCTGGGCAGCCTGTGAACCTCTGGAAGGCAGCCTCTCCCTCAAGGATACTGTGGTTGGGGACTGGGTCAGACCAGGCACTAAGTCTTCAGTAGGCGGGAGCCCTCCCTTCCTTCCCTTTCATGGTCAAGTGCTAAGGTTCTGTTGTTAGGATTTAGAGTCTAAAGGTCAGAGAAAGTTAGGAGATCCGTGGCCTTGGCCAGCCTGGGGGAGGGAGACCCAGGACATGGAGGCTGTGCCCTTTCTCTACTCCATTTCCAGTGGGCTCACATTTCCCTGCTCACTCTCTTTCCATTGGCCCAGAAAGATGTGCCCCAGGGAGTTCAGGGATCAGCCTCATGGACTCTCTGTTCCTGTTCCCCATCTGTCTTCTCCACCCTCTTGAGAAACAGGTGTGTCTGAGCCAGAGTTGGAAGCAGAGTGCTTGGAGACCGGGCTTCAAATGAGGGGGAGGGGGATACTTGTTCCCTCCCATCTGGAGCTCCCTCCCACCCAGGAGCTCCCTAAGCACACTTCCCTACCTCAAACCCAGTCCCCTCTTCTTACTTTGCAAGACGTTTCACAAGGCTGTGCTGGGTCTCTTCTGCCCAGCCGCTCATGGCTTCCTCGGGGTGCTGAATCACTCTCTGGTGCCTGCAACCACAAGACCTCCTTCCTCCTAGTGAGAAAATACCCTTCCTTCCCTGGCTTTATTGCTCACTCTTAACGTTGCAACGTGCAGAGCCCTCGCAAGCTTAGTAAATACTCTCTTTCAAATCCCTAGAAACGTCCTTGGTGCTCTCGAGCCCGCGAGGGTGTAACAGAGGGAAAAATGAGTGACAGGCAGAGCATGGCAGGGAAGCAGAGAGCGCACATGGCTAAAAGCTGTGTGTGTCCCATGTGTGTGGTCGTTATCACCTCTTTAAGTCTTGAAAAAAAAAAAAAAAACTCCATATGAACAGGTTTACAAAGCTTTTCATGATGTGGCTCTAATGCCAAGCTAATAGGTGGTAGTTGTACAATGCCAACCTAGGGTTATCTCTAGAGTCCCCCACCTCCAGGGTACAAGGATGGCTTCCCCAGATGCAGCTGGTCACTAATACTTCTTCAGGGGACAAGACAGGAGTGGATACAGCTTCCGGTCACTCTATCAGATGGCTAAGCTTCTTGGAGTTGTGGCTGGGAAGGTAGTCCCAGACTAGATGATGAAGTGGCTTGTTTCCAAGGATGACAAACCAAACGGAGTTTTCCTCACGCATGTGGACCCTTTTGTACTTTTTGTACTGTGACCTTTTTCAGATCCACTTGTCCCCTGGACTCTCTGAAGAGGGTTTCCATGGCGTTCTTCAGCAGGAGAGACTTTACCAGTGTTATGTAAAATGGATGCAATTAAAGAAGAGTCCAGAAGCCTGTGTAGTGGTACAGGTCTTTAATCCCAGCACTTGGTAAGTGGATGTCTGTGAATTCGAGGCCAGCCTGGTCTACATTGTGACTTCTAGGACAGCTAGGACTACATTGTGACATCCTGTCTCAATAAAACAAAAACAAAAAAAGAGCCGGCTGAAGATTAGTCTCCCGTAGTGGAAAAGATTCCAAATGCCAACAAATGAAAACATACCCGGGCGGAGGGTGGGAGGGGTGTGGGGGTGGGAAGGGGGAGAGAGCACAAACAAACCCAAACATTGCTGTGACGCTTGGCTGGGTCCAACTCTCTCTTGTGCTACTTTAAGGTAGCTTTAGTGGTGACAAAAATAACAAGATGGCTGGGCACACTGTCACACACTTGTAATCCCAGCTCTTTGCAGAGGCAAGAGATCACCGTGAATCTGAGGCCAGCTTGATCTATGAGTTTCAGTGCAGCCAGGCCTTACATAGCTAGACCCTGCCTCAAAACACCAAACCTAATGGGACTAAGCCAAACCCAATAAAACAAGCTAACAAAACAAAACCAGAAACAAAACAAAGCAAAACAAAACCAGAAACAAATCAATTTTACTGTGAACCTGCAAACAAGTTAACCCAACATTAAGCACTGAAAACACATGTCTTTTGAACCTCAAAACCCTGAGGGTATAGTATTATTTTATTATTTTACAGCTAGATGTGGAGAGCAAGCCTCAGCAAAACTAACTTTTCTTGGTTCAGGGCAGAGCTGGCACCAGAACACTCCCTCCACAGTTCACGGCTCTCTCTCTCTCTCCATCACATTATACTACCTTAGGTTAAGTCGGCCAGCCAGACAGCACAGCTTTGATGGTTGTGAAGGACTCAGAACTTTATTGCTATTAGATGATTCTTGTCTACTCTGCTTATAGATTCAGTTCTGCAGCCCAGTGCCCTATGAGCAAGACCAGCCTGCTATTATGATGTTCATTTTATGGGTGAGAAAAACGATGCTCTTTAAAGTCAAGCGATCACAGAGCAGAGCCACACAGCCAGAAGACAGCTGAGGAGCCAAATATGGTTTTAAAGTACTCTTTCCAGTATACTGTAAGATTCACATTATTTCTAGTTTTCGGTTTGTTTGTTTTTGTTTTGTTTTTAGACTGTGATTTATTTTACTATGTAGCCCCGACTGGCCTGGCAATCACTATTTAAGACCAGGTTAGCCTTGAATTTACAGCAATCTGCCAGCTTCTGTCTCCAGAGAGCTGGGATTAAAGGTGTGAGCCACGTTCTAAATCTACTTAGAATCTTAACCCAGGACAAATCGCAGGTGACAGCACATGCGCACACGCAAGCCGAGCGTAGTCAGAGAGCAGTGCCAGCCACGTGTTCCCAGATGCCAACGTGCGGCCCAGAGCGAAGTCTAGGTCTCTGGATCAGTGGACGCTCTCTGACGACTGAGAACTATGACGGAATCCCAAGACTCTAGCTTAGGAAACTACATCTCCCAGAAGCCTCCGATTCAGGCCGCTTGAGCAGGGATGTATTTCCGGTAAAGCAGGCTTCTGATAGGCTGCATAGCAAGTCGCGTCTTGGGCCTACTTCCGGTGTCTTGGCGGACGCGGCGGGTTGGGTAGTGCTGTCGTGGTGGTGGGAGTTTGCCGAGCATTTCCTAGACCTCAGGAGGCATGTCGGCGGCTTTTCGCAAGGCAGCCAAGACCCGGCAGCGGGAACACCGAGAACGAAGCCAGGTAGGCCCTCGCAAGCCCCACGGGCGCCTGCAGTGGCCCCCGCCCCCTCACTGTCCCTGCATCCGGATACGGGACAGCGCATCTGCCTTCCGTCAATACCCAACACATGGGGCCTGACCCCGGCGTGCCTTGTCGGGGAGACCCAGGGTCCGGGTTGGGGGGTTGTCATTCTCTACGGTAGAGGGTCAGTGGGTAGTTGAGTGACGCACGGTGTGCTAGATGCTTTTCCCTGGAAATTGAGGCCATAGTCAAAGGAATGTTACCGAGCGACCAGCGACAGTAGGCGCCTCACAACCGACGCATGCAGGGGTGTTCCTAAAGTGGGCCCAACTATTGGCATGGGATTTGCGGTTCGTGTAGATCTGTCATATGCCCCCCCCGCCCCAAAGCGTGGTACTTTGCTTGTCCTTTCTGGAGAGTGTCTTGGCCATTTACAAACTTTGCTGGACCTCATGGCCCAGGTCTATAATGCCATCTACCCAAGAGGCCAAGGGAGAAGGATCCCAAAATTGGGGGCTGCCTGGGTCACTTAGACCTGACTCAAAAATCTAGAAAAAATTCTAGACATACACCTCAATGCCTAGCAAGTTCGGGGTAGTAGATTTAGTCCTTGGTAAGAAGAAAGAAAGGAGGGAAGGGGGGAGTCCCCCACTAAATTTAATTAGAATAAATAGGTGTGGATTTTCTGAGAATGTGTTGGGGTGTGGGTATGCAATAGAAACTAAGATGTATGCAGAGTCACTTTATCCACTTTACCATTCTCAGAAACTACATCGTAGCTGGTTCAAAGGAGCTTTAACAAGCTGTGGAGAGAGAGCTGCTCTCTCAGAGTTCAAATCCTAGCACTCACATTTTGGGTTCACAAATAGCTGTAACTCCACTCTAGGAAGTCCACCACCCCCTCTGGCCTCCATAGGTGCTGCTCTCTCGCTCTCTTGCGCGCTCTCTCTCTCTCTCTCTCACACACACACACACACACACACATTTTTAAATTAAAAGATTAATGTGTGTGAGCGGGTGTGTGTAAGTGTGTGAGCGTGAGTGAGTGTGTGTGTGTGTGTGTGTGAGCAGTGTGTGTGCATGAGCATATGTAGCTGTGATTTGTCCGACATCCTGATGTGGTTGCTGGGGGTGAACTGGGATCTTCATCTGTGTTTAACTGTTAAGCCATCTTTTTTTTTTTTTTT
>NC_034595.1:75680192-75760971 GCF_900095145.1 Mus pahari | reverse complement strand
AAAAAAAAAAAAAAAAAAAAAAAAGATGTTGTCCTCTGTCCTCCACATATGCCATGACATGTGCGCCCACGTGTACATATATCATGCATACAAACACAATGAAACCCCAGCAACAAGAGACAAAATCCCATATACGCAACCAGAGGGCCTTTAGAGATATCCGCTTTATAGATCCTGAAGAAAAGGACTTGATCTCTGAGACCATGCAGCTGACTGAGGCTGTAGGGTTGAGGCCTCTTTCTCTTTCTCTTTTTTTATTATGGTTTAAAAGTCCTTTTGTAGTAGATCTTAGCCAGAAGGCTGAGAGGCTATAGCACTGCCTTCCTTATCACAGTCCCTTTCCTGCTGAGTAGCCTTTCTTAGTGTGTGCTTAGCGGAAGCAGTATTATACATGGAGTAAAACTTTTTATTTTACATGTATTTTTTATTTAACCATGTGTGTTTTGGTGCCACAGCTTTGTGGAGGTCAGAGGACAATTTTCAGGAGTCGGTCCCAGGTTCAAACTCAAGTTATTAGACTTGGTGGCAAGTGACTTCACCCGCTGAGTCCTCACAGCAGCAGCAATGTATTTTAACATCTTGTTGGTGAGATTGTCTATGGACCTGTCTAAAGCCAGGAGTAGGCAGGACTTGCAGTGTGAATGGATGACTCTCACTGCCACTTAACTTGGAGCAGCTGTGTGCAGGCAGGCTAGCATGGACTCACACTTTCCTGAGGAAATGAGGGCTCAGGAGGGTCAAGTGCTGGGCAGGAAGTGGTGCAGCTAGAGCTAACAAAGTCAGAAAGGGTATCAGGTTTTCAAGAATATAGAGGCAACTTTTTGTTTGTTTGTTTTTTGTTTTTGAGACTGTTTCACAGTGTTCCCCTGGTTGGTCTAATACTCTGTGTAGACCAGGCTGGCCTGAGATTCACAGAGATTCGCCTGCTTCTGCCTCCTGAGCATGGGATTAAATGTGTGAATCACCACTGCTCAACTAGAGGTAGCTTTATAAGAGATGGCACATTAAAAATGCCAGAAGTAGGGGTGTGCTGTGTGTGTGTGTGTGTGTGTGTGTGTGTGTGTCTCAGTGCTTCAGAGCAATGGCTGCTCTTCCAGAGGACCCAGGTTCAGTTCCTAGCATCCACATTAGCTCACAACCATCTGTAATTCCAGTTCTAGGGTGTCTGAGGCTGTCTTCTGGTCTCTTTAGGCATCAGGCACACTTGTAATACACAGTCATGAAAGCAAAAGAGTCATATATATAAAATGAAAATTAATAATAAATTTAAAATATCAGATGTGGAACATGTATGGAGAGGGTAGAGGTATAGAGCATTGTGGGGAAATGTGTTAGACTGGGTGATCAGTTTGCTTTTGAAGGCAAAGCTTGAATTTTTTTTTTTTTTGAGACAAGATTTCCCTATTTAAGTTAGACTTACCTCAAATTTCAGTTTGTGATCCTTCTGCCTCAGCCTCATGGATGAGGGGATTGTATGTAGTACATTCTGCTCGAAACAATCACCATTTGAGAGTTCTAGGAATGCTGTACAAAGATTGTCTCCTAATTACACAGCATCCTTGGGAGATAGATGTTAGTCCATTTTATAGATTAGGAACCTGGTGCTTAAAGAGATTACATTTCGTATCTAGAATCACAGTTACAAATAGTTGACTTAGATTAACATAGAAGAAAGGGATTCCCAGACAATGCCTGAGTCATTTTTGGGTTTGGTTTGCTTGTATGTTTCCTTGTCCTCTTCCTTTTGAGGCATTGGAACAACAGGCAAAACACTTCATAACACATAAAACAAATCTAGCCAGTATGGTGTCACTCGCCTTTAATCCCAGCACTTGGGAGGCAGAGGCAGGCGGATTTCTGAATTCCAGCCTGGTCTGCAAAGTGAGTTCCAGGACAGCCAGGGCTATACAGAGAAACCCTGTCTCAAAAAACAAACAAACAAACAAACAAAACCAAAAAACTCAAATAAACAAAACAAAAAAACCAAAAAGAACTACTGAGCCATCTCTGAGTCCCATTTTTTTGACTAAGCATCTCTCTCTGTCTTTCTCCCTCTCTCTCTCCCCCCTCTTTCCCTCTTTCTCTTCCTCTTACCTTCTTTCCCTCCCTCTTGTTCTTTCTCCTTTTTTGTAGCTCTACAATGTTCTGGAACTTGCTATGTAGAACAAGGTGGGCTGGAATTCAGAAGTCTAACTACCTTTGCCTTCTGAGTTCTGGGATTAAAGGTGTGTGCCACCACCACCCATAAAAATAATTTTGAAAAAAACAGGCAAGTCTTTTTTTGAGACAGTATTGAACTATTAGCCTTGGTTGACCTAGCATTTTGTATAGACCAGGTTGGCCTTGAATTTATAGAGATTCACCTTGAGTGCTCTGAGTGCTTGTGCCTGCATGCATAGTTTTAAAAAAAATTTTTTTTAAAGATTTACTTATTTTCTTTATGTATATGACTACACTGTCACTCTTCAGTCACACCAGAAGAGGGCATCAGATCGCATTGCAGATGGTTGTGAGCCACCATGTGGTTGCTGGGATTTGAACTCTGGACCTTCGGAAGAGCAGTCGGGTGCTCTTACCCATTGAGCCATCTCACCAGCCCCTCTTCTGGCATACTTGAACTTCCGATCAGCCCACCTCCTTCCTCCCTGCAAGGATTACTTACAGGTGTGTGCCACCATGCCTGTTTATGTGGTGCTGTGGGTTGAACCTAGGCAAGGAGTCTACTGGCTGAGGTACATCCTCAGCCTTGCTTCTGCGTTCGTGAATATAGTCTCTGGATGCCATCCCCTTTCTGGAATACACTTCACTTTTTTGTAATGTCATAAAGAAGAAATAGGAATATGCAATGAGCATAGGACATTGCTTTGGAACAGAGGAGGTGCATAACTGTGAACTGTTTTTTTATTTTTGTTTTTTTAAAGATTTATTTATTATTATATCTAAGTACACTGTAGCTGTCTTCAGATACACCAGAAGAGGGCGTCAGAGCTCATTACAGATGGTTATGAGCCACCATGTGGTTGCTGGGATTTGAACTCAGGACCTTCGAAAGAGCAGTTGGTGCTCTTGACCACTGAGCCATCTCTCCAGCCCAACTGTGATATTGGGAAAGCTGGGACGTAGCTCAGTTTGTAGAGTACTTGCCTTTATTGTTAGAAGTTCTGGGTTGATCCTCAGCACCTAATAAGCCAGGTGTGGTGGCATATATGGTGACATATACCTCTAATTCCAGCACTCTGCAAGTGGGGAGCTCAATTATGTAGAAAGATCATGAATTGACCCTGTTTCAAAAGCCTTCCCCCACAGCAAAAAGTCGTAAAGGCATCTGATATAGACACACACGTAATTTACACAGGGTTTCATATAGCCGAGACTGGCCTTGAACTCTTGATCCTCTTCTATTTCTCAGGCTCTGGGATTATAAGCATTACCAATTTAACCCGACATTAGGTACTCAGAGTAATGGTAGTGTATACAAGGATATATCAAGATGAACTCATTGAACCCTGCATGCTATAGAAGTCTGTGTCAGAGATGATACTTTCCCGTTTTACTTGGTTTTGTCTCTACTGTTCTCTGTTTTAATTGTTTCTGGTCTAACTATATAGCCTTAATCTTACAATCCTGTCTCAGCTTCCCAAATGTCAGGATTGCCGGCAGGCACCCTTTACCCAGCCTTACTGTCTTATTTTATAGTTAGGGAAGTGACAGCTCAGAGAAGTTCAGTGATTTATTTGCCCAAGGTCACAGATTGTTAAGAGGTAAAACATGGATTGAACCTAGGTCTGAGAACTCTAAATTTAGCTCCCTTACCACAGTGGCCTCCTGTTACTCTGTTTTCCCTTCATAGTATTTTATAAGCCCTTGGATTAGTTGGTAGTAATTTTAGTACAACTGGCAACTGCTTGCTTAGTGCCGAGTCATTGTTGCCCCTCTCTGTCCTTAATAGGCCAAGGAACCTACTACGGTGGTGCTTGTGACCTGCCTGGCTCTGGGATGAGCCCTCTCATCCTTGGACAGGGCTCAGCCAAGGGAGGAGGGAGGAACAGGGTAATGAGCTGGCTCAAGGACACAGATTTACTGAGCACTACAGAGTCTTGTTCTGTCAGGTGACACGTTGCATGTGTTTTCGGAGAGAACTAACTGCTGCTTCTTCCTTTTGTCTTCTAGCCCGGCTTTCGAAAACGCCTGGGTTTGCTGGAGAAAAAGAAAGATTACAAACTTCGTGCAAAGTGAGTCCAGTATTTCTGGTAGAGGTGCTGCCAAGAGAGCTTACAACATCCCTGTACTACAGCTAAAGTGCCTAAGTGTCTAACTGCGGAATAATTTCCTGACATTAATAACATACCCAAAGCTCTGGCAGCCTATTGACTACGTTGCTGTGACCCCAGGCTTCCCTGTGTAATCTTTTATGTCCTTCCAGATGGTTTCGCACAGTGCTGTTGGTTTGCCTCCGTCGCGCTGTCTGAATCTTTTTGCTCCCTTTTCTTGAAGTGAAAGATACGATCTAAAACTCCATTTGCTGAGTCTCTTGCATCATTATGTGTGGTGTGGGATGAAGAGATGTGAAAGACGGATTCATGAGCCTGAGAGTGGGTGATGAACTCTGAAAAGACTTTATAAACAATTCTGTCCATTCTTCTCTTTGGCACGTCATTTGCAAACGCCTGTAACTGCTGATGAGATACAAGTCAGCTGGGCTCTTAAGCTCCTGGTGTGCCCGGTGGGGATAATTTTTCTATAGGTCCCAGGTTTTAATTTTTTAAAAATTTATTTACTATATTTTAGTTTTGGAGATAAAGTTTCACTATGTAGCCCTGGCTGGCCTGAAACGCACTGTGTAGAACAGGCTGACCTTAGATTTTCGGCTATCCATTCAACGGTCTCTGCCTCGGATTTATGCCTGTGAAGAGGGCATCAGATGCCGTCGGAATCGGCGTTACACAGTTGTTAGCTGTCAAGTCTGTTCTGGGAATTGAACCTGGGTCCTCTGAAAGAGTCGTTAGTGTTTTTAACTACTGACCTATCTCTCCCCTCAGGTTTTTTTCTCGTAATTTTATTTTATTTTTCTGACAGTCTCCCAGTGTTTCTAGGCTGGCCTCAACTTAAAGCTCTCCTACTTCATTCAGCCTCTAGTTCTGGGATTACAGTTTTATATACCATGCCTGGCTGGTACTAGAGGTTTTTGTTCTTGTTATTTGAGATAGGATTTTTCTGTGTAGACCAGGCTGGCCTCCAACTCAGAGATCCACCTGCCTCTGTTTCCCTAAGTTTAAAGGCACATACCACGCTCACTGTACTGATTGCTCTCCTTTTTGTGATGTGGGAAATGAGACTTTCTGAACCTTATGCCTTCTTCCAGAGAAGCTCTCTACTGGGGAGAGTGCCAGGTCAGGCAGGGCTCTAGGAGATACACGTATGTGTCTGTTTGGTAGGTTACTATAATACTCACCTTATATATGGTATATGTATGAAAATCAGTACTTAGGAATAGAATGGATATTCAGCTAACCCGGGGTTACTTATACAAACCACTCAGTATGGCTGCAGAAGTCAGCACTCTTGTGCTGTGTGGCAGTCAGTGGGGCCTGAGTCATGGCAACAGCTTGGTGTTGAAGCGCAACCCTTATGAGGAGTTTAGAGACAAGTAATTATAGCTGTGGCTGGGACAGAGGCCTTTAAAAAAATTTTTTTTTTAAAAGATTTATTTATTTATTTATTTATTTATTATATGTAAGTACACTGTAGCTCCAGAAGAGGGAGTCAGATCTCATTACGGATGGTTATGAGCCACCATGTGGTTGCTGGGATTTGAACTCAGGACCTTTGGAAGAGCAGTCAGATGCTCTTACCTGCTGAGCCATCTCACCAGCCCTAAACTTTTTTTTAAGATGCATTTATTTATTATATATAAGTAAGTACTCTGTAGCTGTTTTCAGACACACAAGAAGAGAGGGTATCTGATCTCATTACAGATGGTTGTGAGCCACTGTGTGGGATTTGAACTCAGGACATCTGGAAGAGCAGTCAGTGCTTTTAACCACTGAGCCAACTCTCCAGCTCTCTCTCTCTGAGACCCCAGAAGAGGGCATCGGATTTCATTACGGATGGTTGTGAGCCACCATGTCACCAGCTCTCGCTCTGGCCCTACCGAGGGCCCTTAAGATCGTGGGTTTTATGGAGAGCCTGATTCAGTATTAGTGGATCTGCTCACGGCTTTGTGTGTTTAAGACATTTTGTTTTAGGTGGTCATTGGTTTGTTTGCTTTGAGAGTATTTGACTGATTGTTGAGACAGACTCTCACTGTAAGTCTGATTGATTTGAAATTTGTGATTCTCCTGCCTCAGTCTCCCGAGTGTTGAGGTAACATGTGTATGTCCATGTTATGAAGTTTTAAAAGCATTCAGTTAGTTCATTTGTGTGGGAAGTTTTATTTTTTCCCTTTTTTTGCAACCAATTTCTTCTGACTTGCTTTTTTTAGTGACTATCATAAAAAACAAGATTTCCTCAGAGCTCTCCGGAAGAAGGCTCTTGAAAAAAATCCAGATGAATTCTACTATAAAATGACTCGGGCCAAGCTTCAGGTAGGCACAAAACAGATAATAGTTGATGCAGCCCTCCCTATGTGTTGGGAAATAAGGATGGGGAATAAGGCGGAGCAAGGAAGCATCCTTGGTTTAACTTGGCCCTTGTCCAGTCAGGCCGGGTGCTCCTGGTGAGAGGCAGATTGTCCCTTCCTGCTCCTCCTACCTTTGCACTATCTTCTGTTTGTTTTTATTTTGATATTGCAACTGGAACCCAGTAGGTTTGTATACTAGACAAAGTGCTACCCCTTAGTTGTGTGCACCCCAGCTTCTTATTTGAAGGGTGAATAACTGGAGGTGTCTTCTGTTCAAGGTGGACATCAGTAGCCTGAGGCTCTGGATAGCTCTTGATGTGGGCATCTGCTTGTCTTTGTTTTACATTTGAATTATGCTAACAGCTTACTAATGATCGTACACAACTAAGGACTGTCCTGTCAAACCTCAATCTTAGGATGGAGTTCATATTTTCAAAGAGAACAAGGAAGAAGTAACAGCAGAGCAGCTGAAGCTGATGAGGACTCAGGACATCAAGTACATAGAGATGAAAAGAGTTGCAGAGGCAAAGGTAACACTTAACTCTTTGTTCTGATGTACTTTGTTGGATAAGAAAGGACCCAGCAGATTGTGGCTGTGTATATCTCTTATCCCAGCGCTTGGGGGGGGGGGCAATAAATATGGAGGCTCTGGTTTAAACAACAACAGCAACAGAAGAAAGGATTTTGTAATCTCAAATTATCAGTGTAGCCGGGCGGTGGTGGCACACACCTTTAATCCCAGCACTTGGGAGGCAGAGGCAGGTGGATTTCTGAGTTCGAGGCCAGCCTGGTATACAAAGTGAGTTTCAGGACAGCCAGGGCTATACAGAGAAACCCTGTCTGGAAAAAAACAAAAAACAAAACAAAACAAAAGTTAGCAGTTTATTCCAGGCTTCAGTATGCTTGGGTGCAATGGTGATTTAGAAATATAAGCAGTATGGTGGGATAGAGTTCAGGTTTGAGAATACGGCATATATAGGTTAAATTCAGGCTCTGCTAGTTTCTAGCCCCATGGTTATGAACCAGTTAATTTCCTTGTGAATGCTTATTTCTTTTTTGTTTTGTTTTTCGAGACAGGTTTTCTCTGTGTAGTCATAGCTGTCCTGGAACTTACTGTGTAGACCACAGAAATCTGACATGAGAATGCTTATTTTTGTCATATATTTTCAATATTGAGTTTTGTGTCACACCTAGTCTAGTACTTGATATATAGGTGGTGCTTGGAATATGTAAGTGCTTTCATTTCAAAGAATCAAGCCATTGAGAACAAAGTATAGTGACAGGCAAGCGTGATGATGCCAGATGAGAGTCAGTACCTAAAAATACCAAAAAAGAAAAGAATAAAACCAATTCTTTGGCTGACAGTGATGATATGAAATGTCTAAGTTCTTGCAAGTTTATTTCTGAGACTCTGGAGGAACCCACTTTAAAGAGACCATGTTTGTGTTCCAGAAAATTGAAAGATTGAAGTCAGAGCTCCATCTGCTGGATTTCCAGGGGAAGCAGCAGAAGAAGCACGTGTTCTTTTTTGACACCAAAAAGGAAGGTATGAAATGTCTGGGATGGTCTGCCACGTCACTGTCTGTCATGTGCTGTTAGGGACAACCTGTGCCTTAAAGATTGTCTTGCATTTCAGTTGAACGGTTTGATATTGCAACTCACTTGCAGACGGCGCCAGAACTAGTTGACAGGGTCTATAATAGACCCAGGATTGAGACCTTGCAGAAGGAAAGAGTGAAAGGAGTCACCCCTCAGACTGGACTCAAGGTATGAGTCTCCATTTGCACTCAGATGGGCATGTGGGGGAGTCTTGGTTTCTTTGGCCACTGCATTTCATATATTTGTGGAAAGCTTAAACCTTGGTTGACAGAGTGGAAAGAGGACTTGGTGATGGGGGTGGAGGTGGAGGTTTGTTTCAGAGGACATGGGCTGTTGTCAGGACTTAGGTTTTGGGTTTGAATTCTGGCACTGATCTGGTCCTTTGTGTTTTTAATGCATGGATCCTTTGCCAACATTTAGAGAGCATAGAGCAGGGAAGGGGCGTTGGAGTCAGAGATGTGTGTGCTGCCTTGGTCCCGAGCCTTTGCAGTGGGTGCACATATTGATGTGATGTGTGCTGTCTTGGTCCTGAGCCTTCGAAGTGGGTGCACATATTGATGTGGTGTGTGCTGCCTTGGTCCTGAGCCTTTAGCAGTAGGTACACATATTAAAATGTTTTCATAGTACTCGTTTGTAACCAAGATTGTGTATTGGCTTTTCCTTATGGTGCTTTCTATCACATAACTGGGTTGTGGAGATGACAGGATTTTTCTCAAAGCCTTCTGGAGTTGAACTCTCACTTCTGACTGATTCATTTAAAAAAAAATGCTGTCAATGTGTTTCAAGCAGACAGCTGTTCTGTTTTGATTTGAATCATTTACACCGCATCAGTTTTGCTTCCAATGTTTAATTTCACAGCAGTTTCCTCTAGCTCAGAGGCAGCTAAACTTGCTTTAGTAATATAAATACCCCTAATTAGTTTGACTATATTGGGTAATCCCATAAATTTGACAGTCTGTGCAATAAAGTGAAAACAAAAGCTGTCTGCAACCACTGCTGTGAGGCTGTCGTGGAGCTGAGGAGCCGGAGCCGAGGCCCGGGCTAGCCCGCTAGAGCAGTTCAGCCGAGGAGCTGGCTCAGGGCTTCTCGTGATAACCCTGCCTGTCACTTAGCTGTATTTTCAGTCAGCCGAGTCATTGCTGCTCCTCAGGTAGTACAGTGGTCGTCACAGACCCCACAGAATGGTCTGCCATCCTGCAGTTACATAGTCACTTTCATCAAGAGTCTGCTGCAAGTCTGCAGCTTGAAGTGACTGGCTTGAGGAGGTCTGTGAGCATCCACTCCCAACACTGAAATTTTGTGTGTATATGCATATATAGGTTTCTGCATTTACAGGTTGAACATTCTTAGTCCAAAATAGCAAAATCTAGAATCCTTCAAAATATGCAGTGTTTTGAGTGCCGATAGGATACAAGTGGAAAATTGTACACCTGATTTCCTATGATGGGCTACAGTTAAGATGCGGGCATGCCAAAAATACTGTGTGAAGTTATTGTCAGGCCATACAATACAAGGGATACATGAAAAATAAATAATCTCTTATTTAGACTTGGGTCTCATCCTTAAAGTATCTCATGCACATGCAAATATTCCAAACACCCCCAAATTTGAGATCCAAACACGCCAGTTGCAAGCATTTCGGATGAGCTATACTCGATCTGTATTCTGTCTCGAAGAAGAAGCCAGAGTGGTTAGTTTCTCTGAAGCTTACCGAGTCTCTGAAGTCTAAGGACTCCCATAGTCTCTGAAGTGTCCCTGTCAGGCCATCCATGCTGACAATGCTCCTTGTTGTCTGTGAGATTTAGATCTGGGTTCTCAGGCCCGGCACGGAGCTCACCCCTGAGCCTTCTCTTGCTCAGCTCACTTGGGCAGGTGCAGCCCTCAGCTCCAGTAATCGGGGTGCTCAGAGGGGGAGGCTACTTAGCACACCTCTGGGAGCACTCTGGGAAGTGGGGTGCTCAGGACAGTCCTGACTGATGGATGCTTTTCTTTGGGTCTCATTCTGCACCTGTAAAGTGATATTGATAGGAAGTCTCCATGGTTGCTGTAAGTCTCACTTACAGAATGAACTGGTTTTAAAGGAGGTATCCTTACTGTAATGGCGCTGAGTCCATACTGGAAGGAGGGAGCTGCTGGCACCATTGATGCAGTTGGACTCAGGAACCAGGGTCTCACTCATGTTTGCCTTGTTTTACTGAGAATAAGTGTTTCTTCTGCAGCGGATAGCCAAGGAGCGACAGAAGCAGTATGAGTGTTTGACGCAGCGCATCGAGCGGGAGAAGCAGCTGTTCGTTGTTGCCCAGAAAATCCAGACACGCAAAGACCTCATGGTAAGGGGAGGGGGCCTCGAGCCTTCTCTTCTTTTTTCTTTCTTTTTTCTTGTAAAGGTCTTAACTGAGACTGGGTCTAGGCTGTGTGTAAATCAACACCAGTGAAATGTCTGCTCCTTGGGGGCAGTGGTTTGAGCCGATGTCTATTGCTCTGACACTGTTGAAGTGTTCCTTGATTAAGAAGGTAATAAGGGGGTTATTAGTCGGTGCTTTGGAGCAGCAAAGGGTAGGATCAGGTAGCATATGGACTTTATAGCTTATGAGCAGCTCCCGTAACATTTAAACAGGTTAACAAAACAGTGCATGCCACTCACTGGTGTTTAAAAATAGACAACATTGTGCAGTTAAACAGCAGAGCTAAGGAATTTAAGAAGCCCTTTCGAATCACCGCTCCTCTAAATGTCAGATTCTCCAGCCTCGAAGATCATTTAGGTTGGCCTTTCTCAACTGGGGTTCCGAGAGAGAATTAAATTTATAATTTAAACAAAATAATTACTTAAGTTGCTCTCTCCTCAATTTTCCCAAAGACTGTCCTCAGCTGGTAGCATTCTTTGGGCTGCCAGAGAGGTTAGGTGGCTCCATACAGGGTGCCTAGGGATCTTCTGAGTTGGAGAAGAGTTGTGTGGGCTGCCCTTAGCCGGATTACTGAAGACTCTGCTGCTTTATGAGGCCTGTTGATGTTTACTGCTCATCTTTTTCCTCTTGCAGGATAAAACACAGAAGGTGAAGGTGAAGAAAGAAACAGTGAACTCCCCAGCTATTTACAGATTCCAGACTCGCCGAAAACGTTGATGGGTTAAAATTAAGTCCCAGCATTCTGTATCGAAAAAAATTCTTATCTTTTTCCTCCTTTCTTTTGTAATAACTTCAGATTTTATTAATTCAAATGGCTTGGTCTTCCTGTTTTGTAATCATGACTTATTGTCAACCTGAGACTTGACGTCTTTCTATGACAGTAGTAAAGCAGCCGGGCATTGGTGGCGCACACCTTTAATCCCAGCACTTGGGAGGCAGAGGCAGGCGGATTTCTGAGTTCGAGCCCAGCCTGATCTACAAAGTGAGTTCCAGGACAGCCAGGGCTACACAGAGAAACCCTGTCTCAAAAAACCAAAAAGAAAGAGAAAAAGAAAGAAAGAGAGAGAGAGAGAGAGAAAGAAAGAAAATAGTAAAGTCCCTTCCTAGAATCATTGTTTCTGTGTTGATGATTGAGTCTCTTACATATAGTACTTATTTTTCCCTAGGAGAGTTATATAATCTCCTATAACAAAGTAGAAAATAGATGAATACATTTCCATTCTCAGTATTTAAGAACAATATATTTATCCCATAGCAAGAGCTAGGGTTACTTATGTGAACAGCTGCGAAGGGCATTCAGCTGCGAAGGGCATTCTGGTTTATGTTCCCCATTTGGGAGAGTTATACATTGGTTTTTGTTTATGTTTTGTCATTCTCTTTATAGTAAATTTTACATTCTAATTTTTAATTAACTCATTAGCTCTATTCCATTTTTATAACATTACTGAATTTTTCAAAAGTAATATAAAACCATAGTAAAAAGTAAAATCCTTGTGTGTGTGTGTATGTGTGTCTGTGTGCGCATGCATGCGTGTGTGTGTGTGTGTGTGTGTGTGTGCCTGCCTGTGTGTGCTTGTGTGAGTGCACACGTTGGGGCTGCCCCAGAGTCATCCCCTAGAGTAAGTCCCCTTGTTTTCAGACACTGTCTCATTGGCCTCCAGCTCACTGCCTGTGGGCCTCAGGGACCCACCTGTCTCTGCCTCCCAAGTGCTGGGATTGAAAGTCAGGTGACAACTTAGATTTGGTTCTTCCCTCCTTCCACTGTGAGGTTCCAGAACTCAAACCAGGTTGTCAGGCTTGGAGGCAGGCACCCTTACCTGCTGAGCCATCCTATCAGCTCCCAGGCTCGGCTTTTAAAGTGGGTTCTAGAGCCGGCACTGGTGGTACACATCTTTAACCCCAGCACTTGGGAGGCAGAAGCAAGCAGGTCAACATTAGCCTGGTCTACAGAGTGAGTTTCAGGACAGCCAGGGCTACACAGAGAAACCCTGTCTCCAATAAACAAAACAAAAACAACAAAAATGTGGATTCTGGGAGTCAAAGTTAAATTCTTATATTTGCTCAGCAACTGAACTGGAAGTTTTGTTTGTTTGTTTTTGAGATGGGATCTCATGGTGCTCTGGCTGACCTAAAATTTGCTATGTAGCTAAGGATGACCTTGGACTTCTGATTGTTCTGCCTCTATCCCAAGGGCTGGAATTACAGACATGCCAAAAACACCTGGCTGAAGCAATCTGTCTTAAGAATGAAATGTTTTGTATAGTTGGGAGAGGGATCTTCATCTTATTATTTATTTGAGTGGCTTCATAAGTTGTCTAAGAGTCCATTTCTCCCTCCTTGCATGTAAAAATAAACACACTTAGAATTAGGACCTCATAGGGCTCCTGTCCAGGACGCTCACATCACAACATCAGGGCTGGCTCTGTTCCTGCCCCTCTCCTCCGGGCCAGTTGCTGATTCCAAGGTCATAAATGACTTCATCTGAGAATACAGACCCCAGGCTATATGGAGCTGATTCTTAGCCTCTTCCTAGGTCCCACCCTTCCCTTCCTTGCCCTTATATAGGGAAGGTAGGCCATGGCCAGTCAGAACAGGACTGAGCATGCTTGAGGAAGATGTGGAAGAACTGAGACCAGGGTTCTGGGTGCCTTGTTCACATCCCACATTCTGGGGAGGAACAGCTACATTGGTCTGAGAGATTTTCTTTTTTAAATGTGTAGATGAGTGTTTTGCCTTAGCACCACATACATTCCTGCTGCCTACAGGGGCCAGAAGAGGGTGTAAGATCCCATGAAAGAAGTTGTAGTTGATTGTGAACACCGTATGGGTTCTGGGAATTGAATCCAGGTCCTCCGAAAGAGGTGCCAGTCTCCAGGCCCAGAATTTTTTTTCTTTCATTTACATTTCAAATGCTATCACGAAAGTTCCCTATTACCCCCCTCCTCCACCCCTTTTTTTTTGTTTTAAAGTATTAGTAAGTGATGTGGCTACTGGGTTCCTGTATGAAGCCTAGGTGGGAAGCCTGTTTTCTCAGAATGTATACTGCAGGATTCAGATCTAGGAGTCCTGAAAGTAAGGCTTCAGAAAGCAAACTTTCCCAGGCTGAGCTCCGATCTGTTACAAAGTGCTGAGCTCAGTTAATACTGATGGTCTGAGTTTCGGTTCCACAAGAGAGATGTAGGTTAACACTGGCTGGAGCAAGGTGAGGGCAGGGGTTGCAGTCAGTACCCGGTAAGGAGTTAACAGACCAAGCAGTGGTCTGTCCTGGAGTAAGCAGCCAGGGATCGCCGCGCTGATTCTTGCCGTTCCTGGGTAGGAGGCTGGGGAGAATCGGGAGTATACGTGACCACCTTCTCATAAAGCATCCACCCACTCCAAAGTATACAATCCTGCATGGGCTCTCATGTTCACAGATGCATGAGCCAGCCACAACTTGGGCTTCAGAAACAGGTATGGACACATCCATGCACCCTCCCTCTGGGCGCATGCGCGCGCACACGCGCGCGCGCGCGCGCGCACACACACACTCCCCAATGGAGATGCTTGAAGGGGCTTGTGCTCAGTCCAAAGGGACCACAAAACCCTTTGTGTTTGAAGTAGCTTCCAGACTGGAGGTAATCGGAGGAACAGGACTAGGTGTATCCTTGCTGCTGAGCCATTGTTGGCTGTCTCTGGGGCCCGAGGATTCTCTTGAAAGAGTAGCAAGTGCTCTTAACTGTTGAGCCACCTCTCCAGTCCCTTGCTTTTATTTTTTGACATGGCTTCGAGCTAGTCTGGGCTGCTCTCAAACTTTTATTATTCTGCCACCTCACAAGTGTTGGAATTACAGTTAAAAGCCACCATGTGAAGAGGGCCCAAGAGTTCTTAAGGGGAGAGAGATTGGTGTTCCTCGTTATTAACCCATCCCAGGCTCCAGCCTCGTGCATTCTTAGAGCACAGCCTTTAGGCAGGTGGACAGACTGTCTGGGAACAGGAGACAGTTTGTTTTCTTTGTGACCACTTTCTTAGGCTCGGGATGGTGGCATAACATGCTGGCTGTGCCATAGGGCTGGGGCAGCCTGAGGAAGTGGAGAGCGTTTCTGTGACTCAGTATTCCTGTTTGGTTCATGCAAAGCAGCAGCCACCTGAAGCCTTTGGAACCCGTGGATCCTCCCAGGGAAGAGCCCCTGAGGCTAGCCCAGTCAGCTTATAGCCACGTTTGAGGGTCCGAGTCAAGGCCTTGTTTTATTTTTCGATATAAGAAAAGAATTGACTGGGCAGTGGTGGCGCTTGCCTTTAGTTCCAGCACTTGGGAGGCAGAGGCAGGTGGATTTCTGAATTCAGGCCAGCCTGCTCTACAGAGTGAGTTCCAGAACATCCAGGGCTACAGAGAGAAACCCTGTCTCAAAAAAAAAAAAAAAAAAAAAAAAAAAAAAAAAAAAAAAAAAAAAGAAAAAAAAAGAAAAAAAGAAAAGAAAAGAGAAGAGAAAAAAGAAAAAAAGAAAAAAGTGGTGGGTGGGGAAAGGGCCCAGCAGGTGGCGCTGCTGTCTCTCTGCTGGACTGGTTATCAGCGAGTCTTTGCCGAGCCGAAGGAGTTTCTTCCAGAACCTCCTTGCCCCCCAGAGATGCTGAGTATGGATTTGTTTATTGAATTTAATGCCACGGAGGAGCGCTCCATGAAAAAGATCTTTCCTTTTAGTGTGTGTGGCTTTCTCACTTTTAATGAGGATCCTGTAGGGACCATTAGGGTCTTTCCCAAAGCCTCAGGTTTCCCAGCGATGTGTCCACCGGGATGCGGTAGGGGGGTTTCCTTTTGTGAAGTTCTGAGGGTTGACTTGTGGCTTGCTGTCTCCCGGTGCTGCTGGCTGTGGGTCACTGAACAATCAAAGTCGCACGTCCTTCACCAGTGAAAGCCATGTGCAGACTCTTCTGCTTGACAGTGGAGGCCGGCCGAGGCCAGGGCTTGCCGGGACTTGAAACCATGAGGCGAGTAGGTGTGTGGTTCTGGGCTCTCTCTTTCTCCCAAAGCTAGCTTGGCTTGCCAGTTCCCAAAGCCTCATGCACGGGGCATTGGGAAGGGTGTACTGAGCCTGGTGTGGGAACCCTGGGCCCAAACTGCCGACGAGCGGAGGACTGGGGGTGGGCTGTCTGAGGCTGAGCTGGCACGGTTCTTGGGTTTTGCCACTGCCTTCTGGGGTCAGTCGGTGCACTCTTTAGCCAGCCAGGTCATGGGGCCTCCTTGCTGGCACAGTCCCCACTGGCTTCTGGGTCTGTAGCGAATGGATGCCCGAGCAACCCTGCAGTTGCAACAGGGAAAGGCAAAAGAGGCTGTGTTTAAGTCCGTGGCCTGGGGGGATCACTTGGTGGTAGAGCTCTGGCTTAGAACATGCAAGGCCTGGACCGGAGCCTTAGCCTTGCCTTCCAAAGCCCAGGTCTGAGACTCTGGAGTTCAGAAGAGGCAGTTTTGGTTATACATACTTCTGCCTGTCTCCCCTAGAAGGCCAGGCCAAAGGAAACATCGCTCCCACTGCTTCTGACTCCAAGTAAGGGATTGCTTTTTCTTCTCTTCCCAGGCCCTCTGGCATGGCATTTTTGGGAACTCTTGTCTCAGTTACATCTCCCTGTTCATCTGCTATGCCTAACTTGATGGTCCTAGAAAAGGCGATGGCCATATCTTGACACAGGAGGAACACCCAGGTGCTGGGAGGTCCAGAAGTCTGTCCCGGGCAGGTAGAGGCTAATCTGGAGTAGAACTGAGGATCTAGGCAGGGGGTTGCTGCTTTTCTGGGGTTAAGAAAGGTGGGAAGGAAGCCTTCTGGGGTCTTCATTGTCTATCACCTGATGGCCATGCTCAGATCACCAGTGTTAATGAAACCCTGGTGCCTGGAGGCAGGTGGGCACTCCCCTCCCTTGCCCTGAGCCAGTCTGACTAATTTACAGCTTTTTATTTTTCTTTGTTACCCCAAAGGCTTCTTTCTGAGGTGACAAATGTTGGGGGTGGGGGGTTGGTTTCAAGTTTCAAGTTTTCACATTACTGAGTGGAAAGAACAAAAACCCCACAACCTTTCTATAAAAAAACAAACCCCCCAAAAACCCAAACAAACAAAAACAAAAAAAAAATCCAAAAACCAAAAAGCAGCTCCTACACACCAGGCAAGCTTCACCCTGAAAGCACTGAAGAAGTCCCCATCTTCCGTCTTCTTTTCCGAAGAGTTCAGAGGAAAGGGCTGAGCTGTGGCAGGGACAACCCCTCTAGAGATGGCAGCACCTGCCATTCTGCTTCCGGTTAGAGGAAGACCTTCTCCTGCTCCTCCAGCTCCGGGTTTGTATGAGTTCCCATGGCCGGTGGTAGAGAACAGGGCCCGGGGCAGTCAGCGCAGGGTGAAGCGGGACAGGAGTGGGCTCTCTTCCTTAGATAATTTGATCCTGTAGGGCCGGGACTAATGTCTCTCCCTGAGAGAGGGCTCTTTAGGTAGAGAGGTAGGTGGGAAAACACAGGGTCCGGTCCATCTGGCACATAGAGGCTGGGGAGGGGGTGCCACCCCCTCCTGTCTTTGGCTGGTAGCATTATAAACTACCCCCTGCCAGGGGCAGATGGCCTTCATGGCAGATGGAGACTAGGCCAGCAGTGGGATGGGCTTCCTAGCCTCAGCCTGGCCTCCTCACAGGCTAAGAAGACAACCAAGGAGGCAGTGACAGGACACCCACCCCTCCCCCCCCCGTGTGTGTGTGTGTGTGTGTGTGTGTACACGGGCACGTGTGCGCATGCGCACCCTTTCCTTGTTAAACTAGTCTGTGGAAGCTGTAAGGCGCTCCCAGATAGAGCCAGTGGATCTCAAGACTCTGTTTACTCTGTAGTTTGGGGTGGCAGGTGCTTAGGCCTAACACTGCCCACCTGTCTGGGTTCCTGGTGCTCCACGTAGTTGGTTCTCCAGCGAGGCTGATAGTCTCGGGTTGGGGGACTGCTGCCGCTGGAGCTCAACTTGCTAGATGAAGACCCTTTCCCAGGTCCCCAGAGCATGGGCCTGGGCAGCAGCTCCTCCCCGAGGACGCACCCCTTTATTATGCGTTCCTGCCCCCTCGCTGCTCAGGCAGGCAGCGGCCTTCATTAGCCAAGGAGCCGGGGTCTGTTTTGGCTGCCTCATCAGCATCAGTGAACTGCGTCCCTGCGAGATTTGATACAATTTAATTAACCTAATTAAAAGCTCTGATTGCAGAGATGATTGGGGTAGCGCCAGCAGCGACTGCATATTTATAATGAGCTGCAAGGTGTGGGACCGCAGCCAAACGCCACGCATCCTAATGAGCGGGAGCCGGGAGCCAGGGAGCGGGAGAAGGAACGTTTATTTTTGGCAACAATGCCCAGTTCCTCCCTGCCAGGGAGTCAGAGACCCAGGGAGCAGAGACCGACCTGCCCACCACTCTCTTCTGCACAAGGTGAAAGCAGAAATGTGGGCTTTTCCTGCAGGCGGTGTTGAGCCTTTGGACCCCCCCCCCCCGCTTGCCCGGAACTCAGTGCTAGGGTCTCTGCAGAGTGGGGGTGGGGTGGCCGGGGCCCTTCCGCTGCTTCTCTCCATCTCTGGGAGCTCGGGACCACCTTCAGAGCCGTTCTGAGGACACAAGGTCCAGGCTCATTTCCAGGCTCTCCTCTTAAACTTGTAAAAGAAAAGGAGGTCAACCAAGACAAACTCAAAGGTGAGGCGAGATGTCAGAAAAGGGGTCTGAATGTCCAAGAGTCCCTTGTGAGGATCCTGGGCCTGCAGCAGGTAGGAGAAACAGCAACATAAACTCCTTGCCCATTCTACAAGTTGGAGTCCGGGATACCCGGCTCCTGGCTCCCCCCAGAGGACCCTGCCCACCTCCCCTGGACTCTCTCCTCTCCCACTGCCTCTGTCTGGGGGGGAAATCTCGGTTTGTCTGACTCAGCGCTTCCGCTGTAAATCACATCTAATAATAACGCGAGTGAGAGCTGAGGCAGAGATGCTGTGGGTGAAGGGACGCACTGCCCAGGTGTTTAGGGGGCAGGGGTCCCTCGGTGAGCTCCAGAAGTCCTCATCAGAGGCCGGGAGGGAGAAGCAGGAAGTGGTCTTCTAGCACCCCCCACCCCAAACTCCTGTTCTGGGCTTTGTATGTACGGGTCATGAGCTTAGCCAGGCTGCTGGCCCAGCCCCCCCAGAACTGTGAGCACTGCCAGGACAAGATGAGATTTGTCCCCAGCCCACCTTGCAGACTTGCAGCTGTTTAGCACCCTTATCAATCTTCTCTGTGGGTTTAATCATCTCTCTGTCATCCTGCAGGGCCAGCCCTCCCCTTCTGGAGCTCTTCAGCCCCAGCCTCCCTCCAGGCCCCTCCCCCAGGCACAACGCGCTCTTCCTCACCTGACACCCCTGGTAAGAGACGCAGTGGACCAGGGTGGCTTGCCCTTACATCTCAGTGGTAGGGGCTGAGTCAGGGGCTAGCCTTAAAGTATACACAGGACTTTGTATTGCAGATGACACTGGCAGAGAACGTGCCCTAGCTGGGTCTCCATTTGATTCCATTTCAGACTGGGTAGGACAAGGCCTAAAGGTTGGCCATGACCTTCGGCCTGGACTTGAGAGACTCTTGTGCAGGTGCAGTTTATGTTCTTCTGGCCAACCCTGGCCTTCTTGGGTGGCTCAGGAGCCTGTGGCTAGGAACCATGAGCCCATGACTTTGTGGGCATCTTGGGAAAGAGGGGACACAGGAGTCTGTGTTGTGGTCCAGGCTGGGAGCCAGGACACAAGGGGCTCCGGGGCCCGTCCCAACGCTGACGTGCAAGATGACCTTCAGGGCCATGTTTCAGCCTTCTCTGCTCTCTCTTTCCCCCCAGAGCATCTGTGGAATGGGTGAGGTGGGGGGCTGGGGTCACAGGGTGGCATATCTGCCCCTAGGAGAACAGAGGAAAGAAGGCCCATCTTCCCTTTGCTCCCTCTCTCAATGCCAAGGGAGGGCCCTCCTCACCACTTCCTGAGGATCCTGTGAAGTCTCAAAGAGGAATGGGGTCCTGCAGGGCATCGACAATGATATCATCATCATCATCATCATCATCATCATCATCATCATCATGCTTGAAGGACTCCCGAGTGGAGGCATCTCTTTGGGAGCTTATCATGGCTCTGGAGATTCACCAGCTAGCCTGGGCTGGAGAGGGTTTTCCCCCTACCACACACAGGCTGGGCTCTGGGAGACAATGGAGTGTTGACAAAGCCTCAGTCCTGGTCTCACATGACCTGACCAGGGTTGTGGGTGGACTGCACGTGGCTGAGCCGCCTGAGCTGACCTTTGGTCGCTGGCTAGAGAAGAGAGGAAGCCATGAGGTCTCCTGCCCACTCAGTACCCTGGGCACCCTGCCACCCGACCCCAGGAACTGCCCTCTGGGCACACACTCTGCCCTCCCACTACCTTCCTTTCAGCCTTCTGTTCCACCACGTGTGAGAGTGGACGGGTTCTGAATGTATTCGTGTGTGTCCGGCTGACTGTGAGGAGGGAGCACACGTGGGCTGAATGAGAGAGAGGAGAGAGAGAGAGAGAGAGAGAGAGAGAGAGAGAGAGAGAGAGAGAGAGAGAGAGAGTCGTGTCTGGGAGTTCTTCTCAATCAGGAATGAAGACCTGACTTCTCTGGGGTCTAGCGCCAGTGACTAGGCCGGGCTTTCTACTTGGTCTCATGCGTTGGTCTGGGTCTTTTCTTTCTTTCTCCAGGGGACAGCAGCGGCGGAGGCTGGGTCTCATGGACACATCTTGTTTCATCCAGGAGCCAAAGCTGAGACAGGACCTCAGTGTTATTTTCAAACATAAAAAGGGGTAAAGTTGGCACGGCGGCTCACACTTTTATCCCAGCACTTGTGAGGCTGAAACAGGAGAATCGCAAGCTGAAGGCCAGTCTGGGTCACATAGCAAGAACCTGTCTTGAAATGAACCAAACAAAAACAACAACAAAAAGCCAGAAGACTTTGAGGGGGCTGTATAAGTATTGTACTCAGTGAATAAACTAAAAAGGTAATGAATGAGGAAGCAGGGCATGCACACATGTGTACATACATGTACACACATGCACACACATGTACACATACATCCTGCACACATGCACTTCAACACACATGCCCATACACAATACATAGATGGAATAGACATGGAAAGTCAGGAGAGCCAGTCTGGTTCTGAAATAGGTTTTGCATTCTTTCCCCTCTCACTACAATTCTAAGGTAAATAGAGCAGTGGGTGTTGTCTCTAGAGAACCTTCCATGATGTCCCTAAGGTGTTGAGATTCAGGGCTTCAGAGGTGAGCAAGCCAGGACAAATGACTTGACCGTGTGCTTAGGAGGCAGCCTGCCATCCGACTTTGTCACATACTTGTACAAGCATTATCTGAAGGGAAAGTTTTTGGCTGTTGTTTGGTTGGTTTTGAGTCTTTATTGGCAGGCTCTTCTTCTTTTTGTCCAGTAGGTCCACCTGTTCAGCCTCTCTGTAGCCTTGAGATCATACACAGGGAAGCTAGACAGACTTGGATTGGACCGAATGGGATGCCAGGTGTCAGCACAAAGGCCACTGGGAGAGGGGGGTGCACTTGCCTAAGATCGACTCCCTGGATTTCACTAGGAAGGTTTCTAGTAGCTTGCCCATCTCCTTCCCTTCTGTTCGCCCCCAACCTTTTTCTCCTTCCTTCTCACCCCCATTCTCTTCAGGGTGTCTCTGTAACCCTGGCTGTTCTGGAACTCACAGAGATCTGCCTGCCTCGGCCTCCAAGTGTAAGGGCTGGAATTAAAGTCACAGGCCACTATGGCCCGGCTCTGTTCCTTTCTTTGACCCTTGATCTCCCCCCTCCTGACCCCTCCCCCCATCTAGTCCCATCAGATACTCAGGGAGACAGTATGGGACCGGTCCTTAGCAAGGAAGCAAATGTCAGAGCCTGGTGGGGCTGGGCTGGAAGCTTGGCTCTACTTCATGGGCTGGGGTTAGGGATGGAACACAGGCAGAGGCCGAGGCTACGGTTAGAGCTGAGGTTTGAAGCTGACGTCGAGTTGAATAGGCAGCACAGTGGCGGTTGGCAGGGTACACTTTTCAGTCTTGACGGGGCTCTCTGATGTGTCTCTTTAGTGTCTAACGCAGATGCTCTCCTCCAATGAAGAGTGCTTGGTGTCTGCTCTCCCTCGAAGGGGCGGGGCGGGTCCCCTCCCCCTGCTCCCCGCAGCTGAGCGGAGCCATACATCACCAAGGGGCTGGGGCTCCCTAGATGTATTGCCCTAATACGTCGCTATAGCAACCCCACTCTAATCCTGCATTATTCTAATGTGGTCTCCTCCCCACTGTGATGTATAGCTTGGGTCTCGGAGCTGCTAGTCTCGAGCATCCTAGGGATGAGTAGGTTGGAGGTTGCCTTTACTCCCGTGGGTCCCATCCCGGTCCCATCTCGCTTCTCATTCTGTGCAGGAGGATCCTTTGTGAGGTTGGCTGTAGAGGTGGGGGTCTGGCCCATCAGCCTACCCTCCTGCCTACCCAGAGAAGGTAAGCAGCAGGTCATGTGTGCCCAGCCCTGGTACACGAGAGTCTGACGCACTGATCCACGCCAGCCTGCCTGGCCTGGGGACCTAGGGCCTTGGGGTTGGGGGCCAGGGCAGGACAATAGCTGCATTCCGCCTGTTAGCCACAGGCCCCCATTGTTTCCTTGGACACTGCCTGCTTGAGGGCTGCAGTTCTGGCCCTCACTCCTCCCGAGCAAGCGTAGGATGCTCCCTGGACCACTCCCCCGGGGACCATAGAGGGGTGATTCATGGGGTGGCTAGGGCATAGCAGGCTCCAGCTGTGCCCAGATTCTGGGGAGCAAGAGGGGGAGGTAACTGAGGATTGTTTGTGTCAGGGGAGGGGGGCTGAATAGCTCGAGCTGAGTCCTCAGGGCCCTGAACACCAACCACGTCATCTCCTATCTTTCTTCTTGTGTGGGCTGGTCAGAGAAGCCCCATTGTCAAAAGAAGCAGGCCCACCCAGGTTAGAGGGCAGGCGACATCCTCAAAACTGCCAAGACCCCCATATTGCACTGGGAGGAGTTGAGGCAATGGGTATGGTAGAGGTTTGCTCCAAGTACGCATCCAGGTACTGACATGGCTGGGAACAGAACGTCACCCCACAGGGCCCTGGTGTTTAGAGTTGCCTGGCATCTTTGATAGAAAAGGGCAACTGGTGCTGGCCTTGAAAGAGGCTACGCTGTTAAAGCTGCTTCTTCCCAGTGACCTTTGAAACCCCTTACATTTAGCCCAGAACTTGACATTCCTGGGGTAAGAAATGAGAACTAAGGCCATCTAGACTTTTGCCACAGGCTGTATCGACTATAGCTTCTTTGGGGCCCTGGGGAGAGGAGGGGGGTGTGGACAGTCCCAGCACCTGGACACACACAACTTCATAGATATGACGACAGATTTCATCATTACCTTCTATAGCACTTTCTCAAACTCCTACCCTATATGGATGAGGGACAGGAAGGGAATGAGACATAGCTAGAAGAGTGTGGAGGTTAGAGGCCATCAGAAGATTAGATGAATGGATGGCAGATGATGGCTGGGTAGCTGAATAGGTAGCTTAGGGGTAGGTGGATGAATGGCTGCATGCAAAGGTGGGTGGCTTGGTGAATGGAGGAGTAACTGGCTGGAGAACAGACTGATGGATAAGTGAATGGAGGAATGGTTATTTCCTAGTTTGAGGTATGAGGTGACAAATGAGCCACTTGGTGACCCCAAGTGTCTGAGGCTGGTTAACCTCTGCTTGACCTCTGGCTAGGGTTGCAGTAAAACCAGTCACGGAGACCCGAAGGAAGCTTCAGTCAGACTTTTAATCTCGTAGTTTGCGACCGCTGTCGGGTTTAGAAGCCATGAACCCTGCACTGAATCTTTTGTGCTAGGATCAAAAATGTGCTGTGGCCTGCTAGAGGAGCATCCTGAACAGGGTGGGAAAGGCGGGAAAGGTTCAGGATTCAGGAAGGGTGAGTGACTATGGTCTGAGGGTTCAGGGTCTTGTCTCGGGATCAGGCCCAGGTCCAGGGACTCCTGAGCAAAACTCGATCCACTGCATGGCCTAACTTGATGGCTCTCTCTGGGTGCAGTTTCTGCAAGCCCAGTACAAAGCCTTGCCACTTAGTAGTATAACCTCAGAAGGCATGGTTGGGCAAGCAGGCTGGCCACAAACTGGAACTAGGCAGTAGGCTTAAGAACTGCGCCTATCACTGATTTTCTGGGTCCCTCTGAGAAGGGCCTTTACCATCCTCAGTGTCCTCGCCTGTGGAATGGGGATGGGGATTTTAGACCTAACTATCCTAAAGAGGTTGCATGAATGAAATCATTTTAGAAAGGGCAGGAGTGTTAGGGAAGTACTTGACTTTTTTTTTTTTTTTTTTTTTTTTTTCTGCAACAGCTCAGCATTAATACACATTGTACCTATAAAATTATTTTTTACAGCTAACATTTAATGTGCACTCACGATGTGCCAGGCTCCGAGTGTTCGTGTTATATATCCTCTCGACTGTCAAGTCTTCACCGCCGTTCTGTGGGGCGCATGCTGTTGCTATCCTGGCTTACAGAAGAGGAAACCTAGGTGTGGAGAGCTTAAGGAACTTTCTCTAAGACTCCCGGCTAGTGGACCGGGCCATGAGGCCGAAAGCCTGGGCAGATGTTTGTTAGGTTTCCATCCTTGGCTACAATGTGTCTGCTCGGTGATGTGGAGGCTTGGAAAGGCCAAACAGGAGGACATTCTGATCTCCCTAACTTGGCAAGTTATCCAACTTTCTTTAGCCTCCTGGGATTTATTTGATTCTGGGTAGTGGAGAGGGGGGGCCGTAGATTTTAGCCAGTTAGCTGGCTCTAACACCCTTGATTCCCGATTTCCGCGCCTGCGTTCTGGTGCTTTCCTCTCCTTTCCTTGCTTTGAACAAACACTGACTACTATTTTTGCTGTTGGCCTTAGCATAAAACAACTGGGGCTCAGGAGTCAGATAAAATGGCTTCTAAGTGCTAGCATTTACTAATCTTCCTGCCCTGACTAAGCCAATAGTCTCCAGGTTGCAGCTTCCTCTGTTATAAAATGGGGTTATATTGTGTAAGGCAGTCAGCATAAAGCGTAAGGTGAGGGATGGCTGTATAGTATATAAAAGTGTCCTTGGAAAAAGTGGGGTCCCTGGTCAGAGGTCATCACCTTATGGTGTTCTTCCTTGAACGCTAACTTCTGAGTCCAGAATAAAACAACTTTGATTCATTCATCATTTATGCTAAGTATTGTGAGCATTATCCCACTTAACTCTCAAAACAACTCTCCAGTACAGAACGGCCATTAGCATCACACCAGGAAACTGAGGCATGGAAATGTGAGTTACTGGTTCAGGTCCCACAACTGTGCTCTGCCTTCCCAGTCACCGCAAGTTTCTTGGAGCTTTGATGACGATAGAAGGCAGGTGATCCATGGATGCTGAAGGGAGCTTTGCCACAGGCTTGGGTAGGTTCTCCCAGCTTCTGCATGGAGGGAATACTCCCTCCTCCCCAGCTCGGCTTCTGCAAAAACCAAAGCAGGGTGACTCCAGGCCAAGGGAGCAGGGACTGCGCAGTGCAAGGTCCAGGTCTACCTCAGCTCAGGCTCCCGCTCAAAGCTGAATAATCGGGAGCCCTTCAAGAAGGATTTCTGAGAAGCCATCAGGAGTGAGTCATTGACTTAGGGAGGCGATGAATCAACCGGGAGTTCATAAAACGGCAAATGAATCGGGTGTGAGAGAGCAATGGAGCCACCGCTATTCCCCAGAACCCTCCAGGGACAGAGAGCCGAGAGAAAAGAAATAAAAATAACACGGGGCCTTATGCCTGCTACAAACCCGAGGCAAGCCCTCTTTCCATGTGGGAAGATAGGGTGGAAGAGAGGGACAGGCCCCACTGGTGGATGACGTGGGGCAGGGGAGGCCCCCAGGGCACTCTGGGATCCCTGGGTCCAGGCTGTGTGTGTAATTAGCCAACGCTCTTTCCCCTTCTTTTCAGGAGTCCTTACAAGAAAGAACACTGATTTTGACGAACACCCAAAATAATGTGAGATCAGGCTCATGCGTTATGCATGAGGTCTGATTTAACATGAACATTATTTCTTGTGTACGAGACCATATGCCTCCATGCTGTCTCTGCAGCCTAATAAAACCCAGACCCACCCTGGTCAGGCTCAGCAGGGAGCTGTGTCCACTGCTGTGTGGTTGGAGATGGGGTGGGCCGGGGAAGGGTTGTAAGCACTGTGCTCTGGGGGCCTTGGGTCATTTGAAAAGAGTCCATTAAGATTCTCTGAAGAGAAGTGGGAAGCAGGGGGTGGGTTATATACTCTTGTAGTATACAGTGGGTATTACTTCATAAAATGCTAGTTGTGTGTGTGTGTGTGTGTGTGTGTGTGTGAGAGAGAGAGAGAGAGAGAGAGAGAGAGAGAGAGAGAGAGAGGGAGAGGGAGAGAGATCAGGAGTCCATGACTAGGTGAATCTGGGTTCATCACAGGGGCCCATGGGGACCTGTGCATAACTAGGTTTTACTGTTCTAGCATGACGGTGGAGGCTGGAGCTAATTGCTGTGTGTGTTTGTATATATACACGCATATGTATGTGTGGGGGTGTGTTTAAAAAATAAGATCACACATACATACAAACACACAGACTAACTTTATCTGAAAGGAGCAGAGAGAGATCTTGGAGGAGCTGGGGCAATGACGGATGGACAGGGTTGGAAAGTGGTTTGTGGGGTGAATGCTTAGAAACCTGGGAAGGAGAGGGTCTGGCTAAATGTGACAGCAGATGGTAATGTGTTTAGTCACACAGTACGTGGGTCAGGTGCCTGGACTCCCAAGAGTTCGGTACCAACCAGAAAGCTGGGTCTGGGTGGCCAAACAGTGGTGTAGGTGAGGCTGTGTGTGTGTGTGTGTGTAAGCTGTTGAGCTTGTGAGAGGAGAGGTGAGGTGAGGATGTGTGTGGGCAGGAGATGAAAGAGGCAGCATGTGGTAGTGGGTTTCTGAGCATGGCTGTGTGAGTGGGCAGGGTGGAAGATGGAAAGGGAAGGGATCACAAGCCAGCCCATTCGTGTGTGAAACAGGATTGCCTCTTTTGGGGCCTGAATTCACCTCTGCTCTACCTCCCAAAGCCTCCCATCAGTCATCACCTTGAAGTTGACTTGGGAGGAGGGCATGCACAACAATTAGGTCATTCTGACTGGGTGTCATGTCCCAGCTCAGGGACCAATAGAGGGCAGTCCTCCCACATGGAGGCACTAGGGAAGCCCTCTGAGACTAACTGTTGGGTGAGGACAGAACTGAAGTGTCTCTAAGCTGTCTCTAACCTGAAACTCTGGGAAGATCCTCTTGGCTAAACGTCTGGGGGTAGCTGGGCTAGAAAACCCCTCCCACTCCACCCTCTGCCTAAGTGACTCTCCTTTCTGGGGCTCAAGTCCTACTGTGAAAAGTTCAGGAAGGAAGAAGATTGGCTCTGGGTGGCTCACACTGACTTATTTTTTTTCCTCTTACGCAGACCTAGAACCTGTCTAGGAACTTCCAAGTAGCTCTGAGCTGGGAGCTATGATTAGGAGTCGGGTAGATCTGTGGACACTGAGTTGAATTCTGGGGACAAAAGGATGACGGCTTGGACTTCATACCATGCAGCACAGAAGCCTATATAACCTGGGGCAGGAGATGAGGGAGAAGGGCTTGGTGCTCAAGACAGGGTGCCTTCTGGGTTTGCCTTAATGACCACAATGGCTACCTTCCTCCCTTCTTTCCAGCGCTAAGAGGCCCTTACTCCTGCAAACGCTCTAGATCAGATTCCCAGTAGAATATGGATTTCCCCATACCATGTGGCTCTGGGACCAGACATGGATTCTCACACGCACAGCAGAATACACAAATATTAGCAGGTGTGTTTCCTCACACGACCAGTCAAGTTCTACCGACGTGCGGCTGCTCTGTGATTACAGGAAATAACTTTCGAGTGTAAAGGGTGAGAGATGACCTCAAGAGGTTCCAAGTTTGCAATGGAAGGATGTACTTCTCTGGACAAACTGCAGTCTGAGGAACTTCGGCACAGGCAGGTAGACCTACACACAAGAAATCCGGAAGCCCACAACTGATGTGCCTTTCTTCAACCGTCCTGTCAAAGGGTTAGGACTCTGGGCTCCCAGGTTGCTTGAAGCAGGGTAGAGATCCCAGGCTGGTATCTCATTAAGCCAAATCCTTGCAGTGCAGGATCTTCTCCCTCCCCCGCTTCCTTTTTGTTCTATACCTCAGCTGCTGCTGGTTCTTGGGAGGCTGCATTGTTTTGCTATTTTTGAGTTGACTTGCTTGAATAATAAGCCCACCCTCTTGTACAAGATTAAGCAGACAATTAGGAAATCAATCAATCAATTGGTGTCAACTGGAGGGAAGAGGCCTGGGAAAGGCCTATTCCAGTTTCCCAGTTTCAAAACCCGTAGAGGGCAGAGGCTCTGGGCTGGCAGGGCAGGGACTGGAAAGCCAAGTTTCATTTGCTTCCATATTGGGACCGTCCCCCCTTCCCAACTCCCCAAGTCAGGGACAAATCTAGGGGTGGGAGAACTAGGGGGTAGGAAGGAATATGGGACGGCGTCAAAGTTTTCTGTATGTTATCCTGATGTGCCAGTCCAGTTCAAGAACACAGGTTTGGGGGTCCAGGAACACCTGACTCTGGGCATCACCCAGTCCACTAGCTAGAGCCAAGGGCTTCCCAAGACCTGGACATGAACGCTTTCCCAGGCACGCAGGCTCTGCACACTTTGCCCGGGCTACGACTTTTTCCAAAGCCGAACCTACAGTGCCTTAACTTTGCTCCACGGAGTAAGAACTTTGTATTTCTCCTCAGAAGGGAAAAGAACTGTGCTATGGAAGAAATGGGAAGGGATGTTTTAAAGGGGAAAAAAAAAATGATCTTGCCTGGGACGCTGCTTGGGTTTTGAGCTGAACTTGAGACCTGTCCCCAGTATGGAGACTTTCTGAGGGATGTGGCCACTGAAGCATTGAGAACATCTCAGAATGTTGCCTTTTCCCTTTCAACAGCAAACTCATCTCTCCCTCCCTGCTGTTCTTGGGTGTCTAACCAGAAGCCATGCCAAGTCTTTCCTGCAGCACAGTCTATGCCTCCACCTCTAATAGTGTATGGGACTGGTAGTTTGCAACCCAGAGTTAGCTCTGCCCATGGCAAACAGGCAAGACTCCCTCCCCAAGAGGACTTAGTTCTGCAGGACTCTACTGAATGGACCTCAGACCGAACTTGTCAGAAGTTCAGTGTATCTAGGTGGGCTTGGGTACCACTTGTTTGGATGGAGAGCCAGTTGGGATAGGAAGCCCCTGACTAGGTTTCCAGTTGGCCTATAACTCTAAAGCTTGGCTTGGACCCCGTTTATAGACAACAAGGTGGAATCAGAGTCAGGGGTTGGGGTGCCAGGCAAGGGGGACAAGGCTGGAAATCCAGGAAGAGGCAAGCAGCTGCTTTAGCTGAGAAGAGTGTCAGCTTGTGTCTGATTCACGGCTGACCCCAGGTTCCATGTTATCAAGGGTTTACTGTCCTAGGCCCTGGTCTGGTCTTTGAAGGCAATGGGAACAGGATGTGATTCTTGCTACACTGTTGTCCCTGGGCCAGGTGCACAACTGCTGACCAAGCAACAGGCAGGCACTCCTGTTAATGACCAAGAAGGTGGCTGGTGCTTCCCTTCCTTTCAGAGCCCAGAACTTCAGGAGAGGAACAGGCAGGGGACTCTCACCGCTTCCTGCAAAACAAGGCCAGCCCTAGCAGTAAAGAGAACAGGACACAGCCCTGGGGTACATGTTTATGTGAGTAATAAAATATTTACTATAACATAAATATAAAGGGAACTTCCCAGTCTACATTATCATTATTTTTTTGCAATAAAGATACAAAGAGAATGGACCAAAACATCGTTCTGAAAATAATAAAAAATAAAAACAAAATTTAAGCTGAAACCTTAACAAACAGATGAAGAAACGGTGAAGGGGGAAGCTCCAAACACATCCAGAAAATAAATAGAGATGGGTCAGAAATTAGGAAACCATATTAAAATATCTTTTTCGGTTTAGTCGGGCATACAAAACCCTTTAGGGTGGGGAGGGAGAACCCAGAAAACCAAAAAATAAAAACCAAGCACAAAGTGTTTCTTCCCCCCCCTGCCAGTGTGTACATATCTCACATATTTACATGGTTCCCACCTCACCCTAAATTTGGAGAATTTCTCCCCAGGGTTCCCCCAGCATCCCGCATCCCGCGGGGGCCGGAAAGAGAGCAGGGGGAAGCGGTAGGGAAACANGCGCAAGGTTCTTGGGGGAACGGTTTATTTCTACAGCTAGTTAAAAAATAGTTCCAACTTTTCCAAGTTTCGTTNGTTAAGGCCAGGAGGGGTAAGGCCCGGCGGGGAAGCAGTGGCCCTCGATGCGTGCTTGGTCTTGCGGGTGGAGATGCCCCTTGCCACCCGGGTGTGCGTGGGAGCGCAGACCCTCTCTGCTAGGCCAGGAACCGAGCCCAGGGCTCGGGTAAAACGAAACGAAAAATGAACACTCAAAAAAATTTTTTTTGTTAGTTTTTTTTTTTGTTTTTGTTTTGCGTTCTTGAAGGAGGAGAGGGGAAGAGAAAGGGAAAATAAATTAGGCTAGATTAAAGCTTTGGCTATTTCCTGCTTTTATACACAGATGCGGCTCTCGCGGCCTCCCCTCTGGGGCCCCGATAAATACAGTATACAGCGATTTAAATTAAGGGCGCGGGCGGAGTTAGAAGGACCCCAGGAGCCGAGAGGCTCCACGAATAAATAAAAACCGTAAAAAACCAAGCCCGGAGAAAAGGTGAGGGGGTGGGGCGCGTCCAGGTGCGAGAGAAGAGGCGCGGAAAGAATAAAGTGACAGCCCCCACCCGTGACCTGCAGGCTACAGGGAGTCCGCGCCCGGGAGAGCTGCTGGAGACTCTCCTCTCTTCGTCCATTCTCCCGGGGAATCCCTAACCCCGCACCGCGTTACCTTTCGCTGTGGGGAGGCCGCTGCCGGGATCCGGCCCCGAACAGCTCGGGGGCAGGGGCGGGGGTCGTCGAGGGGATGGGGATAGGGAGCAGGCAGTGGGCACAGGGCGCCCAGAGCGAGTTGGCGCATTCTGGATCTTCGCTGCTCTCTCCCGGGACTCGGGCGACACAGCCTCTCGGCCGCCTTTCGCCGCTCGCCGGAGAGAGGTGTTGGTCCCGGGTGTTTGGTTTTGTTTAAAAGTTTCTGAGCTTTTTTTTTTTTTCTTTTTCCTTTTTGTAAAATCCAAAGCAAAACCGAATAAACAACAAAAAAGAGTCCAGGCCGCGCGCGCTGACTGCTCGCTGGAGACACCGCTGCGCCGGCGGGGAACCCAGTCCTCAGGGTCACTGCACGGAGCCGGGCAGTGTGTGGTGGTGGTGGTGGTGCAGCGCGGCCGGCGGAGGCGGCGGGGGCGCAGAAGGTGGCGACGCGCCGCCCCCGCCAGGCCCCAGCTCCCCAGGCGCATAAACGTCGTCCATGGGCGGGTGGCCCGCGCCGGCCGCGGGGGTCATGCGCTTCTCCTTCTGCCGCCGGTTGCAGAACCAGACACGCACCACCTCCTTCTCCAGTTGCAGGCTGTCGGCCAGGCCGGTGATCTCGTGCGCAGACGGCTTGGGACACTTGAGAAAGTGGCTCTCGAGCGCGCCTTTGACACCCACCTCGATGGACGTGCGCTTCTTGCGCTTGCGGCCCTGCGCCGCGATCTTGTCCAGGTTGGTGGGGCTGCCGCTGGACGAGTCGGTCTCCTCCAGCCACTTGTNGAGCAGCGGCTTGAGCTTGCACATGTTCTTGAAGCTCAGCTGCAGGGCCTCGAAACGGCAGATGGTGGTCTGCGAGAACACGTTGCCGTAGAGGGTGCCCAGCGCCAGTCCCACGTCGGCCTGGGTGAAGCCCAGCTTGATGCGTCGTTGCTTGAACTGCTTGGCGAACTGCTCCAGGTCGTCGGAGCTGGGGGCATCCTCGTCCGAGTGCTCGCCCACCGACGAGCCACCACCGCCCGCGCCCGGATGCAGGTGCGCCGCCGCCGCGTGCAGGCCGCCCGCGTGTGCATGTCCGTGTGCGTGTCCGTGTGCGCCCAGGTGCGGTGGTGGCGACGGCTCCAGCTGTGCCTCGTGGCCGTCCTCGTGCAGCGCGTGGTGCAGGCCGGGTCCCGCGCCGCCGCCTCCCGCCGCCAGCATCCCGGCCAGGCCGCCGCCGCCGCCACCGGGGTAGGCCGCCTGAGCGTACAGCCCGAGCGGCTGGGGCTGGTGACCCCCGCCGGCCCCGGGCGACGGCGACATGGCGGGGCCCAAGTGGTGCGCTGTGCCGCCTTGTGCCCATGCCGCGCCCGCGTGAGCCGCCCCTTGGTGCACCAGGCGGGCGTGGAAACCGCCGCCACCGCCGCCGTCGTCAGCTCGGCCGGTACCGCCACCGCCTGCCTTGCCGTGTTCCAGGTGCGGGCCGCCCGCCCAGTCGCCGCCGCCTCCTCCTCCCGTGGGTAGCCATTGAGGGTGCGCTAGGCCCACGGGGTGGCCCGCGCCCGCGCCCAGCCACTCGTGGTGCATCAGCTTCTGCACTTCGCGGTACGCGGCCCCCGCGTGCAGCCGCTCGGCCGCCGCCGCCGCTGCCGCCGCCGCGGCGGCATCGGGATGCATGAGCGGCCCCGTGCCCCCAGCTCCGCCGCCGGGGCCCCGCGGCAGATACTGCGCGGTGGTGGCCATGCCGCCCCGCGCCCTGCGCCGCGCCGCCGCCGCCGCCTCGCTCCGTCTGCGGGCCCCGCCGCCGCGCTCCGCCGGCTTAAAGCCGGGACCCGCTGGGCGCTCCGGAGCCCCACCCCGCCCGCCGCCCATTGGCTGCCCGCGGAGACGCCTCCCGCCTCCCGGCCCCGGCCTCCGCCCCCCGTGCCCGCCCGCCGCCGGGGCCTGCAACCCGGAGCTCGCTATTGGGTTTCGCTCCCGGGGTCCCGCGCGCCGGCAGTGCTGATTGGCCGCTGGGGCTTCATTCATGACCCCCACCACCACCGCCCGCGTACACATTCACGCCCCGGGGGCGCGGCCGCCACGTGGGGAGTGGCGCGGGGGTGGCACTGGGACCGCACCCCCTCCGGTCCCGGCTGCGTGGGCCCCGCTCTCACCGCAGCGCGGGAGACTCTGAGCCCGGTCGGTCCCCACGTTCCACACAAGCTCAATTTCCGCCTGCATCCCACTGGGGCGGGCGGGGGATTGCGGGCTCCGGGAGGCGCTCGGGTTCCGAGCAGAGACTCAGTCCCGCACTCTTCCCTGCGCTGCGCCGCTGCCTGCGGGCCAGGATCCCGCGAGTCTGGGCTGCAGCGAGAGCGAGACAGCGTGGCTTCCCGGCTCGGTACCGCGCGGCTGCTCACCTCCGGGGCCTCGCCTCCTGCGGCTGCCAGGTCGCACCACGCTCTCCCAAGGTCTCGGTTTTCCCTCTTCTCCCTCTAGACTCATCGTCACAACTAGCTGGACCTCTGCAGTCCTGAAAGGGCAGCAGGCATGGACAGAGTCGGATCGGCTTGGGCTTCACGCCTCTCGCCGGCTCGCCTTCCTTTCCCTGGGCACCGAGGCCAGGTGAGTACCGCGTGGGCAGTGCTGAGCCAGGACAGCTAGCCGCAGAGCCTGTACGTGGAGATGCGAGCTCCAGGAACCAGCTGGGCTCCGGGGTTCTGGAATGAGAGAACCTCGAGGTGGAGACTGGTTCCAGAGAAAGCGCCACCAGTGGGTGGGGAATGGACACTGGGCCCTGTCCTGCGCTGCTGTAGCCTTTTCGTGTTGTTTCCTCCCAGCTGGAACCGGTGGTCCGTCGGCAGCGCTGGTTATGCTGGGGTCATGCCGACCGGAAACTTGCAGAATAGAATTTGTGGACTGACTTAGGGAAGGACAGTTGGGCACCTTGGAAATCCAATGTGCAGGCTGGCAGCTGACAGTTGTCTAGCCTCCCGTGGAGTCAACTCGGACTTGTCTGATAGGGAATTGAGTTCGAGGTGTCCTTGTTGGAGAAGTGGACAGTGGGATGCGGCCAACTTCTTCATCCCTGTCCGTGTTTTGTGTCTCTCCTAAGGATCCTTAGTGGAGGGGGGCCTCAGTTGCAGCTGGTGTGTGCTTCCTTAGTCTGCGTGCCTCTATACTTCTGCCTATTCCTGCGCTGGGCTTCCGTACACTGCTAGACCCTCTTCTGCTTCAAAGTGATTCAGAGATTCCAGGGGGCCGAGCTGGGGGCCTAGCTAGGACCTCACTGGACAGGAGTCCACTCAGGACTGTAGAATGAAGCCTAGGTATTTGAAGAAGAAGAAGAAGAAGAAGAAGAAAAAAAAAAATAAAAAGACAAGGACTCTAAAGGCAGCTGCTGTGGGGATGACCTAAGGGTTGCTGGGACAGAGTTGACAGTGACAAGAGTTACCCTGTCCTCTGAACCCTGAATGTCCTAAGTTAAGCACCTGCTAGCACTCAAGGGAAAGAATGGAAGAGGTCAGGGTTGTTTGACTATTGGCCACAGTCCTGAACAGGCATCTTTAGGTCCCGTTCTACCTGCAGGAATTATGATGGATTCCTGTGTCTGAACCCAGATGGGGATGCTGGGTTTTCCTGGATCTTGGCCCAGGAAGCAGTCACCCGGAGGCATCCCAAGTTCTCTTAGTCCATGAACCTGGCTAAGCTTTCTCCCAGCCCTAAGTGTAGGACCAAGGCTTGAATTCTTACAGCCGAAGTCTCTCATGACAGTCCTAACCAGGCCCGTGTTCCTCTGAAGATTGGGCTCAAACTGGAACTTCCTCTGTCTTCCGGTTAGAGTACTCTAAATTTGGTTTTCCTTTTTGTAAATTGGGGCTGACAATGGCTTACAGTCCTCCTGTCTCCCTAAGGTGAACAGGGAATGGTATGAGATGAAGGGATTGCCCCCCCACCAGCCCCCGCACAAAGGGCTTTTATTTGCTTTTTTCTGTTGTTGCAGTCTGCTAGGTGGGCAACTAACTTTCCTCAGTGGGCTATGGGGTTTGGCCCAATTTACCTTCTTTCCTCTTCCACATTTGACAGTCTGAGGGTCTATACATCTACCCGATCCTGCTGGAAGATGGGAAATGTCTGGACAGAAGCAGACAGATCTGAGGTTACCACTGTGGCTCAAAGAACAGTGAGGCATGGTGCTGCTCTGTCCCTCAATTGGCCTGTGCCTTAACTCCTGGGGGAGCTAATGACATCATCCTCAGAGGCTACAGCAGAGCTAGCCTTACTCATGCCGGTCTTGTCTGCTCCTTCTTCCCCTCATTGCTGTAGCTTGCAAGAAGTGGCAGTTTTGGCCTTCAGGGTAAAGATGGCCTACAGCCTTATCTCTGGCCATGCTTGGGAGCAGGTCAGGGCTGTCTGGAAGCTGTATTCCCTGGTCCGTGCTGAATGGAGGAGAGTTACCCTCAGGAAATCAGTACCTAAGCTCTTAGGTTGTTACTCAGCGGTTTCGGTCCCCAGCCTAACGCCCCTTTAGGCAAGCAGACTGTGTGAATCACTTGCTTCTCAGAGCTGAGGTTTCTCCATCTTACAGAGGAGACAGTGACGCCTGTATCTTAGGATGGCTCTGAGGATGTGATGAAGAGTGTCATTTAAGTGTCCTCCCTGTACATAGTGGATGCAGCCCCAGGGGTCAGCAGCAGCATGAACTAGGAAAGGTAAAATTCTTAACTTTGCATTGGAAATTTTAGACCCTCTATATTGTAGAGTCTACAGTGAGATGGGTTTGAGTCCCACTTTTCCTAGGAGTTGAGTTTCCCACAGAAAATGTTGGGATCCTTTTCCTTCTTGTTCTTGGAGATTGCATGGGACACTGAGGACAGTCATAGGCATGGCTCATCTCTCCAGGACAGTGGTTCTCAACTTGTGGGTCACAACTCCTTGAGGAGTCAAACGATCCTTTCACAGAGGCCACCTAAGACCATCAGAAAACACAGATGTTTCCATTACAGTTTATGACAGTAGCAATGTTAAAGTTATGAAGTAGCAATAAGAATACTTTTATGACTGAGGGGTCACCACAACATGAGGAGCTGGATTCAAAGGCTCACAGCGTTAAGAAGGGTGAGAACCACAGCTCTAGGAGTGTCTCCTTCGCAGCCTCAGGGAGAAGTCCTCTTTCTAACCATATTGCACAGCCATGGTGTGAACATGCCAGTCAGGAACCTACTTGGCTGGTGCACAGGGAATGGTGGGAACACGGCAGAAGATGTTCACTCTCACATATACTGAGCATAGAGATACAGACATGAAAGTCAGTACAGGGACACACACATACCAATTCACCACAGGGTCATATACTCTTGCATGAGTAGACCAAACACGAAGTTACACAAAGCAATGCCTGATGATAAATAAAGCAATGTGTCTAAACAAGGTCAGATATAGAAAGCTTACGTAGACTGAACTGGGTCTTCCTTGTCTGACACTAAAATATCTAAGACCTATGAGCCCCTGGGGTCACAAACACAGTGATTCTTCTTCTTCTTTTTTTTTTTTTTTAAGTTGGATATTTTATTTATTTACATTTCAAATGTTATTCCCTTTCCCAGTTTCCCCTCTGCAAACCCCAATTACCCTGCTTCTATGAGAGTGCTCTCCCACCCACCCACCTACTCCCCGCTTCACTGCCCTAGCATTCCTCTACACTGGGGCATCAATTCTTCACAGGACCAAAGGTTTCCCCTCCCATTGATGCCGGCTAAGGCCCCTTCAGCTCCTTCAGTCCTTCCCATAACTCCTCCATTGGGGTCCCTGTGCTCAGTCCGATGGTTGTGGCTGTGAGCATTCGCATAACAGTGATTCCTGAGTGGCACACAGTGTTATTCACACAAATAGATACACTTTGGGATCTATGAACTCTCTTACCCAGCTGAGCAGATACAAAGAGTCCTACCATCTCATAGACATGCCGACACCCTTATCCACTCCCCGAATGAACCACCAGTTCTGAACAAGGGACCAGAAAGCTGGAAGAGACTGTGCTCTCTGTCCAGAGTCTGGTCCACTTGCTCTCTCTTCAATGTTAGCTCCAAAGACATAGGAAAGCTCTTTCTTTTTAGTTGTCCGCGCCCCCCCCTTCTTGCCTATACAGGGCAGTTCCCCAGCTACACTGCTGCCAGTCTCAGGCTCCCCCGTGGGGCTCCTGCCCAGCCGGCCCCCAGGCAGGAGCTCCTCCGCTTTCCCAGAGTGCCCAGCCTCCTCCAGGCTCTGGAGTGTGACCGAGCGCCTGCTCATTTGACACAGGTCACTGAGCCTCCAGCAGATGGGGCCCTCGCTGTGGGGGGCCTTTGAGCTGCAGGGCGGTTGGGGGTGGGTGTGGGTGTGGGGAGGGCTCTGTAGGGAGGAGTCAGAGCTAGGCAAGCTCCTGTCTGCAAAGCCTGAGGTCACAGACGTGGACCTCCACCGAGGCTGCCTTGTGAACACAGCTACACTCTTAAGGCTGTCACCGGCAGCACCCTGGCAGTGATGCACACACTGCTACAGTTCAGTTCCACGTCCCTGGTAGGGCAACTTGTGCGATGACTCACGAGTATAGGTTTGGGGTGGGGGCGGTGGGGGCAGGGAGGAGGGATGCTGTCCTGTTTAGTGTCTCTTGGTGGCAGCTGGATGTGGCTGCTTTCGCCTTAGGTCCCTGAGCCCCTTGAGCTTTCTTCTAACCATTAGTGGGGAGGCTTGGAAGGGCAGCAGGCAGGCTCAGCCTCAGACGCAAGCCTTTGTGGTGTGGGGGGGCAGATTCGCGATGCACCAGCTGGAGCCCTTGCAAATCAGGGATGCTGGGAAGAGTGACAGGAGGGCTGGGTGATAGAGTTCACCTGCTGGGCTGATGGAAGAGCCTCGTCTTAGGGTGTCCTCCTACCCAAGAGCTCAGAGTCTTTGTTTGGGGCTGGCTGGGTTTGGGAAGCAATCAAGGCCTGCCCGCCTTCTCTCCCTCCTGCCAGTCTTCTCAGAGAGCAGCCCCTGGGAGTCAGGGTCCTGACTTTCATCTGGGCCTTGGCTCAGGGCCTGTGGATCTTGAGCCAGTCTCGGTATCCTGATCTCTGTGGCCTTTGACCTCGCTATAGCTTCCTTTAGAAACTAGGCAGGGTGACCTCTGGTAGTGATTAAAGAGGTGACTCAGCAATGGGTGACCTCTAAGATGTGCCCTGTGGAGGACAACAGACAGTGTGGGCCCCCAACATTTCCCCGAGCCTCTGAATAAAGTGTTTTGACTTCAGAAAAGAAAGAAAGGAAGAAAGGAAGGAAGGAAGAAAGAAAGAAAGAAAGAGAAAGAATAGGCGGGATGAGATTACCACCCAGTGGAAGCTCAGAAAGGGTACATGTGGCTTGATTTTGCTCTCTGTTAGCTGTCTGGGCGAGTTGTGGGAGCAGAAACTGCTCGTTCCTCCGATTAATTACTTAATTTTTAATTCTTGTCTGCGTGTATGGGGTGAGTTTGTGTATGGGTGCGTACCTGCCATCGCGCATATGCGAAGGTCCGAGAACAACTTCCAGGAGCAAGTGTTTTGACTTGCTAAGCCATCTTGCCCACCTGCCTCCCCCCCACCCCCCACCCCCCCGAGGTCTTGGTGAAGGGTATCAGGAGTGACCTTGCCCACTGGGGCCTGTTTGTTGCCCTGCTTGTTCAGGGCTGAAATCTTTTTGAACGTGCAATCCCCACCTCAGCCTTCTGAGTACTGAGATTGTGCCGCCACACTTTTTTATGCCATGTAGAGGATCAAATCCAGGAGTTGCTGTGTGCGAGGAACCCTAAGAGTCCTCTACCAAAAGCCGAACCACCCCTACCTGAGTCTTAGGGTTCTAGTCTCTGCTTGGTGAAGGTATGGAGGGATGCATCTCCTCTGCCTTCCCTACCTCCTGAGTCCACCGACCTGTGTGTGTGTGTGTGTGTATGTGTGTGTGTGTGTGTGTGGTTGGTAGTATTTAAAGCAGGAGTGGCTAGTTGCTATTGAAAACTTTTCTTTTAGTAGAATGGAGTCTGGGAGCTGGTTTCCATGCCCATAGTTCTGTAATGTGGAACATGCACTCTGCAAGTCAGTCAATGCTTAGAGGGCATTAATTACTGTGAAAGGCTGGGCTTGGTCTTCCTTCCTCCCTTCCCCTGTCCCATCTCTTTACCCTCCTTCTCTTCTTTCTTTCTCCCTCCCTCTCTTTCCGTCTTGATTTTACTTGAATGGATGCAAAAATCACCACAGCAGGGTAGGGTGAGGGCAGAGAGTGCTAGTTTAAGTCCTTGTCCCCATTGTCAGAGGAGTGAGGTTGGGGACTGGCTTTGTAGGTCAGCTGAAGGCTGGGGTAGGTGGCTCACTTGGGGTAACTGGACAGTGGAGGTTGCCTTGTGTTTCAATATTTGCAGTGCTAGCTGGTGGCTTGCAGGACTTTTGCGTATGGTGACTGTAAGTATGTTGGCTTCCATGAATTAATGTGTCTGTATTTTACATTTTAAAATTTAGTGATGTGCGCGCACACACACAGACACACACACACACACACACACACAGACACACACACACACACCATGGTGCCCATGTGGAGGGAGGTAAGAGGAAAACTTGTGGAAGTTGGTTCTCTCCTTCCATTCTGCAGGCCCTGGGGGTTGAACTCTTATAATCAGACTTACCACAGGTTTCTTTACCATCTGAGCCATCTCACTGCCCCTGTGTACTTGCACTTGTATGAATACACGCGTGCGCGCGCACGTGCACACACACACACACACACACACACACACACACGCGCACACACACACACACACTGTTTTTACTGTCTTTGGGCTTGATTTGTACTAATGGGCACGCACTATCATTTTGGAGATGCCTTCTTGCGTGTGGAAGCATGCCTTGTCTCCTTCACCTTCTTCAGCCTAGGGAAAGCTCTTGAGGGCAAGAAGGATCTGAGGGAGGTCCCTATCAGCACCTGCTGAGAGGCGTGGTTTTATTTACATATTCATGACCCAGCTGCCAGCATGGAGATCTCTCAGGGCAGTTGGTCAGGCTCCCTCCCTCCACAGGTAGTGCCTTTTCCACCCATGGCCCCAGGCTGTCTCTCGGATCGGGAGATCCACAAAAATTCTAACTTCCTGATGGCAGTTCTGTGGCCACCAGGGGGACATACTTTTATAACCCAGGGCAAGATGCTCTTGGAGAAGGAAGATCATCTTCCAGCTAAGGCTAAGCTGATGGATGGACAATCTCCCTACTCTGTTTCCCTTGGACCAGCCTCTGGGTCCCTTTTTTTTTTTTTTTTTTTTTTTTTAACACTAACTTCATGTACTTGAGTTTTGGGTAGCAAGTCTTTTCAAATAATCCAGGAATGAGATTGCTTGGTCACTGAGCAAAGTATATCTATGGGGGTGAGGTCAAAGGACTCCCCTTCAGTCCCACAGTGAGGGGTCGAGGTCCTTAGCTCTAGTGTCCTTCTTTCTTACATTTAGCTCAGGTGCTCTGAGCATCACCATCATCTACCACTGCATACATAGCCCGGGTTTCCTATACCGTGGTGCATGTGGCTCTGTGACTATCACACCGTGTGGCTCTGCCTCCTTTGCAGTGGCTGCCTGGAGCTGGGGGCTGGAGGAGCACATGGATGTAGTTTGGTGACTTTTGTGGATTGTCCCCTGGCCTTCTTTGACCTTGGGCTAGTAGGTGAAGAGGCAATGGGAGATTTAGGAAAGGTATTTTTCTAGAGACCTCTCTTTATGTATCTCTGGTGGCAGACATCTGTCTGAATTTAAGCTAGCATCTGCCTGGGCTGGAGACAACATCTGTTTGAGGCTGGGACACCTGGCTGAGCCCAGCACATGATCTGGCCCCGGGATAGCTTCTGTCTGGGCTCAAGACATGTGTTTGAACCAGGCATAACATCTGTCTGGGCCTCATGCAACATCTTCTCAGCCTGGGGGCAATGTCTATTTGAGCTCTGGACATGTGTCCGACTTGGGGACATCTGCTGGGTCCAGAACAGCACCTGTCTGAGCCTGGGAATGGGCTTCTCATTGCAGATAAAATCGCCCCGAGGTCTTCATTTTGATCTGTGGCTGAGAACAGTGTGTGAAAGGCCTACATCCCCATTCTCCCATTAGTTGGAGAAGTGCCCTTCTGTGGAGTACCTCGGTTTATCCATTGTGCCAGGGGCCTGCACCTCAGTGACTCCCAGAAGCCAAGGTTAAGGGAAGGGAAGTGACAGGTTCTGTCCAGTCTGGAAGGCTTCTGCTTCGATCCCATCCTTTTTGAGTAGCCTGAAGTCACAGTGCTCACACTAAGACCCAGCTCGGCCGTGGCACCTGGCTCTGAGCAGACTGGCATGCATGTGGCTTTCTGTGTGCCTGCTGTAAGTCCCAGCACATGGAGGTCCTGTCCTGTGTCTCTTTGAACACAGAAGCACCAGTTCTGTCCCCAGAGCAGTCAGGCCCTCCCCTGCCTCCTGCCTGTATGCACTAGAATCTCTCTTCCCAGAGTGCTTTGTTTCTCTCTGCTTCACGCCCTTTCTCTCTGCTTCATGCCCTTCAAGCCTGGGTTCAGGGGTCGTTGGCACTGGGAAACTTCCCTTTCCAGACGGAAGCATGGTCTCTGCAGCGCTTATGTAATCCATTCTCTGTGATAGCGTATATGGGCCCATGTTCCCTGGACTCTGTTGTCCATTTCTCTACTGGTTCCATTTTTACCGAGGTTCCATAGGACCCGCCTCAGTTCCTGGTTGGTAGTAAGCACCCATATTTTTGTTTTTGGTTTTGGTTTGATTTTTGTTTAAACAGAGTCTTGGCCAGGCTAGCCTTGCACTTACTACGTATATAGTTTTGGCTGGACTGGAACTAGATGTGTAGACCAGACTGGCCTTGAACTCACAGAGATCCTCCTATGTCCAATACTGGGATTAAGGGTGTGCCTACTTACTTTCTTCTTTTAAGTTTTTTATTTATTTCCTTAGATTTTGGCGACCGGCTCTTGCTATGTAAATCAGGCTGGCTTGGAATCAATGGTCCTTCTGGCCCTTCTGCCTCAGCTTCCTGGGTTCTGGGATTGCAGGTGTGCGCCACCATGCCTGGCTTAGTACTTTCTTTTTAAAAAGGGGATGACGAGAGGATATTGCAGTTTCTGGCCTTCCGCTTCACAGAAGCGGGTAGATCTTCTTATTCACACTGGGTCATTGCTTGTAGCCAAAGTGGGATGGTTAATGGACCCAGAGAACTAGGGGAGGGGGCCTATTAGGGCTCAGTTTTGCCTAATAGCCTTGATCCACGACCAAAATGAAGATGAATAGAATGGTAGGAGAGGAAGCCATTTGTGCCAGTAAGAGCAGAGAAAATCAGGGAAGGCTAGGGATATCCACAAACCCGGGCATACTAGCCTCTGGGGTGGGTAGGCTAAATCTAGTGGAGACGACTGTTCCAGCACAGGCCAGAACCTTTCCCAGGGAATATAGATCCTGACTTAGCTCAGATGGGGACGCTGCCGGGGGTCCTGGGATTTGCTTCTCTGGGAAGGGGGGAAAGAAGTAAGGTATTAAGGTATTAGCAACAACCTTTTCTATAGAGCAAAGTAATCTCAGGTTGGGGCTTTCCTGGCATCTGGCCAGGATCAGAGGGCTACCCATTCCTAGGAGGGCATCCCCCACTGGGTTGGGCTTTGGAGTCTCCTGGCAGAGTCAGCTATGAAGGACTACACGGTCTAGACATTGTAGCTTTTACTCTTGCCAATAGGAGTATCTGTAACTTTGTTTCTGCTGCTGATAAAAGCAACACAGTCTCATTTGTAAAGACTCTTTACCCCAGAGTATCTGAAATAGGAAGCGAGAGCCTTCCATCTGCCTTTCCGCCTCACCTCTCCTAACAACTAATGTTGTGGTGCTCTTTCCAGAACCTTCTGCACATACATACGCTATTTAATAAGAGCCAGGATTTATTGAGCGCTTACTTTGTGCAGGTGCTGGGCTCCCTGCTCATACCTGGCCTTCCGTGCTGTATCCTTACAACAGTGTTTGCAACTATTAATTACCTTGTTTTGCAAATGAAGAATCGAGGCTGGGAGGCTTGAATTAATCTGCCAAAGTGACAGCTCGTTACATATACTTATGGATGTATTTTATGTAAACATATAGTTATAGGCGTGGATATATGATTTTTTTTTTCCTTTTCAAGAAAGGGTATGGTATACAGCCCAGGCTAAAGTTGGTCTTATCTCGACTTTGTATGTATTGGTATATAGGTATGTACCACTTTGCCCAGCTTCACAAGACATTGATTCTTTTTTTTTTTTTTTTTTAAAGATTTATTTATTTATTTATTATATGTAAGTACACTGTAGCTGTCTTCAGACACTCCAGAAGAGGGCGTCAGATCTTGTTACAGGTGGTTATGAGCCACCATGTGATTGCTGGGATTTGAACTCCGGACCTTTGGAAGAGCAGTTGGGTGCTCTTACCCACTGAGCCATCTCACCAGCCCAGGACATTGATTCTTTTATTAAAAATTTAAAGTATGTGTGTGTATATGTATGTATATATGTTTGTATATCTGCCTGCCTGCTTGCCTGTGTATATAGGAACACGTGTACCTGAGGAGGTCAGTTTTCTTCTACCATGTAGGTCCAGTGGATCGAACATTGGTTATTAGGCTTGATGGCAAGCCCCTTTACCCCGTAACCCATCTTGCTAGCCCTCCACTGATGATTTTGATCTCCTGTTTTGGGCCAGGGACTGAAGAGATGGACCACAAAAAGAACCAGGCTCCTGCCCCCAGGAAGCATAGTACTTTCTGGAAGAGAAGAAAAGAGACTGAATACAGGCTGTATCAAGAGCTGTAAGGAGGCCTCAGTGGAGCCTGGAATTGCTGGAAGGGCGTGGACTCCAGGTTGAGAAAGGCCTTTGAGGACTGTGTGTAAGCCTTGCAGGATGAGATCAGCCCATTGCACACCTACACCGAGAGGTTTCACTAAAAGAAGAGCTAGCTGAGTGCCCAGGAGTTTGGACTTATCCTAGCAGAGCCCCGGAAGGAGGGAGCAGCAGGAGCCGAAGCCTGGAGGAAGCTGGGCCGGATGTAGCAAGCAGGACCTGGGGGAAATGTGAATAGCATGCCAAGTCCCAGATAAAGGCACATTCTTGCTTCCTATGGTCACTAAGAGAGCTTGATATACCTGCTGTTTTAGTTTCACTTTCCCCAAAGCAGACCACAGGGAAAGTGATCCAGGAAACAGTGGGAGTGGGGTGAGGTGGGGGAGAGGATGGGGGAAGAGACAGGGAAGGGGGTGGGGTGGGGGAGGGCTAGCCAACAGCTGGAGCTTTATTCTGCAAGTAACTAGTTAGCACTGAGGACTCCTGTCCTGCCGAGGCCCATGGGGCTTCCATGTGTTGAACAAACCTGGGTGTTCTACCACTAGATGAATGACTGCCACTAGTCATTCCGCTGGCTGGGTCACCCGCTCTCTGAGGTGGGGGCTGACTCTCCAACACTTGTGGCCTGCCCTAGGAGGGGAGGGCAGCCTCCAGGAGATCAGCAGAAGCCCTCAGGCAAAGCTGCAGTTCCTGGCAGTAGGAAGCCAGGCTGGAGTGTACTGAAATGGTAGGGCCTGGAGGGATGGGGGTGGAAGACTGGACCTGGGGAGCCGCACACAGGGTCATTGTGGAAGCCTCTACAAGAGAAGAACACCTATTACTTTTTATGATTGTTGTAATGAGTATTGCTGTTATTGTGAAAGCTAGATGAGATCATATGAAGAAGAGTGTAGATAAGCCGTGTGCATACCACCAACGACTCTTCTGAGCGCTTCACATATTATCTCATTAAATGCTTTTAGTAGTTAGTGTGTAGGAGAAAGCATTGTGGCAAATTAAATGATTTATACTGACGGCGTGGACATTCTAAGGAATTCAGTGTGCTCCCTTGGATGTTGAGGGCTCTTGTCCTAAACCTCCCTAGCGAGGAGCAGCAAGCAGGCAGCCTCCCTGGTGTCTGGAGGTGTTGACTCATCAGGGGGAGAGAGAGAGATGTAAATTCCTACCTGGTTTGCATATGATTTACACGTATTTATTTATGAGAGTCTTTGATTAATGTCAGAGTGTGTCTGTGATTTTTCTGTCAGGTTTCAGGGCCCTGCAGAGGCCGTGGCTAGTGTGGACGTGGGTGACGTGTGACTATGACCGACCGTGGATGCCTGCGGGGGGGGGGGCGGCGCTGGGTGGGGTGCAAGTGGCTGCTGTGGGCAGGTGGTTGGCAGGTTCAGGGGCACTGAATGGACAAACCAGAGTCTGGGATTTCAGAATGGGTGGGATGAACAGCTGAGGGTAGTGTGTGTGTGTGTGTGTGTGTGTGTCCTATAACCAGATGACAGCATCAAAACTCAAGGTGTTGTAGTGAGGGACAGATAAGTGTCATAGTGACAAGCAGGCTGTCTAAGGAGCTCAGACCCAGGGAAGCAGGACAGACTCTGGAGTCCCACGGAGAGCCACAGCAAGGGTGAGGAACAGGAACTCCCAGGCCACCCAGAATCTGAGAGGTGGAAGGGGCCTGGCTCCAGACTCCCCTCCCCTGGCGCTGCCAAGGCAATCCCTGGCCCAGATGCCCCAGGAGAGAAAAGTTGCTGATCAGCAATAACTGTGTGTGTGTGTGTGTGTGTGTGTGTGTGTGTGTGTGCAGGCAGGGCCCAGCCCTGTGCCTGGAACTGTGGAGAAGGTCTGTCTCAGCCTGCAAGCCCTGGCAGGGGAGCTGGTGAGATAAGGAGGGAGGGGCAGGCCCTGACCTCACCTCCAAGGGTTGTGAGCCTGACACCCTGTGGTATTTACATCCATTATCTTCTTAATCCTCCTGGGGCCCAGAGGGTCTGAGGCTCTCTTATCTCCTCTTTGTGGAGGAGGAAGCCGGTTCAGACTGCTGCAGCAACTTGTCCAAGGTCACACAGCAAGGGTGTGGAGAGGTTCTGATTCAGAACCCAACTCTGCCTCCTTCTAGAGCCCAGGCACTTGGTTTGTTCTGGCCTAGCTAGGTGCCAAATGGGATACCAGCCTGTTAGGTTGTTCTGGGAGGGTGAGATGAGTTCAAGTGTGTGAAGGGCTTGGCATGGTAGTTTGCACATAGTAAATGCTCAATAAAAGACACACATAGGGGCTGGAGAGATGGCTCAGCGGTTAAGAGCACTGACTGCTCTTCCAGAGGTCCTGAGTTCAATTCCCAGCAACGACATGGTGGCTTACAGCCATCTGTAATGGGATCTGACGCCCTCTTCTGGTGTGTCTGAAGACAGCTACAGTGTACTCATATATGTAAAATAAATAATTCTTTATATATATATATATATTGGTAAAGCCAAGAATCTTCACTCCTGGTGGTTGTGGTCATGTCTGGAAACTGGAGTCCATCTCTATAGGTGCTGCCACCTGCCAGGCGAGAGTCTTGTTGGCTCAAGTCCTAGCCATGAATTGGAGGGGGACATTGAGGCTGGCAAGTCGGGACTGCCTGGATATGTGTATGTGCGTTTGGTGGGGACATGAATGGAAAAGGAGAGGGCATTGTGGGGAAGAGGGTGCTCTGCTGGCAGGCGGTGCTCAGACCACCCCCCACCCCCCTGTTTGCAGCTGCTGAGTTCTAAATCAAGATGGGAGAATGGAGTTCAAATGGACTTGCTGCGTACACCTCCACAGTAGCTGTAGAAACAACATGGGCTCCCATCCTCCAGTGCTTGAAGTGGAGGAGCTCGACAAGAGAGAGTCACATTCATTCACCCAACAATATTTAGTGCCCATTCTCTGGCAGGCAAAGTCCTAGGTGTCACCGGTGACACTTAGCGAGTGCTGTACCCGAGGGTTTCACACACCGTGCTGTCTTTACTCGTAACTTTGCAATGAGTCGCTGAAGTCACCTGGAGAGAGTTGAGTCAGTTTCCCAACTGCAGCCTTTTCTTAGGGGCTGAGCACATTGGGCATCCACTCTCTGCCAGCCAGAACACTGGATTGGCTGGGATGGGGCCACCCGGATGGACACCTTCAGACCAAGTTTTCCTATCCCCTCTTCCCATCTCAGCGTTGGCATCCCCCCCTTTCCCACCCACCCTTCCCCGCTCCACCCAGACTCACCCTGCACAGCTCAAGTCTTGTCTATCTTCTTCTTGGGAAGCCACACCACACCTCAGGTCTAAGGTGCCAAAAGAAGGGTCCCTGTACCTGTGTTCTGATCAGACTCGATAACTCTGCTGGAGGCAGCAAGACTGCTGTGTGTGGCCATGTAGAACTCACAAGGCTTAGCCAGGGTGGGCTTCTAGTTCCTGGCAGCCACCAGTGGCCATGCCCTTAGCTGACACTCGTGACTCTGAGCTCCTCACTGACTGGTGCTGCCAAAGAGGTGGGAGAGAGAGAGAAGTTTCCTCAAAATTCAGAGGCCAAGGGTGATATCTGCTACCTCTTCACTTTGCCTTCAGTGAGTGAGAGTCTGGCAAAGGGAGTTTTGTTGGTGAGGTGGAGTAAAACCAAGTCTTGCATGAAGGCCTATGCTGCTGTGTCGATCTGGAAACTGTGGCTCCATCCACTTTGACATCTGTCCACTTGCCTGCCCATTAACCATCCACCCACCTACCCAACCACTCACCTACCTAATTCCCCATACGTGCATTCGTATATCCACCCATGCATCCATCTACCCACTCTCTACCTAGTTATACATTCATGCCTCCATCCATCCATCCATCCATCCATCCATCCATCCATCCATCCATCCATCCATCCATCCATCCATTGACTCAGGCATCTCTCTTCTTACCTATCTACCAACCTATGACTCTATCTTTCTCTTCATCCATCCATCTGCCTGCTGACTGATGCCTGCTACAGCCTGCAGCTCAGTTCTGCTTATTGAATTAGTATTCTGGGGAGCTGGCCAGTGCTTCTATTTCTGCAAGTCTTCTGTTCTGTCTTCTCCCCATCTGGTTTGTGGGGACACTCCTTATACAGTGGAATTACCCCCTCTGTAAAGCCAAGGGGGGTCTGTCTTGGCTCTGGGTTGGCAGTGGCTGTCCAACTTGTGTACCCTGGTGGGGAATCTTGCACAATGCTTCTGCCCCTTCTAGACCAGACTTGTGACCTCAGCTCTCTAAGTTTGGGATAGGTACTCAGTCACCAGGTGGGCAGAGCCAGGGCCTTGGGCTGCTGACCTCGTGCTAATCCCAAGCCTTCGGAGTGATGTTTGTTTAGTTCAGAGTGACCAGAAGTCCAAGATCACCTGGATGCCAGGGCTTTATGGTGCATCAGAAATGATGAAAGAGGTCTGTGTGTGTGTGTGTGTGTGGTGTGTGTGTGTGTGTGTGTGTGTTTGTGTGTGTGGTGTGTGTGTGTGTATGTGTGTGTATGTGTGTGTGTGTATGTGTGTGTGTGTATGTGTGTGTGTGTGTGTGTGTAAAAGAGTCTGGCTGGCAAGGGGGCTTGGGTTTGCCTTTTTAGCAAGGGGTTCCTTGCCCACGAGAGAAATTGCCTTAATCCCTCTTAACAACCCAGTCACTGCTAAGTACCATGGCGCTAGGAATCAGATCTCAGTATGAGTCTCTGAGGAGACCATTTATCCAGACCACAGCATCGCAGCATTCAGGGATAACAGCTAATTTACCTGTTGTTTGACTGTAGAGTGTAAGTCTACGAGATACCAGGGCAGGGGTTTACTTCCTCAGGTGAATAAGGAGTCCTCTGGGTGGCCCGTGTCCCATGGCCTTGCATAGTGTCAGCCTGTCCGTCCCCTTGCAGCCAAGGTGAAGAGGCGGCCTGACTCCCTAAGGCTTCTGGCCTGAGCAGACCTAGGTTTGGGGACCCCCATTCCTGAGCCTGCATCAAGCACTGCCCTCAGTTCCTAGGGCAAGCCACTTCTGAGGTATAGGACAGTTCTAGTGGCACCTCCAGGCAGGGGGCTATGCTCGCTTAGAAGTGGATTGTCCCAGGAGTGATGCCTGCTCCAAATTCATAGCCCTCACCACTGGTTGTAGGCCAAGTACTGGCCTTGTTGGCTTCCTAAGGGACCAGATGCCAGGCCACTTCTGAGCTAGCTTCGAAGGGTTAGGTAAGTGCTCCGTTGTATCTGCAGCACAGCATCTGGTCACCGTGAGGAGAAGCTCATGTTCCCAGGAACTCACCCCCCGACTGTCCCGAACAGCAGCCATATGTAACTCATGGGTCTTCAAACAAGAGTAGGCCATGTTGAATGGCTATAAGCATAAAATATGAACTGGGAAAAAAATGTAAAATGTCTATAAGATTTTTTTTTTTTTTNGGAACTCACTCTGTAGACCAGGCTGGCCTCGAACTCAGAAATCCACCTGCCTCTGCCTCCCGAGTGCTGGGATTAAAGGCGTGCGCCACCATGCCCGGCTAAGAATTTTTTTTTAATAGAGTTGATGTATTGAGATGGGTAAAATAAAATATATTCCAAAAGTTAATTTCACTTGTTTTAGTATTCCCCTCCCCTCCCCCTGAGACAGTAGATTCGTACATAGCCTAGGTTGGCCCCAGTCTCAGACTTGACACTGAGGATGTCCTTGAACTCCAGCCCTGGAAGAAAGCATACTCTCCAAGAGCTGTGATAGAGGAATGAGTCACCATGTCCAGCTCTCCTTATCTTTTTGCTTGTGGCACTGGAGTAATCCCAGTCACAACTGACCTCAAGTGTCACGTGTGTGGCCAGGGTTACTTCAGGGCCTATTACTCACCAGGGGAGCTTCTAGACCTTGGCGACTGTGCCTGTCCTAGGGTTCCAGCCCTTGAAGTCCTTCCCGGGTATGCAGGTGGGCAAGGCACCTTTTGAATGGCTGTGACAGACACCAGGGAGGAACCTGTTAGCGGGCTGGATTCCATTTTGCTCACTCTGTCCGAGGTCTCAGCTCAGGGTCCGCTTCATCTGGTGCAACTTCGGCTTGTATGGAGGGACGTTGTAGGGGAGGGGCCTGGTGGAAGGAAGACACTTCATGGCAGCCGGCAAGTGGAGAAGCAGAAGGATGGGGCCGGGAAAGACACGTCCTTCATCTCTGGTGACCCACTTCCCTCAAATAGATCCTGCCATGTGTCTGCAAAGTCAGGCTCCTCATGACAAAGTCGTTGCCCCCAGGTCCCCGTGCACAAGCCTTTAACACACTAGCTTTTTGGATAAGGTTCTTCGAATCCAAACCATAACACAGGGCAAACCCGGTCTTTACCTTGGCGTCTGCCACCCTTTGAAGGTGACCCACCCCTTTGTTTCCTCATAGATCTTCCTTGCCACCACTCTGTTCTCCCCTCTTCCATGTTCAAATTTACTGAGTTCCCTTCTACCCCAGGGCCTTTGAACTCCCCAGTTCTCTCTTTCCAGGTCCAGTTTCCATCCCTTCACCTGTCTGTCCATTCCCTTGATTCAGATTCCCCTTTAACTGTCCCAGATTCCCCTTTAACTTCGAAGGACTTCGTGCCCTCCATGGCAAAGAGGTGTACCACCCGGTTACTCTCTCATGCCTTAGGGAGAGCGCACTAATCTTCCTGTCAGCCCAGGTAAGTCAAACGCTTGCCCAGATTCACCGTCGTCCGAGTAAAAGGCAGTTACCTGCTATTGATCATCTGCCTGCGGTGTGGCAGGAAGGTCCCTATGCCTCTTTGGCCTTTTCTCATCATTTCTTCTGTAATCTCTGCTTTTGCAGATCAAGAATCCGAGGCTCAGAGAGGTGAGGTGTTTCGTCTGAAGTCACCCAGTAGCTGGGCTGGAATTCAGGTCTGCCACCAACCGCCAACCGGGGCGGTTCTTTTGCAGCCTTCTTAATCCCGCAGACTTGGATTTCTCTCCATACCACATACATCGTTTACCTTTCATCAAATTCTCGGTCTCCTGTGTCCCAGGCCCGAGGAATCTTCTGCAGGTCACTGGGGGGAGGGAAACAGCAGTCCGCAAAATGGAGGTGGCTCCTGGGGTGTGGCATCAGTGAGAAGAGGGTACCCCTGCCCCGGCCCAGATGCGGGGGGGGGGGGGAGGGTGTTCTCTCCTTCCCTCGGGGCTGCCGGGCTGCCGCCTGCCTCCGCTGCCTGATGCCCCCCCCCATCTCTGCTTCATGTTTTATTAATAGCACTGCCAGCCTTCCTGTTTTCATGCTGATAACCTGCCGGGGAGGAGGTGGGAGGAGGCAGGGAGCAAGGTGGCCAACCCGGGAGCTCCAGGCCTCCTCCGTGGCAGAGTGGCAGAGTGCACCGCAGGACTGGCACAGTCCCAAACCTCTGAAGTCGTTTCCTAGACTCCTAGAGACTTTCCCATTTAGTCTAACAGAGCCCCTCAGAAGAGACAGGTCCTCTAAAGGAAACGCCTGTAGGAGATTTAGGAGATTGGGGCATGGCACCTGAGGTGTTCCACCCCCAAGCCATTACATTGAGTACATTGAGAGTGCATCTGACTTTGGTCCTTCTCAGAGGCAGGTATGCACATATCCAGGTGGCCATGGACTCTATGGGCTCAGGGCTGAGAGGGGTGGGGGTGAGGGGTGGGGTGGGGTGAAGAATCTGAATCCCATAGGCAGACATGGTAGCACACACATGCAGTGTCAATACAGATGATTGTATAGAGTTTGGGGCCAATCCGGTCTACATCGTGAGTTTGAGGCAAGCCTTGGGCACTGCTCAAGAGAACATTTTGTTAACAACCACATACACCGACATTGGTTTCCAGGATTCCTTGAGTTGGAGATGGCTGACATCTCATCACACAAGGACCATACCTGAGCTGGCCTTTCCCTGAGGACCTTTCCTCTGTTTCCCCCTACATCCTGATGGGAGGGCTAAAGGAAAGAGACAGATGGAAGCTGGTTCACAACAGTGCGGGGTGGGTAAAGGCCACCAGCCAGCCTCCACGCTGGGACCCTGTGTCCAGGCCTGCAGGTACCAAGCACAAAGACATTACATTGGTTCTTTAAACTTGGCCATGGTGGGGGTATCTATGCCTCAGAAATAAGCAAGTGGAGGGTCTGTGAGACAGCCGGGCAAGTCCAGGGGCTCATGGCCTAAGCCCGGAGACTGACATAAAGGCAGAAGACCAACTGCTTAGAGTTGTCCTGTGATCTCCACAGCTGTGCCTTGACAGGAATCCCGGTAATTCCAGGGCTTGGGAGCCCAGGGAGGAGGACCGTGAGTGAGGCCAGCTACAAAGAAAGGTTCAATTAAAAAGAGAAGGACAGCAGTCTGAGCTAAAGATGCACACAGTTCAGCTCCCAGGCCTGGAGCTGTCGATGCATTAGCATTGTCCTGGAACCTGCATGAGGGTCCTACCTTGTCCCACACTTCTGCTCTCGTCCTTTGCCCTGACTGCTTGCTCGGATCTGTTCTTTTTCCCCTTGGCTTGTTCCTTTCCTTCCTCCTTGAAACGACGATGTCTTTTTATTTTATGTGTATGAGTGTTTTGCCTGCATGCCCATCTACCTGTGTACCCTGTACATGCAGTGCCCCAGGGAATGGCGTTGGATCCTTGGAACTGGAGTTACAGATGGTTGTGAGCTGTCAGGCATGGGTGCTGGGATGGAATTGGTGCCCTCCACAGGAGCAGAGTGTTCTCCTAACTACGGAGCCATCTCTCCAGCCTTGAAGATAAAGCTTCTAGTGGCATGTGCTACCGAGAAAACAAACCAAATGAGAAGGGGGAGGTTCAGAAGTGTGCGGGACGGTGTGTGTGTGTGGGAGGTTCAAACTCAGTTAGACAGGTTTGACACTCATCAAACCTAAGTGAGGTGACAGTTAAGTGATTGAGGAGGCATACTGTAGCCAGTGCAAAGGTCCTGGGGGTAGGATCCACCCCGTATGTGTGAACAACAAGGAAATCAATGGCCCTGGAAAAGAATGACTGGAGGAAATAGATCAGAGGTGCAGGAGTTAAGGGGAGCAGATAAGAGAGATGAGCCAGCAGGTGGGGGTTTTAAAAAACTGCAGCTTCCCCCCCTCTGCCCTAGGCAAGGACAGATGAGGGTGAAGCAGGGAGGGGATCTGCCTTTAGTACTTCAAGTAGTCTTTGTCAAGCTGGGGAGATTCCCTAGAACCTACATTAAAGAAGGCTGGGAGTGGTAGCATGTGCTTGTAACCCCAGTGTTAGCCAGATCTGTGGACTTAATGGCCACCTGTCCCAGTCCAACCGGAGTTCTAGACCAGTGAGAGACTTTGTCTTAAAAGAGGAAGAAGGGGGGGGTGAGGAAGAGGAGGAGGAAGAGGAAGAAGAGGAGGAGGAGGAGGTAGCTGGCTGGCTGGCACCTGACAGTGACACTTGAAATTGTCCTCTAAAATCACCTGCATGTACATGCATGCATAAGTGTGTCACACGCGCGCGCGCACACACACACACACACACACACACACACACACACACACACACACACATCTTTGGCCTTTTGTAGAACCTGGTACAGCATAGAATTGCCTGAGTTTCTCCCTTAGGCAACTATGAACTGTTTCCCTGTCCCCACTACAAGGATGTTATACCCTAAGGACACACTGCTGGCCTGGAGTGGTGCTGTCCCGTTCCCTGAGTGTCTTCAGTAGAATGTCCTCTCCCTCGGTCCTAGGGTCCACCACAGCCTGGCAGAGGGCCCCAGAGCCTGGAGAGACAGACAGTGCGAGGACGAGGCAGCCTGGACAGGGATAGCAAGGCGGGCAGGTAGAGTTGATGGAGTCCCCTACCAAGCAGGGCCTCTGACTGCCGTGTGGAGGTTTGCACAGTGTGCGGTGTCTGGGCTGGATCCCCGTGGACCAGATTTATTGATCTGATGCCATATCCCATCCCAGAGCCCTGGGCACCCAGAATCATACCCCTTGATAAATCTCCCCTGTAAATGTTACTGTGTGGAATTTCATGACTCTTCAGGTGTCTAGTTTTCAGTCCAGTTTGGAACTGTCACCGGCACCCTGAGGGAGGGGTGAGAACTCCAGGAAGTTGTCTGGCTGGGGCTTGGGGAAGTGACACCTCAAGCCTGGCTGGGGGACTAGGTTGCCTTCCTGGAGCCTGACGCTTTCACTAGCTGACCCCTGACTTGTTTGGAAACGGCAAGCCCTCCTACTAGGAATAACCATCTCAGCCAGAAAAGGAGAGACCAGGAGCTAGGCGTGGTGACTCACCTGTAATCCCAGCACTCAGGATGCAGAGGCAGGAAGGACTGCCATAGGAGGAACCAGCCTGGGCTGTCTATCTCAAAACAAACAAGGTACTGAGGCCCAGAGGGGAAATCACATGTTCCATTGTAGGCCTGCATCCGCCAGGGAAGTTTGATTGTTATCCCAAGGGAAGCACCTGGGCACTGCTTCCGGGGTGGGGTGGGGGGCAGGGGTGGGGGAGAGCACTGTCTTAACCAGAGCTGGTTGGCAAGGGGCAGGGGTGGTCCCAGGGCCTGTTACGAGTCCAGGGCATGGGGTTCTCAGACTCTTGGACATCCAGGTGCCACAGGGAGTGGAGGAAGAGAAGAGAATGGAGTAGGAGGCGGGGGTGGGGTGGCTGCGGGACTGGGGACAGGGTCTTGCCTGGGGCCAGCGGACAAGGGAAGCTCCAGCGTGTTCCAGAAGAGATGATTGTCCTTGGCTTGACCGAGGCAGGCTTGGCGGGGGTTGTGGCTGGGAGCGCAGAGAGGCCTTCTACAAGCAATTAGGCTACTGCCTTCTTCATGACTCTCCACGGTGGATCTTGATGAGAAAAGGCAGTCCATGATTCCAAACAGTTTATTGTCACAGCGGAAAATGGATGAGTCCAACCATACCCCACTCCTCGGGGTGGGCATGAGATTAAATGCCTTTTGCAAGGAGACATGTTTGGGAAGGGAAGCTCCTTCGCTAAGCCCCTTGAGGTCTCTAGGTTACCTCATTAGCCTGGAGAACTCTGTCTTGAGCCTATGTGACCATAGGGCACATTTCTTTTCTGTGAGAAGCATGGCACGTGTTCCAAGTCAGCAGTCTGGCAGGGCGCTGGGAGTCACCGAAGCCTTAGGTGTGTGCCTACTGAGTCTCCAGGTGGAGACCTGCTCTAGCTTACTAAAGTTCCTGGCATGGTTTTACATCCCACATTTGATGTCGCACAGCTGATTGCTACCCCTTCCGTGGAACCTTCCCTGGTTCCTAGCTTAAGTCTGTCGCACTGTCATGTTGCCGTATGCTAACCTAGGGGGTTCTCATCACAACCTCCCATGACCTGTTACCCACACATTGCCCCTCCCCCTCTCCCTCCCTCCTTCCAGCGATCCCTTCTCCCTCCCTTCAGCCGTCTCAGTAGCCCAGGCTAGATCCAGATTTACTATGCAGCGGAGGCTATCCTTGAACTCGTGACTTTCCTACTTCCCAAGTGCTGGGCTAATAGGCTTGTGATAGTGGATCAGGCGTGCTGTGCTTTTTAACACATCGCCCCGGGCTCCATTCATTGCTCTTAGCTTGTAGCTGTGCCTCCAGCTTCATGGGTTTTGCACTTCTGTCTTTCTTTCCATATGACACCTAAGCTCCACCAGGCACAGTGGCAAACTGATCCTATAGTTGAGACAGTAGCATTGGTGCAAGTTTGACGATAGCCTGGGCTACACACAGGGACTTCATCCCTAAACAACCAAGTAGACAAGACAAGACCAGGAAGCCGGGCGTGGTGGCGCACGCCTTTAATCCCAGCACTCGGGAGGCAGAGGCAGGCGGATTTCTGAGTTCGAGGCCAGCCTGGTCTACAGAGAGAGTTCCAGGACAGCCAGGACTGCACAAGGAAACCCTGTCTCGAAAAACCAAACCAAACCAAACCAAACCAAAACCAAAAAAAATCAAAAACCAAAAAACAAGACAAGACCGGTTAAACTCTTTTTTTTTTTTTTTTTTTTTTAAGATTTTATTTATTTATTTATTATATGTAAGTACACTGTAGCTGTCTTCAGACACTCCAGAAGAGGGAGTCAGATCTCATTAAGGATGGTTTGAGCCACCATGTGGTTGCTGGGATTTGAACTCTGCACCTTTGGAAGAGCACTTGGGTGCTCTTACCCGCTGAGCCATCTCACCAGCCCAAGACCGGTTAAACTCTTATGGATTGAAGCGATACATTTCGATGTCAGGTTGAAGAGGGATGAATACGTCATGGTCCATATTTTGTTGTCAACTCATCTGGATTTGTAGTCACCTATGAGACCTGTGTGGGTGTTTCTGGAGGGGTTTAACCGAGGAGGGAAGACCCACCCTGAAGGTGAGCATACCATCTCGTGCTGGGGTCTTGGACTGAGTAAAAAGGGGAAGACCAAGAGAGTTGAGCACCAGGGTTCATCTTCCAGACTGCAGACGGGATGTGCTCAGCGGCATCGCGCCCCTGCCTCTCCCATCTCCAACAGCAAGGGTTTATATCCCTACAAACTGTGAGCCACAAAAGACTCTTCATTCGCTTGCTTTTGTCAGGTGATTGGTTGCAGCAATGAGAAAAACAATGCACACGGGGGTAGGAGAGAGATGGCTCTGTAGGTGAAGCCCTGGGCATGCAACCATGAAGGCCAGAGTTCAGATTCCCAGAACCCTCATATAAAGTCAGGCAGGTCTGATGGCCTCCGTAAGCCCAGGGCAGTGGAGGTGGTGGGGAGATACCTCCCCAGAACAAGAAGGCTAGTCGGACTAGCCATGATAATGCGGTCTGCATTCAACACATAGCAGTAGCCAGAGCCCCTGCTTCAGTACGGAAGGTGGGACGTGATCAAGGAAGACTTCTGATGCCAACTTTGGGCCTTCACATGCATGTGTACACTCATGGATGTGTGCTCCACACACGTACACATGGGCCCACACTCACATACATGCATCCACACATTTGAGCATATGTACACACATGCATACACATTACACACACATCCGTAGACAAAAGGAAAGGGGTGGATTGCTCACGAGACATTGTTTACATGTATGAAATTGTCAAAGACTAAAGGATATTCTGTAAAAAGAAAAGAAAGGTAATGGCTGTAGAAAGAACCCCCCTGCACTCTGTGAGGGCCCCTATCTGTTGGGCTTGTGGCCGTTCCTGGGTACAGTACAGCTGTTAGGTGACTGAGCATGGCGGAGGTTAAAAAACCAAGGGATGGGGGCTCACCAGAGAGGGTAAGGGCGAGCTGCTGGTGTGTAGCATCTTTACTTCAAGGTCATGTGGTTGCTCCAGGTGAGTAGGGTGCTCAGAGAGCCTCATGCTCTGCTCCTCCGCCCCCATTCAGTGTCTCTCATCATTTACCCCCATATTAATTTCACCCTCAGACTCAACTCCAACTTCAGTTGACCTCAGAGCCCTGTCCTGCTTTTCTGATTGCCCCTACCCCAATCCTAGCCTGTCCTACAGTCTAACTTCTCTCTTCAGCCTGTCTTAACCCCGGACCCAGATCACATCCCAACCTTGGTGCAGGAGTTAACCCATCTCCCCAGCCCCCAATCCATCCCAGCTTCAAACCCAGTCCCGACCCAACCTCAACTCCAGCCATCATGGCCTTGACTTTAATTTTAGCCTGGCCGTGTTCCATCTCCCACACAGCTTTAGTTTCAGCCAGATTCAACAACTATATCTTACCTCAGCCTCCACAGAAGACCACATGCTTCACTGGTAGACAGCGTAGCTTCCACCTGGTCTCTGGTCCAGGTCTCTGGCTCAGCCCCATCCCATTCCCATCCCAGTCCTCATCCCCAGACTAGCTCTAACCATGACTTGCTTCCCAGTTTTATCTCTGCTGTGACTCCGGTCTCAGCTCTGTCACCTTAGGGAGGCAGAAGTCTCCTCACTCATAGATAGCTGCCCTTTTGGCCAGTCTTCCTTCATCTTGGAGCCATGCCGGGCCTTCCTGAGAGCTCAGTGAAAACTTCCCTGCCTGGATTATGGCAGTGTACAGACCATGTCTTCACCATCAACTTGGAGATAGCTAAGAGCCAAGGTGAGGTCTTCATGTCTGTGTCGCAAGCAGAAGTGGGCCTCAGAAATGAACTCTGTGGTTCATGGTGAAGGGCATGTGTCTTAGGGTTTTACTGCTGTGAACGGATACCATGACCAAGGTAACTCTTATAAAATAAACATTTAATTGGGGCTGGCATACAGGGTCAGAGGTTCTGTCCATTATCAAGGCGGGAGCATGGCAGCATCCAGGCAGGCACGGTGCAGGAGGAGCTGAGAGTTCTACATCTTCATCTGAAGACTGTTAGCAGAATACTGGGACCCAGACAGCTAGGACAAGGGTATTAAAGCCCACACCCACAAGGCCACACCTCCCAACAGCGAGACTCTCTGGGCCAAGCATATGCAAACCATCACAGGGTGCTTTAGCCCAGCTTTTCCACCTTTGCTGCACCTACTTCTCCCTGACCTGTAGGGAAGATGAGCTCTTGGCTCTGTGTGTGTGGATTGGCATGATGCAGCAGCCGCTACATCCCTCAGTACTCATGGGTGGTCCCTACTATGGGGCAACACAGGATTAGTCCCAGTGTTTCCTACCCTGCATTCAGGAGGACCCATGACAGAGAAAAATGGAGTGGATTGGGATGTCGTCAGGAACCTGGCAGGATGGTTTGCTGTGGTGGACAGGAAATGTACAGAGGCAAGGGTGCATGGAGTTCTGGGAACAACCAGAGACAGTGATCCCTGAGATCAGCAATGTGGAAGTTCTCACCTCTGGTGCTGATGAGGCTGAGTGGTGGTGTGCAGTTACTGTCCTGGTGAAACCCTGGAGGGATAGAGAAAGCAAATCTTGATCTCTTCTCCTTCTGGCCGGTCTCTGCTTGTGTTTCCAACCAACTGGATCCAACCAGGGGTGTCCAGGCCCAGCCTCTGAGGTCAGACTGTTGGGTACAGAGCAGAACTATGAAGGGAAGGGATACAACTGGGTCAGAGAATCTCAGGGAGGATAAATAGCTGAAGAAGGAAGAGGCAGCGAGGGGCGTGGTATCACAGAGAAAAAAAAAAGAGGCATGAAGCACCCACGGAGGGAGCTGGTGAGGGTGGGGGTGAAGTGTGGGAATCAGCTGCTCTTGGAACCCCAAGCTGGCTCCTCTGCATCTCCTCAGATAAGCCGGGAAGTGATTACCTGGAGCTGGCAGAGGTCAGACAAGTCAACTGTGTGAACAGTGACTTTTGAGTCTTCTGTTTGAGCGCCCTGGGAGAAGCAGCAGGTCCTATGTCCCAGGAAACATTAAAACATGGAGGAGTGAACCTCGGGGTCCCAGGTTGACACCACCTGAGGTTCCGTGGGTTGTTGACACCCAGCAGCACCTCCTGAGGGCAAGATGCTGAAGGGTCTTCATTCACATTCAATAGACAAAGAAAGGTTTGTTGGAAAGGCGCTTTTCCAAGGCTGGCTCATGAGTTGGTTGTAGAGCTTTGAACTTGGCCCTTGGTGAAGCCTGAACTTTGACCTCACACTGAGTTCTCCACACTGGCCTTTGAGTAGGACCTCCTCCAGAATATCCCTGTGGCTGGGAATTTTTCCGGAAGAAACTTTCATAAAGCAAGCAAGCAAGCAAACAAACAAACAAAACCACAAAAACAGAAAACGGGACGTACTCTGGGCTAGGTATCATGCTGAGTTCCTCCTATGATTGGCATCCTCTAATCCCTTCAGTTCCTTAAGGTTCTGTACTGTCATGCTCCTTATTTTATAAATGAAGGTAACAGGACCCAGGAAGGTTAGTGTTCCCCAGCTGGTACGTGGTGGAGCTAGAACTCAAACATAGGTTTTCCCTTTTAATGCCTCGCTGAAGAAAATGGATCAGAAATAGTAATGCTTCTCTTCTCTTCAAACCAACAGCCTACAGATCCTGAAGTGGAGGCTGGCACAGATAGGCTTCGTGTGCACAGCTCAGGGGCAGCCTGTGATGAAGGAGGTTGGAGGGAGGACATGCGTTCCTTTCTGTCACCCAAGCGAAGCCAAGGAGATGGCAGGGCCTGCGGGCCATGCAATGGATATTCTGTATTGCACAGGACACTCTTCTCTGCCCTCATTCTGCGCGTGGGTGTGGTCCATGAGGTGTGGATATGCTGCACATTGAAGGAAGAGGATGTATGCCTGCTTGGGAAGGGGGTGGCAGTGTCAGGAGTCACTGCTTAGCAGCTCTGTGCTGTGCATAGTGCAAGGCTTGTGGAACCCCACACGGGGGATAGGGATGTAGCTCATGTGGTAGAGTGCTAGCCCAGTATGCATGCAGCCCGAAGCTTGAGGCTGGGTATCACATAAATTGGGCATTTTGATCGTAACATTTGAGAGCTAGAGGCAGAAGGACCAGAAGTTCAGGGTTGTGCTTTGCTAGCTTAGTGAGTTCAGGGCTAGCCTGGGCTACATGAGAACCTCTGCTGGTGGTAGGGCACCAAAGGGGACTTTCCAAGGAGTTTGGGCAAAGATAAGTCTTTGGGGCTTTAGTTGATAAATCTTCCACCAGTCAACACTTCTCCTGGTCTCCCTGTTTAATCAGTAACTTTTCTCTTGTACCCCCCACATCCTGAAGAATCTCAAGAAGAAACTGATTCCTTTGGTGGGACAGATGTGGAACTTCTGTATCTGGGAGGTGGAGCTGGAACGTTTCCTGTAATATTGAGAATTCCCCTGCCCTCTCTGGCCTGCTTGCTTCTGTGCAAAGGTGGCTGGTGACCTCATGGGCCTTTGAGATCCCCTCATCTTTTTTCCCCTGCTCTTCAGCTTGGGAGCCTGACCTCGCGGCTCCTTTTCAGCTTCCGTGTGTGGGCACTGGCCATGGTGCTGAAGCCAGTCAGTTTCCACAGGGGCTTGGAGGCGGGAGGGTGAGCCAGGCTCTGGACTCAGGACCTGGGACTGAGGAAAGTTACCTTCACTGTGCACCGTGCATATATATGTCCTTGTTTACATGTAGTGAACACAGCATCTCTTAGAGGAGGGTATCAGGGGAAACCAAGTTCCAGGAGCTGTGTGTCTTAACACCTTCCAGGAAGCTGACGGCTACTCCCTTGAGTTTGGGTTCCAGGTCCAGTCTCAGGACGGTTAAGGGCAGCAGAGAAAGCAGTGGCATGCAGAGATGGCTGATAAAACTGCTAGGGAATGTCTGTTGACAGTGATTCGGAGCCTGCGGCCAGAGATGAATGATTGAAACACCAGGCTTGTTAAAGCGAGAGCACGTTTGATTTCTCTCCCCTGCACTGCATGCGATTTAGCTGGAGGGAAGTTAGCAATCAGCTAATTGACATTGAATTAACCATGAAACCCAGCCTGTGCCTTCTCTCTGAAGCGCTCTCCAGTAAGACTTTATCAAGGCTTTGAATTATTGATTATTACTTATAGCTCTGATGGGGTGATTTCCTTTTATTTGTTTTCACGTTGGGTGTCCTTCATAAGTGTCCCTGAGAGGGAGGCATCTGACATAAAGCTCGTTACCTCAGAGCAATGGGGAGAAGGCCCAGTCCAGGGGTAACAGAGTCGGACAGTCCATCCTGCCCCCAACAAATAAGCCTGTCCCTATAAACTGTAGAATTGGGGGAGAGGTTGTTTCTGTTGTTGTCATGATAGACTAGGACCTAGTACACTGTGACTAGGAGGGGCTCTGGGGGTCTGATCATACCAGGCCTAGACTCTGAATGAGGGTGCTCCCTGTACCACCCTTTCAGGCCCCGCCTCTAGGGACTCTTATCCCATGTCTATTTCCACTCCTTCTTGATACTTGAATTCTCTTACAACCATTCTCCACCCAAATAGCATTCTGAACCTTATTTGAATATTCTTGGGACAAGGAGTATTCCTCTCAGAATTGGAATTGTCTATGTTCCTCCCACTGGTCTGGTTTTGCCCCTTGGAGCCCCGAACAACCATTTATATATAGCCTTTGCTCACCAACAGCCCTCCAAAGATCTGAAGTCCTTGTCCCCCACACAAGGCATCTTTTCAGGTTTTCCTTGGAAGGTTCAACATAGTCTCCTCCCAAACTTGTTCTCCTTCCATGGGAATCCAGTGTATTTGGGCACTTCTAAAATATAGCATCTTGAACTGGGCCTGTCACTTCAAGTATAGCCTGAGAGTAACATGGCAGTAGGACCATCTTCCTTTCCAAAGTGACTATCATAGGGGCCAGTTGAGATGGCTCAGCTGTGCAGGTGCTTGCCACCAAGTCTGATGACATGACTTTAAACCCTGGGACCCACATGGTGGAAGAAGAAAGCTAACTCCTGTTGTAAGACTCTGTCGAGCCTTAACTTATCAGAGACACCCCTGCTCCCATTCCACCAGGTGAACAACTCAGAACCAGGGATCGATGCAAAAGCTAGAGGAATTTGATTGTTCCAGCATGCCGGGGTTACCCTGTACACGAAAGAGAGAGAGAACTACCTCGTGCAGCCCATTTGGCGAGTCTTTATACAGTTTTCAGAGCAGCAGCCATTAGGCACAATGTGATTGGCAGAACAGTGTGACTTTTAAACTGATTGGTCATTAGGGAATGTGGTAAGGACTTCCCTTGTCTGTAGGTGACCAATGGCCGAGGAATGTGTCTATGTGCTCTAGGCCTCCCCCCACCTCAGGTGGCTGATGGCGGGTCCCCTCCTCCCCCTCCTCCCCCTCCTCCCCTGTGGTCTGAGGAATGTAATTATCCTCTCTGCCTTCCGGAAGGGAGGGGTGCCCATGTGCTCTATGACCTTTCTCTTCCGGGAGGGGAGGGGTCTGGCGGAATTTTCCAAAGTTCCTGAGTTGACCTCTTCAGTATGTAGACACATGCCATGGTATACATATGCATGAGCAAGTGTGTAAATATGAGGGTACACACACATGCAAAGTATATGTGATACAATTTAAAAATCAAATTGAGCTGGACACTCACACTTATAAACCTTTAATCCCAGCACTCAGGAGGCAGAGGCAGGTGGATCTCTGTGAGTTTGAGGCCAGCCTGGTCTACAGAATGAGTTCTAGGATAGCCAGGGTTATACAATGAAACTCTGTCTCAAAACAAAAACAAAAACAAAAACAAAAACAAAAAAAACCAAAAAAAAAAAAAAAAAAAAACCCCAACAAAAAAACCCATCCAAACAAGTTGGGAGGAGGTGATGCATACCTTTAATTCCAGCATTGGGGAGGCAGAGGCAGGTGGATCTCAGGGAGTTTGAGGCCAACCTGGTCTACAGAGCTGGTTCCAGGGCTACTACACAGATAAACCCTATCTCAAACAGAACAAAACAAAATGAAAATGCACCCCTCCCAAAACAAACAAACAAAAAAACAAACAAAAACAAATAGAATATTAGCACCTGATTCGGAGGTTATCTTTGACTACGTAGGAAGTTTGAAGCCAGCCTGAGTTACATGAAACCCTGTTTCAAGAAGAAGAAAAAGAAAGATAAAAAAGAAAAAAAGTAATGAAAGAAAAGAAAAAAATTAAAAAATGAAAGAAAGAAATGGAAACAAACAATAATAAAAAATATGACTATAAACCGGGCAGTGGTGGTGCATACCTTTAATCCCAGCACTTGGGAGGCAGAGGCAGGTGGATTTCTGAGTTCGAGACCAGCCTGGTCTACAGAGTGAGTTCCAAGACAGGCAGGTTACACAGAGAAACCCTGTCTCGAAAAACCAAAAAAAAAAAATAAATAATAAATAAATAAAAAGACGATAAAGTCAGATGTGGTGACTTGAGCCTTTAGTCCTAGCACTTAGGAGGCAGAGACAGGTGGAATTCTGAGTTTGAAGCCAGCCTGGTCTACATAGGCTAGCCAAGGCTAGCCAATGAGATCCTGCATCAAAAAATAAACAGAAACAACAAACATTGATTAGGACGTGCTTGATAAACGGCTTCATTTTCCTGGCAGCTGCTGCCGGTGGCGCTTCATAATTCTCTATAATTTTCTACTTTCTTAGTAGCCAGCCAGGGCCACATGGTTCATCTGGCCAAGGGCCTGTGGCCTGAAGTGATCGATGACCCTCTGAAATGAGACATTGGAATAATGGCATTCCAGCTCAGTTTTCTTGCCCTGGTGACCCAGAAGCCATATGTCCCAGATGGCTTCAGTATCTGACCCAAGCAGGCTGGGTCCCCAAGTCAGCCCTGGAGATGGGGTTGCTCTGAAGAGTTTCTGGGCCCACAGTGGTTATATGTGAAGTCACCGAAGCTCTTGCTGTACTGGTTACTGCTTGGGTAGCTCCGCCTCACCAGACCTGCTTAACAGGTCAGTCGGCTGCTGTTCACTGTATCAGGCTTCCCATCGGTTTCATCACCCACAGACCACTTGTCCCTGCCCTGTCCCTGCTGCGCTCAGCTCAGCAGCGATTCTTATTTACTGACTTGGAGGTTAGGGGCCAGCTGTGCCTTTGCTCCTTCTATGTCTCCCAGGATCTGCTCTCTTGCGCAGAGGATGTTAGCCTTGACAGAGGAAGTTCTTGGCATCCAGGTGGAGGTGGGCAGCATCCCCCTCAGGCTTTCTTTGGAATGAGGCCCTGTGAACTGGAATCTCAAATTCTGGGTAAGAGCACTTGCTCTGCAAGCTTGAAGACCTGAGTTCAAATCTCCAGCATTCATGAAAAGCTGGGAATGGCTTTGTATATTTGTAATCTCCGAATTGGTGGGACGGAGAGAAGCAGACACCAAGAGTTCTCTGGCCAACTAGTTACTAGTAACTAGTTCAGGAAGAGGCCTGACTCCAGCCAGTAAGTGGAGATAGTTAGGGAAAGACACTAGTGTCCTGCTTTAGCCTCTTCATGTGCATGTATGAGTGTTTTATACACACACACACACACACACACACACACACACACACACCAGTTCCATCACTGACCTAATGGGTGTCATTTGGATAGTTACATATGATCTGAATTTCTGTCAAATATAGATGAGTCCCAGAGTCTCAGGAGCTGAGAATATAATAATATGTTTTATAGTATATTATTAAAACACATTAAAAACTGTCTACGGTGTTGTGTTGTAAGTAAATGCCAAATGTAATCTTTATTGCCATCACCATAACTGTCACTGGGTTCAGAAAACATTGGTGCCCCAGACATCTGGGTAGGAACAGAGAAGAGAGCCATCTGGGAAAGGTCCCTGCCTAAGGTCACAGGTGGGCGCTTGGCAGGTGCAGGTCTAGTGGATCTTCTCTAGTTCAAGGCCCACATCCTAGGCTTGTCCTTGTGGAACTGTCCCTCAGAAGACGAACTTGGACCTTTCTTCTGCCTCATTGGATTTCACAAAGCAGATGTCTAGGCGGGCAGCTTGTCACATCTGGCTGGTTTCCCCAGTACAACCCTGACTGGTTCTGCTTGGCAACAGAACAGGACGGTTAGGAGCCATGTCCCGGTGAACTGTGTTCAATGTGTAGAAACACGGAGATGCTAGAGAGGTGCTATATTAGAAGCAGCCAACACATGTGGACAGATGTCATATAAAAATTAGAACCCCTGTGCATTCTGTAAAGTTCCATACCCTGTCACTGTATAAACACACACAGTTTTGGATTCTAATGACTTTGTGGAAGAGAGACAGATTGCCTTTTTAAAATGTATTTATTTATTTATTTATTGTATATGAGTACACCAGCTGTCTTCACACACACCAGAAGAAGGCGTCAGATCCCATTACACATGGTTGTGAGCCGCCATGTGGTTGCTGGGAATTGAACTCAAGACCCCTGGAAGAGCAGTCAGTGCTCTTAATCACTGAGCCATCTCTCCAGCCCCTTAAACATTATTTATAAAGATTTATTTGTTTCATTTAGTGTGTATGAGTGTTTTGCCTGCATGTGTGTATATGCACCCTATGGGTGCCTAGTGCTCTCAGAGGGCAGAGGAGGGAATCAGATCCTCTAGAAATGGAGTTGTGAGCCACCATGTGGGGACTGGGAATAGAACCTGTGTCCTCTAGGAGAGTAGCCAGTGCTCTAAACCACTAAACCATCTCTCCAGCCCCAGCTTGGATTTTTGAGCATTGAACTCATAGGTATATTGGGCTCTGTTGAGTCCTCAGAACACCACAAGGGTAAACTTCTTATTCCCCTTTGACAGATGAGGAAATGGAGACTTAGGTAGTGTGTGAGCTGAGGACCTGAGGCCAGGAGTGCCTGGGTTCAGAATTTCCTCTTCTCAGCACACTACATTCTTACCAAGACTTGTCCTATGGCCCAGTCGTTCATCTCGGCACTGTGGCAAATGTATCCTTTCTGTTCTCCTTAAAACGTTTGCTAATCACCACACGCTGTGGTCTTCCTCTCCTGAAAATGGGAATAATAAAAGCACACACTTCCTAGGACCATAGTGAGTGCTGGGCCAACAGTCACAAGGTGTTGAGCACACTGCCTGGCAGAGCTGGCATCGACCATTCCTTACTAACCAGCACTGTCACTACATGCCGGACACCGTGCCAACCATGCTCCTAGTGTGATGCTTTGTGAGCTGCATCTCACCAGGCTTACGTGGTTCCACCTGCAGAACCTGAGTTCACACAGTTCACGGTGGCATAGGAATCAGAGGTTTTATTTTTAATAAAATATTCAAGTATTTATTTATTACACGTGTGTGTGTGTGTGTGTACATGTTCACATGTGTATGCACATGTGTATGCATGTTCATGAGGAGCCTAAATGTTCATTGGACATTGATGTCTGATGTCCTCCTTATTGATCAAGGTAGGCTCTCTCTTTTTTTTTTTTTTTTCCGAGACAGGGTTTCTCTGTATAGCCCTGGCTGTCCTGGAACTCACTTTGTAGACCAGGCTGGCCTCGAACTCAGAAATCTGCCTGCCTCTGCCTCCCGAGTGCTGGGATTAAAGGCGTGCGCCACCACGCCCCGCCGAGGTAGGCTCTCTTGTTGGACAAGGAGCGTCACCAGTTCCAGCTAGTCTGGATGCCTGCTTGCCCCAGAGATCTCTAGCTCTGTCCCCAGAGTGGTCTGGTGAGCCTGCTCTGCTTTTACGTGAGTTTTGGGGATTTGAACTCTGTACCTCATGCTTGCATGCTTGTGTGGCCATCACTTTATTTATTGAGCCACCTCCCCAGCTTGGAGGGGGAAGTCCTGAGTTTTGATTTTCTAACTCTGGAGGTTACTCTGTGCCGTGGAGTAATCTAAAAGCTTCTGCATATCGAGTGGTTATCGCAGGCCAGCTATAGCTCCCCTTTTCCTCTCCCAGTCTATGTCCATATGCCTACATTTATATCTGCGTCTGGGTTTTAAAAACTGTCCTCTGTGAAGCGGGTCCCATTCGTTAGCTGAGTATTTGACTTTTGAGACCGATAGAGACCAGGCTCCTTCCTCAAACTCACACAGAGGAGAAGTTGCAGTGCAGAGAACTAAGCCCAAGCTTTATCAGGGGCCAGGAGTTAGAGCCCAGTCGCGTATCACTGACCCCACAGGAAGGGGTGTGTGTGTATGTGTGTGTGTGTGTGTGTGTCTGTGTGTGAGAACCCATACATACTTGGGTTGTCTTGCAATGCTTGACATTAAAAAAAAATTATTCAAAATACATACTAGAAGTAAAAATTCTTGAGCACATTTTCAAAGGATGGCACAGGTAAAGACATCTATGGTCAAGAGCAACACCAGAGAAAGTGTGTAAATAACTGACTTTCTAATAGGCCCAAGTAATTTGAGTAGGTCACAGCCAGTTTGGTTCAGTTTGATGCAGTCTTGGGCAGCTGTGTATGTTGGAGCCGGCTCCAACAGATTTGGTTTTGGCTGAAGCCAGCTTGAATTAGACCTGGTGGCTGCCGGTTGGTACCAGTCTGAACTGGACCGATCCCACTTGAAATACTACCAGTCTTTCCTGGTTGACTTGCTTTCCAGCCTTAGCACTGGGACGCTGGGTTGAAATCCTCTTGGGCCCACTTGTGTGGCTTCGGTTGGCACACAGGGAGGGAGTGTGAGCAGGTAAATGACCCTGTAGGATCCATCAGTGGAGGACCTCAGCTGGCCAGCCCTCACTTGGATGATTGCCAGAGCATCAGCCCCCCCCCACCCCCGCACTTTCCATTCTTGCTGCCCACCTGCCCCTCCCTGTGCAATTCCCCTGCTGCCTGCTCGACCCTTGCTGTTCCCATTTGAGTTCTAGAATCCCTCTCTTTCTTTTCCAATGGACAAACTGGGAGCTGTCCCCTGTGACAGCAGTGCTTGTCGGGGATGGCCGGGCTGATGGGTGGTTGGTGTCGCGTCGCCTTTGATGGGTGACCGGTGTGTGTTGCTCACATTGTTCCTAGACCCTGAAACAGATGTGATGTGCGCTGTTCCCCCGGTGATTCAACGAAGCGTTGATGCGTGTGGGGGTTGGGGGAGGGAGGTGGGTACAAAGGGCAGGCTCTCGCTAATGGGATGCCACATTGCATTACTGTCCTGCAGGAACCAGGCTCCCTCAGACAATAACAAGAGCAAGGGAATGAAGTCCAAATAGGCCCCAAACAGGACAGGGGGCAGACTCTAGCTGTGGGGCTCCGTGCCGGGTGGGGCTGGGTTTGAGATGATGCTGTGCGACTGGTCATAAGAGGATCATCAGAAATCCAGCTCCATGATGCTTGGAGGCTGATACCCTCTAGCCACTCCTGCTTCCTGTGGGTGACATGCCTGAGTACTGGAGGTACTGGCTACAGAGGACAGGGCCACCTCACTGGACACCCTAGCCTTACAGCTGGAAGACACATGTCTAATGCGTTGTTCGGATCTTGGGAAGGTTTGGCAACTGGGGCACAGGTCCTCCTGACTTATAGAGAGAGGGTGGGGAGAGGGTCTTCTTTCCATTTTAGCTTAGGATTTTCCTCTGGTGGCCACAGCCAAGTGCTCTGGAAGAGGCTGGTGGAGGCCTGGCCTAAACCTCACTGCCCTATTTCTTGCTCGGCTGCCTCTGTCTATCATTAAGCAGACTGCGCAGGGCTCTCAGGAACAGCATTTATACCCCACCCTCTCCCAGCTCTGGCTCCTAGGTAGGTGGGCGGAGTCATGCAAATCCACAAGGGTCATCTCCTTAGCCGGCATCATCAGGCTGCTTTGCACTAAAGCTCAAGGTTGACTCCAACTGTTCTCAGGCACTGCTATGTTCAAGGGCTGACTGCTGACTATGCCCAGGCAGGGGGGCAACAGTCTACAAGCTGACGGTATTCAGGGACTACCTGTGCCTGTGGGGTTTCAAGAGGACTTGCCATGTTGGGGGCCGTCTGAACCCACGGCTAACTTGCCTACTGGAGCCATGCCTGAGTGCCAACTGTACTGAGTGTACCTATGCCCATGGACGAATGATGCCCACAATGTCTGTGGTTAGAGGCCTGATGTGCCTGGGGATTGATATGCATGAGAACCTGTGCCTAGAGATTATTTATAGGGACTGCCTGAGCCCGGGAACCAGCCTTTTCTAGATATCAGTTATGTTCAAGGACACATGGATTTGGCAAACCAGCCGAGACCAAGGACTGGTCCTGCCTAGGGCTGGACTGGGCTTGAGGAGACATTGATGTAGAAGTGTGGGGCGCATGGTCAGTCATGTACAGGGACTAGGGTGGGCAGATGTAGGGAGAGAGTCTCTTTTGCCTGGGCGTAAAGTAATTGGTTTAGCACGCAGGGGTATGGAGCTGTGTGTCACTGTGCCTGGGGTGGGGGCCTTCAGCAGCAGCTCTTCCTCTGGGACAGTGGGTGGATGACATCTGTGCTCAACACCAACAGTCTCAGGCCCCATGTCTGTTAGGAGCCTAGGGAGCTGGAGGGAGAAAGAACATGAAGTGCTTTTGAACACCAACTGTGTGTCAGTGTGTTCCTGGTCTCTTCTGCCCATGACGTCATTTCCTCTCTAGGATAACCTCGGGAGAAAGGAGTTACCACCCGCATTGGCAGGGGAAAAACAGCTTCATGGATAAAAATTCTGTCTGAATACAGAATACCTGTATTCATGTATTCATCATTTAATTGTGTGTGTGCACGCGCATATGTGCATGTATAAGACCCCACATTCACTTATTCACCATTTAATTTTTGTGTGTGCACATGTGTACACAGATACAGCCTTGTATTCATTTATTCACCATTTATTTTTTGTGTGTGTATGTGTGTATGCACATGTGTACATGGATATGACCCTGTATTCATTATTCACCCTTTATATGTGTGTGTGTGTGTGTGTGAGTGTGTGTATGTGCACATGTGCATGGGTAATGGAGACCAGAGGGTGACTTTAGATTTTATTCCTTAGGCTCTGTCCACCTTATTTTTTTTTGAGGCGAAGTCTTTCGCTGGGATCTGGGGTTCACTGATTAGGCTGACTAGAGAGCCCCAAGGACCCTCCTGTCTGCCTGTCCTTCTCAGGGCTGGGATTACAAGTGTGTGCCATCATAGCTGGCTTTTCACGTGATCCTGTGGTCGCACGGCAAACACCGTACCATCTCCCTCAAACCTCTGCTTTTGTCTGTTTTGTTTGTGACCCAGGCTGGCCTAGAATTTGTCATCCTCCTGCTTCAGTCCTTAGAGTACTGGGATCGAAGGCTGGCATGGCCACACCCTGGTCCTGACTCAGAGACTCTTAATCAGAATGACTGTGTGATGATGTTGAGACTTGGGCCTCTCTGCCTTTTGCAGAAGGGGAACCTGGACCCAGGTCAGAAACCAGGCCTGCAGTTTCCGCATTTGGCAATCTCAACCTGTTTGCAGCGGCATCGGTCCCTGACTCCGCTGTCCTGGAGAAGGGCAGTTGGCAGGCTTACTGGGAAGGGCTTCCTGCGGGCTGCATTCCTGCTCGCTGTCCTGGAGGCTGATGGGAGCTTCACAAGCCCCCCTTTCAGAGCTCCCAACAAGGCCCCTTCAGAGCCTGGGCTCGGCTGTACAAACACGCACATCTGGGCTGCTGTCCGGAGCAAGGCAGCGGAACTCCCCCACAGCTGGCCCTCTGCTCTTGACCTTCAGGACAAAGGGAGGCTTTGGCCATGTGGGGGCTCCCAGGAACTTGGGGCTCTGGAGGGTACAGCAGGGAACAGCTTTCTCCTTCTGCCGCCTGGAACTCTGCCTTTGACAGCACTTCCTGCTGAGGGCATGCCCTTCCCCCCTGGAGGGTTGGCACCCATCAGGACTGGGGAAGACAGAACAAAGGCTGTAGGCAGACAGGAGCCAAGTAAAGGCACAGAAGAGCCAAGCAGCCCGCCTGCTGCAGGCCCCATCCTCCCGGAGTTTGTCATTTTGCGGAGTAGAAAGACCGAGATCAGTCATAAAAACAATAGGAGGTGCCTCTTACACGGGGTGCCTCTTCAGCTTCCAGGACTGGATTGGGTGCTCCACACATCGCTTCTTCACAGAAAACCTACCAGGGGTCTGCTATTTTAAAGATTTTTCATTCGAAGTGCAGAGAATTAAGGTGACTTGCTGAAGGTCACACAGGGCCAGGATTTGAACATGAGCAGTGTACGCTGTTGTCAGTGATTCACCTTTACAAACCATCACAGGGGCAGTACCAGGAAGAGCTGGGGGTGGGGTGGGGAACTGCTGGGGGAGGAATAGGGTCTGAGCTGCCAGGTGGAAGTTATCATGATGGTTTAGGTAGGAACTGGCAGCCATCCGGCTTGGACCAGGGCAGCGGCAGAGGGCATGAGAAGGAGGGCAGGCTGGAGAGAGACTCCGGGTGTGGAATGTCAGTAGCTAGTGACTGGGCAGGTGTGGCTGTGAGGGCGAAGGTGGAGCTGAGGACCCCACCCGGAGCTTAGGGAATGAGCCAGCCAGCTTTATCAGCTTCTTTCTTGGCCTGCTTACCAGGCCCACCATGTTTTTTTGTTTTGTTTTGTTTTGTTTTGTTTTGTTTTGTTTTTTGCTTCTTCAGGAATATGGGAAAGGTGTGTGGGACATAATTGGCACTCCTGACACTGTAATACTCTAGCTGCCGAGAATATCCTCAAGGGCTGGTTGGAAGAAGGTATGTGTGCTCAGAGGGAGCCTAGAGATGGGCCACAGACTTGAATCCAGAGTCCTTGGATGATTTGGAAACTCTGGTAACTCACTTAAGGCTATGCCTCAACGTCTCCTGACACGATGCCTTATGAAATAACTCCCTATCTCCCTAGATGATGGTCAGGACAGAGTACTTCAGAAGTATGGGGTTATGGGTCTCTGGGCGAGTTTAGCTGCCAGTCTAGCCAATTAGGGGAGGCTGGCTGGGGCTGGCTCAGGAAGTCTGGACACTGGGCTCCAGGATATGATATAAAGTTGGTTATGCCCTCTTTATTTTGGGCCTTAGTTTTCTGACCAGGAACATATCCCCCTCACCCCAGAGGTTGGAGAGTCAGGGCGGTCTTACCAGGAGGTGGAGACAGTAATGCACACTTAGCTCCAGGGTTCAAGCTGGACCCCAGGAGCATCCTTTTCATACCAAGCTCCTCCATTCTTTTAACCATGCTTAACAAAGTGCCAGACCCTGGCTGGCAATGTAACTCAGTGGTAGAATGTTTTCCCAGCCTGTTTTATCCCACCACCCCGGACCATGACACAGAACAGCACAGAGTGCTAGGCAGACCCTGGCCTTTGGCCTGCGACACGGTGGTGACTCAAGGTTGGCAAGGTCCTAGCTTCCCGAAGCACACTGTGACAGACTGAGGAGACACAAACAAAAACAAAAACTATCACCAGAATGCAGAAACAACAGCGACATAAATGAGTATATAAGAGCCAGGCGTTGGTGGCGCACGCCTTTAATCCCAGCACTTGGGAGGCAGAGGCAGGCAGATTTCTGAGTTCAAGGCCAGCCTGGTCTACAAAGTGAGTTCCAGGACAGCCAGGGCTATACAGAGAAACCCTGTCTCGAGAAAANAAAAAAAAAAAAAAAAGAGTAAATAAGTCAAAATCAAATTCCTAGTATCAATGAGAGACCAGAGAGGGCCTTTCTCAGGTGTTCAGGGGAAGTCAGGTCGCGTGGTACTGTGTCAGATGGGCCCAGGGATTTGCTGATGAGTTGCTATCTTGAGATGCTTAGGGAAGAGCTAGCCAGTGCAAGGGGCCAGGGTGGAGTAGGAGAGAGAATACTGGGAAGTGGGAGAGAAACCAGGTTGTGTGGACCTTGATGGGCGTTTTTAGGGCACGCAAACTTTCTTCTTATCTTTTACTTCATTCATTTGAGCCAGTTTCAGTATGTTGAACTCCTGAGCCCAAGTGATCATCCTGCTGGACTGGCAGGTGTGTGACACCTGATCCTGCCAGTGTGAACTGTGTCCCAAGAGCCCTGGGAAGCCTTTGAGAGGTTTGAGCCTGGGCAGAATCAGTCTGGTTCACTGCTGTGCTGGAAGGGATCAAATGGAGGGAGGACTTCAATGCATGGGCACCTTTGGCTCAGGGCCTGCCTGCTGCCCCGCTGGGCATCACTCCTCTAGCTGCTGAGACCTTTTACCCCGATTCTTCCAGGCCAGGGGTCCTAGTTTTTCTAGGACTCCAGAGAGCATCTAGGATCTAGGAGCAGAGGATTGGCTGGAAGCCACAGGCAGGGCCTGGACAGCCATGCCAGCGGGCATGGGCGTGGCTGCCCTGGCTGCTCCCACTCCCTACGCAGGCCAGAGCCCTACCCCCACCCACATGGGGCTTTTGAATTAAAGAGTCTTAACTTTTTCTTTTAAATGGCAGCTCTGTGTACTGTACATGGTAATTAATACATTAGCATTTATGCAAAATACCATCACAGCCAGGCTGGTATGTCAGCTGCCTTCCTGAGCTGCAAAAATGTGAGCGCCCCGAGGTACCTCAGACAGGCCTCCCCGCCCCCAGCAGACAGATCCGTTTGACCCACGTCATTCGCTAACGTGTCTTGGGAGTCCGGGTGCATGCAATGCATCGGTGCATACAGACCAGGGTGCATGCTGCTTCTGTGTGGCTCCGGACATGCATGTGTCCTTGTGTGAATACATGTGTGCCTGTGTTTATATGAGTATAACATGTAGCATGTAGCTATAACGGGTAGCATGTGAGGTGTCTGCTTGGGCCTGTGTGGTGGCCTGGGTGTGTGTACATAGGACTCTGGTTTTATTTGTGTATGTTTCAATTGTGCATGCTTGTGTGTGTATGTGTATGGTTTACATCTTGGTGTGCTCATGTACATGTCTATGACTTTGTGTATTTGGTGCTGGATATGTGTGTATGGATGCATGTCTATATCTGTACTTTAATGTTGCCTATGTGGAGTGACACACACATATACATAAATATATTCATATATATATCACGACATATATATCATAACATATATATCACGACATCTCATGTGCAGACACCCCTTGGGTCATTGAGTGTGTCTGTGGGAACTGAGATTTGTTTTGTGTATGCCTATATGTGTTTGTATACATCAATGTGTATTCCTATGTCTGTCTAAAATGTGTGTGTGTGTGCGCGTGTGCGTGTGTGTGTGTGTGTGTGTGTGTGTGTGTGTGTGTGTGTGTGTTTAACTCTCTATAGTCATTGTGACCAGGAATGGAACATCCTGGAAGTGGTGACATCAGGATTCAAGCCCTGTCCCCGCCTCTTGCTAGCTTGTGATCTTGGGAAAGTCAGTCCATCTCCCTGAGTCTAATGACTGAAGACTGATGAACCGCTACTGTGACGGTGGTAACACATGCCCACCAGCCACTGGGCTTCTGCAATGGACAGTCACATCACTGTGGGAGAAATGGACCAAGAGACAGGCAGTGGCAGCCTGGTCGTCATAGAGACTGTCCAGGCCAGCACGTGCTGTGCTATAGAGTAGAAGATGGGAGTAGAAGGTGGGGCTGGAGGAAGTTGCTGTATTAAAGGGCATCTTGGAGGGTGATCAGTTTAGCAGACAAAGGCTCTGGGAAGAACAAGCCATCTCTTGGGAGTTCAGAGTTGGAGCATCACCATCACCACCTTCTCCCATTTAGAGTGGCTACAGACCAAGATGAGGGGGAGGGGTCGCTGGAGAGGACTATCCAAGGCTGTGGGTCCCGAGGGCGATGGGGAGCTACTGAGCTCCTTCCTTCCTCACAGAAGAACATTACTCCCCTCGTTTATGAACAGGAGCGGGGAGGGACACAGTGGCCAGAGAGGTGACTTCTGCTGAGTGTTCTGAAAGACAGCAAGGCCACTCACTGTCAGGGGAGAGTGGGAGGAGTGCAATGAGGTGTCCTGAGGTGGATTAGAAATGGCATTTACTCCGTTCGGTCTTCTGTCCATCCACCCCCCCCCCCCCATGTCAGACATTGAGAGACCAAGAGGGACAAGATAGAAGATCGCCACAGGCAGAGGTAAAAGCAGGTGTCCAGCCCAGAGGCAAGACAGGGAGGAGCCTGAGAATTATGAAAGGCTCTAGAAGGGGGGGAACTTGCAGGAGAAGGGAGGGAGCCAAGGCCTCATCATGCAAGGCCTTGTCGTGGGTTGGGGAGGACACATGTTGGAAGGACAGAAGGACAGTAGGACAATAGGAGGGCAGGGTTGGAGGTGTTTGCCTGGGGGAAACCTCTTCTTGTTCATCTCCAGTTGAGGGCTCCCTGGTCTCTTCAGAGCTGAGAAGTAGGGCAGTCGCTAGTGAGATCCACACGGTTGGCCTCACACATACGGGTGAGGGTGACGCTGGGCACGTGTCTCAGTCCTCAGGGAATTTTCTGTGTTGTGAGGAAGTAGGCAAGCACGGAAACAGACCCCGCTGGGCAGGGGAGGCCAGCCGGAACCTGTGGCAAGTTCTCAGGTCTGTTGAGTGAATTATGGATTGAATGGAGACTACCTTCCACTGTGGATGGAGGAGGGTCCGACTCCCCTGTGGTAGGGGATTAGGGAGACTCAAAGCTGGACCCTAGAGGATGCCAGGGCACAAGCCGGGTGAAGGAAGATAATGGGCTGAGGTCTGACATCACTGGTGGCACTGACCTCACCCGAGTAGCTGCAGTGGTGTGTGGAGTGAGGTGTGGACAGGTTCGAGTGTCAGGGAGAGGTGCTTAGGTGCCCCCTTGTCCCTTGGGAATATGGAGTCCCAGAAGGCTGGGTTGGTTTGTATTTTATAGAGTCGAGAGGGAGGAAGAGCCGGCTTAACAGCAACAGAGGTGGACTCCTTGTGGCTTAGTCTGTAGCCCAGGTTGGCCTTGAACTTCCAGTGTCTCTGGAGCTGGCCTTGAACTCACGATCCTCCCCATACCATCCTACCTGGATGTTTACTTATTTTCTGAAGCTTGGATTTAGAAGCTCCCACGGAGCCAGGTAGCAGCAGTCTGGCCACTGCTAAGCTCCCCATCTTTATCTCACCCTGGTTAAGGCGCTTGGCTTCAAGCAGGACACTAAAGTTGTTCGTGAGTAAGAAGGGGGAGTTTGCAGGAGGAACCTTGGGTGGGGGGTGGGGCTCTTTGTTTTACCTCCCGGGATGCGGGGTTCCCTCAGGGCACTGGAAGGGCTGCCATGAAGGGAAAGCTGCTTTCAGGCTGCTTTCCTTCTTCCCCCTCCTGCACAGGGCGAGTGGGAGGAGGGTGAGGACAAGGACGAGGAAGAGCTCATGTTTTTTCATGCGGCAGCCTCGACTCTCAGCCGCGGTCCCAGCTCACAGGGGCCCGGGGGCCGCTCTGGGGTGGGCCGACCCTTCCTGCAAGCAGACGCTCTGCTATTGTTCAAAATGGAATTGGTCCCAGGAAGCTTGGAGCCTTCGAAAATCGCTATGAATTTTGCAAAACAGCTCCGAGGCGATAAAGCATGTCAGAAGACTCAAATATGGAAAACCCTGTCTAGAAACTCTGTTCTGGACGGGCATGGCTCCTGCAGGAGAGACTGGGGCAGACATTCTGGCCCTAAGCGCCCTTCTGCTGTAGCCCGGGAAGGTACCTAGCTATTCCAGAAATGGAGAAAAGCCCTTGGGTCTCCTCAGCCCCCTTCAGTCTGATTGGTCTGGTGTTCTTGCCTTTGGGCCCCTCACAAAGCACTCCCTAGCCTTCCCCCAATGCACCTATAATTCTTTTGAAAGCAGCTTTATCATTTTGTTAAAAAAAAAAAAAAAAAAAAGGATACATATGCTCATTGCAAAAAGAAAAAAAAAAATCAGACAATATGGAAAAGTTCAAAGAAAAAATGTAAAAACCACCTCAGACTCCATCAGCCAGAGATAACCACATAACATTTTGGTGAAGGTCCCTCCAGACTTCTATCTGTGCATAAATATACACAAATAGATTCTACGCATGCAGTTCTACCCAGAGCGAGATCAGATGACACATGCTGTTCTGTCACCTGTTTCCCTCCCTCCCTCCCTCCCTCCCTCCCTCCCTCCCTCAGCAGTATGTCCTGGACATCCTTCATGTGGGTTCACCTCTCAGACTTCATGCCTACATTGTGTGCCTGGAGTGCCTGGTCCATGTGTCTGCTTCACTATCTTTCCCTCTGTCCCCAGGTCGCCAGCCGATGGAGACAGAAGTATTTCCAGTTGTTTTGCTTATAAGCATCCCTACAGTAAACATCTGCAGGCTTGTCTCTGCATATTTCTTTTATACTATAGATGTTGTTTAAGCATGATCCATAGATTAGCCCAATACCAAGAGCTGAAGATACGATGTACAGAAAAGACTTAGTCTTGGCTCTTATGATGTTGCGGCGAGACAGGACAGGAAATACAGTGGTTTTGTTTTGTTTTGTTTTGTTTTTAGTGAACGTATATATTAAGCAGTCACATGAATATTTACCCAGTTAACACCTGATCCATCGTACCAAGGGAAAGCCTGTAGCTAGGAAGCAAGGGGAGGACGGAGCTAGAAAGGTCTCTTGTCACGGAGTCAGTCAAGAAGGCTTTCCTGAGCTGGTGATGGAGGATAAGGGGGCTTAGGTAGAGGTCAGTGGTAGAGGGTCCCTCTAGCATATGTGAGGCCCTGGGTTGGATTTCTAGCATCTCAAAAGGAGAAAGATGTGTGGCCGTGAAGCAGAGTGTGGCATTTCCATGACAAACATGCAGGGATTTCCTAAAACTGGAACCGTTGGGTCAGAGGGTAAGCAGAGCTGGGATTTGTTACTGATTGTAAATTGCACTCTGGGAAGGTTCGCAGAATTTACAGTGCAGTAAAGGGTGCTCTTCCTGGCTACCCATGAAGGCTCATTCAACTCACTAGCACAGAGGGCTAAGCACAGCCATCGCATGCAGGAAGTAAGCCGCTCGGCCCAAGTCCTCCTTGCTCTCATTATCTTTGCCAATCTAATCAGTGAAAAATGATATTTCATCTTTGTTTTTAGCCAATGTGTCTCCCCCCCCCCTTTGGACTCTGCAGGAAATTGAGCTCTCAGGAGCGGGGAGGTGTGGTGGAAATGAACCATCTTTCTTGAACTACCTTTGTCAAAAAACTTCTGACATCCTTTGGGGAGGGAGGAAATGCCAGGAGTCTCCAGTCTGCACAGGGTCCCATCCTCGGAGTAGAGCCCCTGGGTCTTAGAGATGACTCTGAGTCCCAAGCGACTGCGGGTTACCAGGGGCAGGCGCCAATCAGAGCTGATGGAGGTGGGTGGGAAGCAGGGTTGGGGGGCAGTGGGGGTGGGGTGGGGATGGGATTGAAACCTGTGTAGGCCAGCAGGCATTGTCCCTGTGGGGTGGCTAGGCAGGGGGTGGGGGGGCTCAGGGGGCTGAATCCACATGCCATTAGGAGTGCTTAGAGATCCCAGGTGCTCCTGGGTGATATTAATGCAGCTATATGAATATTAATAGCATGTCCATTAATATTAATGACAACAATAAACAAGTGTGAGGATTATTTTTAAAGAGGACTGCTACTCCAGCTGTTGCCTCCCTTCATTAGGAAGCCTCTGAGGTCCCGGCCTTTCTCTCCTCAGACCTCTCACAGACACCGTGGTATGTTCTCGACCTCTGCCTGAGCAGAGCCCAGCCCAAAGGCTATTTCCAACACTTTGGGTTGAAAAGGAATAGATGTAAGAAACCCCAAGTGTCCTTCCAAAGAGTTCTGGGCAATACGTGAATGCAGGCAAGGAATCAGGAAGGTTTGTGTCAGATGGGGCAGCAGTGACTCCATTTCTGGCTCTCTCAGGAGCAAGGCCTGATGGTCCAGTCTAAGTCCTCCAAGGAGTATGGTCAGGGGGTGTGCCAGTCCCTTGGAAGATGGTTAGAGGAAACACCCTGTTAAAGTGGCCATGAATTATAGAAAGGAAGAGGGGGAGAAAGGCCCAGAATATCATATGTGTAAATAAAGTGGAGTGGCGGCCAGACATTAAAGCCAGCTGCCGAACTCTCGCGCCCACAGCGCCTCTTCGCCTGCAGACCCACCTCCTGCCAGGTACCACAGCTAGTCACCACCCCCGCCTTCAAAGGATTTGTTAATAAGTCAATGACGGAACATCTAAAGGGGAAAAATATTTCTCTTTATAGTTGGAGATAATTGTCCCAGGAAAAAAAAAAACAAAAAAACAAACCTTTAATTACAACTCACATGGAGAAAGCTTGATTTGTGGGCGAAGCCCGAATGCTGAGGAGCTGGGTGTAAAATATTTGTAATATTTAGGGAACCTAGAGTTTTACATAAAAGTAAACAGCATTGCCTGAAGGCACAATTTCCAGCAACACAATAAAATGTGCAGTGAATTTATGGCGGCCATCCATTAGCTCTTACCAAGGCAACGTCGCCCCTATCTGTCGTCCATCATTATAATAGAGGGTTAATGCACCGAATTTACATAAAAAAGTCATATTGTCTGCATGAATTATTTACACTCGAAGCTGTTTTTACAGCTTGGTTTCAAGCTGGATTCTGGGAGAGATTCTGCCAGTAAATTACTCTGTGGAGACCCAGGGTCTATAACCGTGCTCGGTGCTGGCAATGAAAAGAAAGGAAAATGGGCAGGCCCTGGCGGGTCGTTGATGCCGCCGCCTCTCAGGTGGGGGCTGGAGGCACCAGGGGAGGCTACAGGAGGCTGTGGGTCCCTGCTGCAGATGGGCTTCTGCCTCTAAGCCCAATGTTTTTATGGTCACTCTCCAGCTGCAGGGACACTGGAGGCTTGCCAGTGTTCTTGGAAGCCTGGGGATTCTCCTGAGGTGAACGCTCTGCCATGCGGCTGATGTCTAAGGTCTTTCAGGGATCAGGATCCTGGAGAGGAGAGAATTCGCTGCATTTGTTGGAGTTGGGCCTGTGTCAGCAGCGTAAGCCCTCACAGGCACTCTGCAGATGGGATGATGGCAGCCTGGAGGGCACTTACACGAGAGTCAGGAAGTGGGACAAGCTCACAACCTTCGAAGGCTGAGGTTGGGGTCGAGTGAGTTCGGCCTGAGCCACACAGTGAGAGTCTGTCTCAAGACAGACAGAACCCAGCGATGCTCCTTGATACTCCTGGGGCAGCTCAGACCTATGGGGAGGAGGAGGTGTCTTTGGAAGGATAGATGCTTGCCATCTCTGTCCTCCTGCTTTCTAGGTCCTTTAGTTAATTAGAAGCTGTTTTCGGTGCTTGGTCTGGACCTGGGCTCTCTTGTCCTCTTCTCATTGGGATTTGCAGTAGTGTGAACAGCTCATGTTTTTGCAAACTGTGGAGTTACAAAGTCTTAGTTGTAGAGGGAAAGAGCTGGGTATTTGTTTTGTTCTCCAAGACAGGGTTTTACTATGGAGCCCTTGGCTGGCCTGGTACTCACTATGTAGACCAGACTAGCCTCTACCTCTGGAGTGTTGGGATTAAAGGTGCAAGCCACCCTGCATGGTAAGACCTGCAGTTTTAGTTTCATGTCAACATGGGGTGCATAGTTCTGGGAGCTCAGGTCCATATTCCTGTTTATTTGTTTGTTTATTTGTGTGTGTGAGAGAGACAGGGAGACACAGACAGACAGACAGACAGACAGACAGACAGACAGACAGACAGAGAGACAGAGAGACTACAGAGAGAGACTAGGTAGCTAGGTAGCCCTGCCTGACTTGAAACTTGCCACGTAGATCAGGCTGACCTCTAACTCACAGAGATCTGTTTTTGGAGTGTGAGGAATGTCAACTCTCCTGTTCCCAGCCTGCCCCAAAGGAAGGAAAGGTGAGAGGCTCTAGTGGTGTGAAATGCCTTAGGAAGCTTGGGTGTGGCTTTAGCTAGGTCCTAGGAGACAATGGGCTCTCCAGAGGGAAAAGTTGAGATCAGGGAAAACAGGCTCTTAGAAGGAATTTTAGAAGGAGAGATGGAGAGATGAAGGCAGACAGTCCCATAAGAGCAGCAGAATCCCAGGAGCTAGGACAGGACAAGGGGCAAAAGGCAAATAACCAGAGACTGAGAAAGAGGGGAAGGGAAAGGAGGGGAGGGGAGAAGAGGGGAGAGGAG